>NW_022196906.1:54801875-54810732 GCF_008632895.1 Mastomys coucha | reverse complement strand
GGGAGGAGGTGGGAGGGGACTCAGAAAGCAGAGAGGGATCAATGCTTCTACTTAGCTGGCTTTCTCTGGTTTTGTCTGTGACTCCCCAGGCTACGGCATAGTCTTGCCCTCACTTAGGGTGGATCTTTCTATTTTATCTTAATCTAGAAAAACTCTCACAGTTAAGCCCAGATTTATTAGTCAGGGTTCTCTAGAGTCACAGGACTTAGGGTATGAATCTATCTATCTATCTATCTATCTATCTATCTATCTATCTATCTATCTATCTATCTATCTAATCTATCTATCTGGGATTTATTGGAATGATTTACAGCCTGCAATTCAGCTAATCCAAGAATGGCTAGCTATGAACAGAAAGTCCAAGAATCTAGTAGTCGCTCAGTCCCACAAGTCTGGGTGTCTCCACTGGTCTTCTGCACATGCTGGAATCCTGAAGAAGTAGGTTCTGATGCCAGGAAAGGAATGGGTGTACTGGCAAGCAGAGGGCAAGCAGGCAAGGAGCAAAAGCTTCCTTCTTCTATGTCCTTATATAGACTTCCAGCAGAAGGTACGGCACATAGCAGGCTCATATTTAGAGGTATGTCTTCTTGCCTCAGGATCAAGGCTGTATCTTCTAGCCTTGTGATCTGGATCAAAGGCTTATTATGTTTTCCTGTCTCAGGATTCAGATCAAAGGTGTGAGTCTTCCACCTCCAAGGTCCAGACTAGAAGTGGATCCACCCACTTCAAGCCAAGCAGAAAAGCTCTCACAGGTGTGCCCTCCATTTCTGGATTGTAGTTCATTCCAGATATAGTCAAGCTGACAACCCAGAGTAGCCATCACAGTGCTCAAAGCCAGGACTGCACTGTGACTCTCCTGGTCACTTAAATTTGTCTCTTATGACTGAGTCGGTCTAGACTGAGACCCAGGCTGAATTATGTGTTCTGTTTTGATTCTTACTTGTACCCTGCATCCACATAGGTCCAGTAGAGAAATTAGTTCTTTCCCGAGCTTCTCAGGTTCAGGTCTCTAACCAGCCTCTGTTTCTATAGGTTCCACAACGGATGGCAGTGGCCGAGGGAACCCCAGAGGACAGTGGTGGTGGCTCCCCAGGTGTGTGGGGCTCCTGGGGCCCCTGGTCTGCCTGCTCGAGAAGCTGCAGTGGTGGTGTGATGGAGCAGACACGACCCTGCCTGCCCAGCTCCTACCGCGCTCGAGGAGGCTCCCGGCCCAATGGCCCTACACTGTCCATCACTGGCCACGTTGTGTCAGCCGTACGGACCTCAGTACCACTGCATCGAAGCCAGGAGGACCAACATGCCCTGCCTGGTTCCAGTGCTAGCCGCCAAGGCCCCACAGTGGTGCGAGGAAGCCGACACCCACAGGCCCGGGGCCGGGGCCGTGAATCCTCAGAGAGAAGGTATGTGCACATCATGGTCCCTGTGTCTGTCCCTGCCTGGACTACAGCAGAGCTACTGCCTTGATTCTGCAGAGTGGGAGGAATGAATTCTTGCCACCACCCCCTCTGTGCTTGTGTGCATATTCATGTGTGCCTGTGGAGGCCAATGGAGACCATAGGACAGCATCTGGAGCTTCTTCAAGCCAAAGCCTACTCTTGTTATTTTTTTTTTAAACAAACAAACAAAAAACCAAAAAACGAAACTAGTCCCTTACTGATTGTGAACTCATTGATTTGACTAGGCTGACTAATCACTATTCTCCAGGACTCCACTCATCTCCTCCTCTCTAACCACACCTGGCTTTGCTCCCTCCACCCCGACAAGGGTTCTTAGAGATGGAACTTAGGCCTGCCTGCTTGCAAGCAATTACTTTACTGACTGAGCCACTTTCCCAGCCCCACACATGGCCCTTTAGTCATTTTGTAACCTTTACAGAGCCAAGGCTACTCCTACCCTGCTCTTTGGTTATAAAATTATTTTTCAAAGTGAAGAAAATTCTGAGAAGCCACTACACTTTACATTTTAGGGAGACAGACCCTCAAAGGAGTAGAAAGAGGAAGAGCTGGGGTGGGAAACCCAGTGTGTTGGCTAGATACAAGCTAGAGTTAGCCGAAGGGAGGAAACCCCAATTGAGAAAATGTTGCCTTAAAATCTGGCTGTAGGGCATTTTCTTAATTAGTGATTAATTGGGAAAACCCCAGCCCATTGTAGGCGGTGCTATCCCTGCACTAATGGCCTTTGGTTCTGTAAGAAAGCAGGTTGAACAAGCCATGAGGGGCAAACCAGTAAGCAGCACCCCTCCATGGCTTCTGCATCAGCTCCTGTCTTCAGGTTCCTGCACTGTGTGAATTCCTGCCCTCCCTGCTTTTTATGATAAACTGTTCTATGGAACTGAATAAAATAAACCCTTTCCTTCCCAAGTTGCTTCGGATCAGTGTTTTAACATAGCAAGAGCAACCCTAAGACATCTGGGTTCCAAGATGCCACCATCGTGCTGGCAGGACTAGAAACCACTAGCCACAGGCTGTGTGGACATTTAAAGAGAGGACATGAAATACAGAGACTTGCTTAAGAATGTGGTCTCCTAAACAGACCTGGATAATCACAATAGCAAGTGATTTCCCACCAATAAGGTGGGAAAATGAAGGGCTACCGGCAATTGATGGCTGCTGAGAGGGGGAGAAAGAGTCTCTTCCAGGAGTGAGCCCCCTGGTAATTATTCAGTTCCAGGAGGTCAGCCCCAAATACATACGAATATACTAGATGGACTCACAGGACACATACTCACATACATATATATAATACACACACACACACATACATACAAATATATAAAGAATTGGACAACAAATGTCACAGAGAGTCAGGGGACACAAGACACAGGAGGAATTAGAATGGAGATGGGGTAGACATGATGTGAAATTCTCAAAGATTTCAAATAAAAAGAACAGGTAGACATGTTAAGAGCTGAACCGTGTTGCCAGTCTTGGGGCAGGTTTCACGTTTAGAGTCTTAGCTGCACCCCAACTGTCGTTGTAGGGTCCTGCAATAGTAAAGTTTTTTTTCCAGAGAGTTTCTAGGATGTATGTCCAATAGACCCCTGGAGCTGTGGATGCCAAGTGTCTGAAGCCCAGGGGTCAACGTATCCTGCCTTTCCTCCTCACTTCAGCCCACTGCATAGCTCTCTTACCTGAGAAGCAGGTGGCTGATGTGACAGCCCTATGTGTGTGTTATGTGTATGTGTGAGCCCATGTGTGCCCAAGAGTCTCTCACTGAGCCTGAAGCTAGGCTAGTGGCCAGCAAGCCCCAGCAACCCTCTTGTCTCTGCCCCTCATAAATGCTGGGGTCACAGACATACAGAGCCATGCCCAGCATCTCATTTGGGAACTGTGTATATAACCTCAGATCCTTATGCTTCCAGAGCAAGTGCTCTTACCCACTGAAACATCGCCCCAGCCTACCAGTGTTGTTCTAGAACGCAGAACGAACCATCTGAGAGATAACTCAGGATGCGTTTCATATATGGTTAACGTTCCCTGCATGGTGTGTGGCATAACGCCCAGGGACAAACACAGGATTACTTATGCAAGAAACAGTGAATACTTCTACCAAAGAGAATAATAATAAAACTATAAATAGCCTAGACTAGTGAAGATCGGGTTTCCTGGCTTGTGAGCATTGTCACCAAACCATAAAAAGACAAAAATCTGTTTTTTCAACTCTTGATTTCAGACCTAGGGTTTCTTGCATGCTCACTGCGCACCAGGTGCTGTTCTTGCTGCTTTCTGCTGGTGGTGCTGAGACAGGTGCTACTATTACTGAGGCATGGAGTGCGTTTCCCAGGGCTACAGAAGCAGTGGGTGGAGTCAGGATTCACATCAAGGTAGTGGTGGCTCTAAGGAGTTGATAAAGCAGAGACACTCAGTGTCTGGGGACTGAGGAATTTGAGTAATAAACCCAGAGTTGTAGAGTTGGCCTGTAAGGTGTGTGTCAGACTCCCAGTACATCACTCAGGTCTCTGGGGGGCACCAGCTTTGGGGCTAGAAAGGAAGGGCTCTTTCTGTGGTTGAGCTTCTAGGACAGCTGCCTGAGGGGTGTGGGCTCTTGTGGGCCCCACGCCTATGCTGCAGGCATTCATTCAGTTGAGCATTTTGATAGCAGGATACCTTTTTCCTCCTAATGTATTGACAGAGGGCCAGTCACTGCTTCCTGTGAGGTTCCCACATGTTTCTATCATGCTCTTGTAATTTGGCGTTTTCAGATAAAACAGTCCAAATATTAGCTGGGGGGCCTGCACTACTGATGAATGCAATCCACATTTGCTTATATTTATCAGTCGTGAGGCACTGGCATAGTATATCTAACCCCAAGGAAAAATGTCAGCATGTTCCATGGAGAGCTGGCTGCTCTGTTCTCTATTGTGGGTTTGAGATTTGAGGCGGAGGCTGGTGGTGTTTAGCTGCTTATAAAAACTGTTAGGTTGCTGCGCCAAGCAACCGAGAACTTAATTGGAGCCATATAATAAAGAGAACTATTCAACTGAATATTTATGAAGTATCCAGTGGATCAGAAGGCCCTGGAACAGACATACATGTGAATACAGCCTGGTCTGAGGGACTGTAAGGCTGTTACTCGCAGGCTGCAGCCGTTTTTTGAAAACCTACCGGGGTATGTGTGCTTGTATGTGTGTGTGATGCCCACACTCGTGCACATGTGTGGAGGCTAGAAGGTAAATGTCAGATGCTCTTCCTCAGTGGCTATCTACCTTACTTTACTGAGAAAGTTTCTCTCACTGCCCCTAGGACTTTCTAGTTTGGCTAGACACTGGCTACTGAGCCCCAGATATCCCCCAGCACTGGAGTTACAGGTGCATGCTGCCTGTCTGGCTCTTTTAAATCCGGGTTTGGGGGTTGTCAAAGCAGGTCTCTGAGCTTATGCAGCAATCACTTTACTCACTGAGCCATCCCCCCAGCCCAAGTTGCTTCTATAAAATTAGTGTGAAATGTCACCTCAGTTTGTAACCTGGATAGAAGCTCAACAGCTCTGGAGGGAGCCTAGAGGCCAGTGCTGTAGAAAACTTCATTCTAGATCCAAACAGTACAGTGGTTTTTCACCCTTGCCTAGAGACTAGAGTCTCTTCTCTCCCCAGCCCTCTGGAAATCCTGACATCACCACCATATTCCAAATCTACCTCAGAATCTCTGGGGCTCATCCTTAGACAGAGAGAGCATTCCAGTCCAGACCAGTTTGGGAACCACTGGTCTTTGTAACATTGTATTTGTTTGGAAAAGAATTAAACTCATCTTGTAGAACTTTCTAGGTTTGGTGAGGACATATCACAATCTCAAACAGTATGCATGTGTATATATATGTATGATTGATAGATAGAGGGGAGGGATAGCTTGTTAAAAAAGAGCTATAAGTCCCCACCCCCTCTTTGTCTACTGGAGATTCTGGTTTTTAGGTCAGTGGTATATGGATAGACCCCAGAAATGGAAAGCCACTGTTCTCAAGGGCTAGAGAGGATCATGCATGCAAATGTCATTCAGTGTAGGGCAGTGTGATGATACAGTAGCAATCACAGTACTGGGTACCAAGTTAGACTCCTGCTCATGTGCAGTGCATATTATACACCCACATGGCTCTACAAGGCAGGGGCTGTTCCTCACATTTTACACACAGGCATGTAGACACTCTGAAGGGAGCTTACTCAAAAATCCCCACAGCAGCAGCAGCAGCTGGGTCTGGCATACACAGGTCTGACAGAGTCTGGTGTGTGACTGATTTTCACTGCTGGGTATTTTTAAAGGGAGGCTGCTGTTACCCCCAGCAGGTGTGGTCAGAAGAGCTGCTTAGAGTGCAGGCAGTCTGCACCATGTCTTGAAACGGGGGTAGAATTCCATAGTCAAGACATCTTCTAAGTCTCTCCCCTAGAGTGTGCCACTCCTTTTTCAGGAAATCCCTTTTGGCATCTAGTCCTAGGTATCAGAGGGATTAACAAAACCAAAAGGCATGGTCCCTTTTCTGGGCATCTTTACACTGTGGTGTAGAAGATGACTAAGCCCTCTAGGTCCTGCTGTGCTGGATGATGGTAGAGGCCGGGGCTGAGGGCAGGAACAGTCAGGAAGACTGCCCACAGCAGCTAGGTGTTGGAACTACTCCTACAATAGACGGCATTTAATAGATCTGTCTGGTCACTTCTTTGCTCTTCTTGCTTCCATAGCAGGCCTTTTCAAAAAATTTCATTTAAGCATAGGTGTACACTAGAAGTTCCACTCTAAAGCCTCAAACAGGCCACACCTAACAGATCTCTTCTACAGACCTTGGCGTTTGAAAAGTTTAAAGCCTCTGGCCTTCAGTTGTCTCAATATCTCTTATGATAGTCTCGGTTGTGATGGTTAATATTGATTATCGACTTGATAAAGTTTAGAATCACACAGGGCTGGAGATGTATCTTAGTGATGAAATACTTGACTTCATCACACAGAAGCGTGTGTGTGTGTGTGTGTGTGTGTGTGTGTGTGTGTGTCATTCAGATTAAGTCTTGACTATGAAATTCCTTCCACATTTTAATACATGACACAGACTACCTCCTTTCTAACCAGGTGTTCTGATCATTCCTCCTGGGTACCAACAGCCTCCCTTTCAAAATACCCAGAGGTGAAAATACATCTCACACTGAGCTCTTGTCAGACCTGTGAACAGGCCTTATGAACCTGTGTCTGTGTCTGTAAGGGGTTATCTAGACTATGTGAAATGGGAAAGCCCGCCCTAACTGCAGGTAGTGCTATGCCCTGGGCTGAATAAAAAACCAAGGAGCTGAGCATCAGCATCCTCCCCATCCCTGCTTCCTGACTGGGCATGCCACATGACCAGCACCTCATGCCCCAGCTGCCACAGCGGTCTGCCTGAAGACCTGAGTTCAGATCCCCAGTGCCCATGTAAAAGTCAGACATGACACACACTCACCTGTAACTCCAACTCTAGGAGGCGGAGACAGGAGGAACCTAGGAGCTCATTGGCCAGACAGTCCAGCCCATAACTGTGAAGTTGTGAGCTTTGGGTTCAGTGAAAGATCCTGTCTCAGAAAGAGAGTGACTGAAGACTGACATTCTGATGTCACCCGCTTGCCTCCACGGTGGTGAGCATACCAGCTCACATACCCATGCATATGTCATGCATGGACACACACATGCACGTGCACGCATGTACATGCACACATGCACATTTGTGTGTGATGTTAGTCAATACTTCATCACTAAGCTACATCTCCAGCCCTGTTGTATATATTTAAATGCATTTTTTTAATTGGAGGGGGAAAGGGATGGCGGAGGTCACATAATAACTAGGTTCTTCCAGGACCCTCCCCTCGCCAGTCCATAGGTACTTATTTTCCAAAATTGTGGGGGATGTCTGTTCTTGTGAAAGCGTCCTTAGTTCAGTGGGTGTGGGTTGCTGTACTCCTGCTTGCTCTGGCAGGGCTCAGCCTCCTTCCCACCTCTGCCACCCACTCCTTCCCCTTTGGCCACTGCCTCAGGAAGTGAGGAACAACCTGGCTGAGCCCTTTATGGAATCCACTGGCTGAGGCCCGAAGGTCAAACTCCCCCTGTCCAGTGCCTCCCCAGACCCATCACTGCTCTAACTCAACAGCTCAGGAATGTTACTCTTGGTGGAAGGCATTTCTGAGGAAGCTATAAGAAGAAGGAGAATAGGGTGGAGAGCTCCAGCCTTAGGGTCTTGGCTGGATCCAGTCTATGCTACCCAGATTCTCTCTTGGACTAGATCTCATTTCCTGTGAGCCTTCAGGTTTCCACCTGACCCACTAACCATCTCCCTATCACCTCATCTTAATCATCTTTAAGTATATAGTTCAGTGACACAAAGTGTGTTCTTGTTGGTGTATGGCCAATCACTACCATTATCTCTGTAACATGTTTCGCCTTCCTGGGCAGACCCGACCCATTACACGGTCATTCCCACTTTCTTCTCACACCAGCTGGGGCCCGTGCAGGCTTACTTTTTGCCTCACCCCTTTTGACTGTCTTACATAAATGGAGTCAAGACAGTATTTGTCATCTGTGATTGAATTCTTTCATTCAGCCTAACATCTGGAATGTTTATTTGTGCTGTCAACATGGGTAGAGTAGTACTCTGTTGCATCTATGTGCCATGTTTTGTTGATTCACTCATCTATCAACGGGCATCTGGGTTGCTTCCAGGTATTAATTGTTGCAAATAATGCTGCCATGAACATGGGTCGCACAAAGGTCTCTTCAGGGCTTAGCTTTTGGTTTCTTGGGTGGATGCCCAGAAGCAAATTGGAATTAGACTGTATTTCTATTTTTCATCTTGAATTATATTTATGTATTATTATTGTGTGTCTGAGATGCACAGTATCTGTCATGGTGCTTATGTGGAGGTCAAAGAACAACTCTTGGAAGTCAGTGTTCTCCTTCCTTCCAGGATTCCAGGGATTCCAGGGATTGAACCTGGGTCTTCAGGCTTGATGGCAGGTGCTTTATGACACTGAGCCCTCTCAGCAACCCTCCAACTTCAGTTTCCTGAAGAACGGCCACACTGTCCTCCCCAGTGGCTATACCAGTTTATTTTTCCATAGCAGTTTGTAAGGGTTCAAGTTTCTCTATATCCTCTTAATCTGTGCATTCCCTGTGGAAGCCATTCTAACAGTTGTAGGGAGTGAGAAGGTGTCTCATTGTGATTGGATTTACATTTTTTTCTTGCCCTTGCTGGCCGTTTATGTATCTTCTTTAGAGAATGTCTCCTCATGTTCTTGAACTTTTCTTTTTATAACATCAAACCACCATGATTGATTCCCATTCTTAAAATCTTTAGTGCAGAAGCTATTGGCGTTCTCTTCATGAAGTTTTCCCCTGTGCCTATTTGCTCAAGGTTCTTC
>NW_022196906.1:54789962-54800393 GCF_008632895.1 Mastomys coucha | reverse complement strand
AAAAAAAAAAAAAAAAAATCTTTAGTGCAGGTGACATCCAGAGCCAATCCCTCATCCTCAGAGTCAAGAACACAGCCTTAGAGATGCACATAAAAATAAAACAACTTTATTAGTTCTTGGTGAGTTTCACGTCACTTGATCAGCTCTTCCCCTTGTACCTGCCCTCAACCCTTGCAGCCTTCCCAACAACAGAAAAAAATATCCCATTGTGGAAGCTGTAGTGTGTCACAGTGCATCCTATGGTGTGCCCTTTGATCCACACTGTAAATGTTCACTGCAATGGCTTATTCGTCGGGTTATGAGGCTTCTGGCTTTTGCTAGGTGGCACTCTTTAGTTTCCAGCTTACACCCTACTCTGGGAGCCCGTCTGGGCCTACATGGTGCTGGTTGGTGGTTGGTTCAGGCTCTTGCTTTTTCAGGGAAGGTTGGCGTACTAATGCTAATGTTCACAGGTCAGAACTGTAGATGGCCTCTCTCCTCTCTGCCACCTACTGATGTACAAGTGACACAGCAGCCACACCTACAACGCCTCTCTGGGCAGGCAGATGTATGTTTTCGATATTTATTAGTCAGTGGATTTCTGTTTCCACGAAGACAGTGTACTGAGCAGCAGTCACTTCCCTTAGGACTTCGGGTAACTTTCAAGCACACTAGTTTCCCATGGGTCTGTTCTCTGGCCTTGCCTACCAGTGAGCTGCATCCTTTACACTTGCCTCGATTGGTCTGTTGGCATCATTACACCTGTTAACCAGTTGCAATCTGAAGAATGGGGGGGGTGCTCAGTAGCTTTTCTTCTTTCCAGCAGGCACTGCCTGCCAGGTCTCAGCTTTTACCTCCTGGAGATGTGTAGATATGTGCTCAGACAATGTAATACCATCTGTAAAAATCAGTCAATCCCTCTCTATTTCCCCCTCTCCTTCTCTGTTTCTTGTGTGTGTGTGTGTGTGTGTGTGTGTTCCTTGGATGTTTGGGGCATAAAGAAGCTTAAGAGAATGGGTTTCCCAGAACTCCCCTGAGAAGTGGAGCTCATTTCTTTTTAGAGATGCCTGCCCAGGTCAGGATGCTCTGCTCCAGGCTCTGCAGACAGACCTGAATTACAGGGATGATTTGTGGGCAGATATCAATTACTGGTACTTTATTTTTAATTTATTATTTCATAGTTTCTTTTGTGTATGTGTGTGTCCCACTGCATTTAATTAGGATTGCAAGAATGAACATGAATAGGTGGTTATTTACTTGAGCAAGGGCAACTTACCTGTGGCTACACCACAGAGGAATGTGATCCCCACCCCACCTCCCCACCCCCATCCCCAGTGACTATTAACTGTCTAGCTCTTGGAGGAGGTGGGGCCTTATGAGTCCTTTCCCATCCACAATGACATGTTGACAGGGTCAGTCTTGTGCATGTAGCCTCTACTGCTGTGAGTTCATGAGTATAGTAGTCATGCCGTATAGTTATGGGCAGTTTAAAATAAAGTTCTGTGTTGCAGTAGAGGAGAACTGAGACTACAGCTGGCTTGAATGGACAGGATTGGAGTCTCTGCCTAACTTGTACATTCGCTGGTCCATGTCCTGCTCACATTGCCCAGATTTTCCTGGGAGAAGATAAAAATCTGGCTTGTCATTTGGTGCTGTTTGAGTTGAAAATCTTGTACCAATGGTTAGTATAGTTGTGGGTACCTAACCCTATGAGATTTAGGGTGCAGGCAGGATTGAAAATGACACTGAGACAGATTTACTGGGGAACAATGAGTTTGTTAGGAAAGTTACTAATGTCAGGGACAGACAGAAGCAACAGCATGGCGGGCGTCTCTGGAGAGAGATATTAGGGGCTATGTATGTTTTGCAGATGGGAGTGGTTCCTAGTAAGATCCAGCAGCCAGGCTCTCTGATCCCCAGATAGGAAGCAGGGAAGGGTGTGGGGAGCCAGATGTGTCTGGCAGCAATGCCTGCTTAGATGTTAGCTCACTTCCCAGGTGAGAAGCCAGCAGGCACCCGGATGGTCAGCATCCGTTTAAGGGAGGAGCCTAAAGCAGGAGCAGCAGCTATCTTCTGACATTATGCTCTGACTGTAAATGCTTCTTAAGGGTGGCCGCATGCCCCCCATGGCCTAGCTACATTGGCAGTGGTTTTACACACCACACTGTAACCTGTCTCCATCACACCTGTGTGGTAGGCCTGTGCTGTTGTCACTTATAGATAGATGATGAACTCAAATGTCAGAGTCAATGTCTACTTCAAGATCATGGTGGAGAGGGGTCAGGTTGGAACCCAAGTCTGCACGTGATTCCCGTTCCACATTTGCCCTTCGAGAAAGCTCTTGTTCAACATTAAAGGTAGCACTCATTAACTAGACAAATGAAGCAACAGTACTGTGTCTAAGGTGAAAAGTGCAATTATTTTCTAATATCTACCCTGAGGCTTTGCTCTAAGAACACAGACAATGCCTTTACCAGGCACCCCAAAGCTTCCAAGGGGAGCCCAGAGAAAACCCTGGCTAACCAGCATGAGAAAGTTGGTTAGCCAGCATGAGAAGGTAGCTATGCCCAGCCTTCACATGTTTTAGTTTCACTTCTGTTGCTGTGTTAAAATACCCTATCAAAAGCAACTAAGGGCACCAGGGGAGTATTTGGCTTGTGATTCCAGGTAATACTCCATTATTCCAGGGAATCAAGGCAGGAACTTGAGGCAGATGGTCATATCATGTCTACGAGTAGAGAAAGAAGACAGGCATGCCATGTTAACTGTTCAGCTAGCTATCTTTCTCTTACACACTCTGGGACATAAGAGATAGTTACACCCACATCAAGACAGTCTCCTACAGACACACACACATGCCAACCTGATATAAGCAACCCTCACTGAGACACTCTTCCTAAGACGTGATTGTAGCTAACAGTTAAGACTAACCATCATGACATGTGGAGTTTCTTGCTTTCAGCCCTTTCTCTGCCTCTCGGGGCCATTGCTGTTTCATGTATTTTCCGTACCTTTTGTTGAATTCTTTTTCTTTGTCTATTTGCTGGGCACCAGATGCCATACTAGACCCAGCAGCAATAGACAGTGAAAGACACATGACTCTGAAGGCCTCCATGTCTTAAGAGAACATACCCCATGGTTGGTGATGTGTATGAGCAGAGGGCTGTGGGAACACAGAGTGAGTCCAGTTCTTGGACAATCAAAAGTGACCATGGGAGAGAGGACTACGGAAGGAAGAGTTTGCATTCTTATTAGGTGAGAAGAAATGGGGACGAACCAAAGAAGACTTGACATATGTGAGGGACGGCAATGGCTTGGTGACATGAGAGGGACACTTAACCCTTCTGGTCCTTGAGAGAGGCTCATGGTGGTGGAGAGAAGAAAAAGCAAAAGGACACTTAGATGACAGAGGGCCCAGGGAGGAGCAAGAGGACTGCTCAGAATGTGGGGTGAGAGACAGGAAGATAGAGAACCGAGGAGCCAGGAAAGGCTTCTAAGAGACTGCACTTTGAAGGAGAGATTTAGCACACCCTGGGTGAAGAGGGTACTTCCCAAAGAATAAACCAGAAAAGTGGAGGCCCTGGGGCATGAGTGAGCATGTCATACTCTAAGGTAGCAAAAGGCGTGTAGGAACTAGAGCCCCGGCTGTAAATGAAATCTTGGCTAACCTGGGGAAGTCCTCAGCTTCCTTTTCAGAGGGAGGATCTTTCCATCCCGTGGGGACTGAACTAGAAATCTTCTGAGAAAGACAAGCCCCTTAAATCCAGAAGGCCAACTGTTTCCCACTTTAAAACAGGCAGTGGATCCATGTTTGCCTTTCACTTAAATTCCTCCTTAGCACCGGAGGGATTCACAGTGGTTAGCTCTTCCTCCGCCCTCTCATACCCAGCTATCTCAGGAAAGCTATAGTTCCTAGCTGAGAAGCTCAGGCTTGGTCCCTTAGTCCTGTAATACATATATTTATTTCTAATGATGGTATGCCACTCACCACAAACTTAATTGCTTAAAATAATGAAAATGGCGAATACATATAATGAAAAAGAGCTGTTTAAGCCAGAAGTTCAAGATTGAGGTGCTAGCAAGACCATGTTCCTCCTACAGCTGCAGGGAGAATTTTTCCTTCTCCTTCCACCTTCCAGAGGCTTCTGTAGCCTTCCGTTCAACCCAATATTCATAGACCTCTTCCCTTTCATTATCGGTCAGCTGGCTGGGGACCTTCTGCTCCAACCAGAGAAGCTCATCCAGTGCTGTTCTTTGAGAGGCTGTGTTTCCTATGGAGTTAGGCAGCAGTGAGCTATGGCAGTAGCTGGAGGAGGCAGTATCAGGTATGTAATATACATTATATTAAAAAAATCATCATGCTCTTTTTGAGCTCAGTGAGAAGCTGGGTGTGTGGTTACCAGCCCACCAACTTCAGATGCTTTACTGCAGATGAGCTGCCCCTCGCTCCAAGCATGTGGATAGAGAGGAGAGAACAACAGAAGACAAGATATGTGCTCCTGGGAAGAAAGTTGTTAGAACCAGAGGACCAAGAATCTACTGCGAGACTGTGTCCTAGAAATGACAGGGTGGCTTCACCCATGACTCCACAGCCATGGAGCTGCTTAAACAAGATCTGAACAAGGCCTACACTAATTGGCATCCTCACACAGAAGGGGAAACCTTATGGGGCTCTAACCCTAGGCAAGTGCAGGAGAATTAGTTTTCCCCAGGGGTGAGCCCCCTAATTGGTTATCAAATACTAATTGATCAGTCTCAAAATCATATAGCAACACTAAATGAACTCAGTAAATTGTATTTATCTATTTATGCATGTGTATACCTGTGTGTGTGTATGTGTGTATATACACAAAGAAAAGCCATCGATTTGAAGATGGGTGAGGTTGGGGGCTCATGGAAGACATTGAAAGGAGGAAATGATGTATTTATATTTTAACTTAGAGAGTTAATTTTTTTTTTAAATAGACTTTGTACTGATATACGTATGAGCTCACAGAGCCTGTACAGGTCTAAGCCAGATGGGTCTCAGCACTCAGAGGGGAAGCAGACATAAGTCCTCACTCGTCAATTTCCCAGACAGAAGCTATCTGCAGTTGATACCTACTTGCAAAGGAAAGCTACTGTTCTCCAGTGGAGGCTCACTGGGTGTACAAACCACACGGAAGCACACTACGGACAGACTCTATGTCCAACAGTTGATGGATATCACAAAATGAACTCAATGGCATTTTGGGGCATATATATTTTTTTAATCTCATAATGCTTTGTCTGGGCTTTTTATTTTTTATTTTTAAGAAAACTTTACAGGTGTCTTGCTTATATATATTATGGTTTCTGGATTTGCATTTTTATGGTATGTCTGTATGTGCAATGTATATGTCTCTATATCTATATGCGTTTCCTGTACTTTTTCTTTGCCTCAATTTCTCCCGTTTGTTTTGTCCTATTCTCGCCTGATTATTTTACCTTATTTTATTTTTTTTTAATTATTTTTAGATGCCTGTTTGTTTTCTCATGAGAGAGAGAAAGAAAGTATGTGGATTTGGATTGGTGGACAGGTGGGGAGGACCTGAGAGGAGTTGAGGGGAGGGCAAACTTTAATCAGAATATATTGTATGAAAACATACATTTCCAATAATTTTTAAAAAGAAATGAACAAAACAGTTTTGACCTTGAAAACACCTGGAAGATAAACCACCTCCAACACAAGTCCCTGTCGTTTACCCTGTGATAGAAAAATGAGAACAGTGGGGGAGACAAGCAGCCATGGGAATCTCACATAAATACCATTTGGGTGTGGGCCAATCACCATCTTTCCTCTTTAGCCCCAGCCACACCAGGCCCCTTGTTAGGCAGCCCAGGAAATGACCCACCCCCCACCTTAAGAAGAAATCATTGTTGGGTCACTAGAGTTCAGCAAGGCTTGTAATAGCAAACCATCCAGTATAAAGTGTTCCAAGTGGAAGAAGCGGCTGAGGCAGGGAGCCGGTGTAGTCAGCAACCACCCTGTGCGGTTCTTTGGTCGTGTCCATGGAGTGGTCAAGAAGACTGGTGCTAGCATACGGGTAATTTAACTGGCTGTTTGACTAATGATCCTCTTGTCCCAGGTAGCCAAAGCAGCATGGGAAAGTCCACCAGCTTCCACTCAGGGAGTCAAGTTGCACCACCCCCCACCTTTGCCTGTTTACAGAGGAAAATGACCATGAGAGGGAGTGGTCACAGTGAGTGCTTACTAGAGCTAACCATAATAACAGTTCTAAGTAGATTTTAACAGTGCTGAAGATCCACATGTCCTGGGGAGAGGTGACTTCCCTGTCTGTCTCCACAGCATTAGAGCCTCACAGTCTATCCTGTTATTTCCTGGTTCTCGTTGACTGTTCTCGTGACTCTTTTTAGAAGCACCGGTGTCTTTTCACTGAGCTGTCTTGACGATCTAGACAATTTTGTCACAAGGTCCTTGGCTCCATCTCTGTTGTTCCCACTGTCTTTTAAAGATTTCTTTTATTTTTTTTTTAAATTATGTATGCCTTTGTTGTGTCTCTGTGCGGGAATGTCTACATGTGTGCAGGTGCCTGAAGAAGCCAGAAGAGGCTATCAGATTCCTCCAGAGCTGGAGGTGAAGGTGGTTGTGAGCCACCTGACATGTTTACAGGCTGGGATTTGAATCTGGGTCCTCAGGAAAGACAGGAAATGCTCTTAATGGCCAAGCCAGCTAATTGCAAAGTCCCTTGGTAACATTGATAGGCTGATGGACCCCTTTGAGACGGACATCAGCCAGCCTACTGTAGTACTCTAACACCTCAAAAGATGACTAGGATATCCAAATAGTAGAACAATTCCTGTGCAAGCTAGACTATTTTCTAAACTTCCACAGCACCCCGGGGGTTCTTTGTGGAATTGGGTGATGTTTCTCAGAAAAACAAAGAGGGAAACCACACATTCTGCACCCTCCCCTTAAGAGTTTTTAGTTCAACTTGTGGTATTAATTAGGGATGGTTATAATAATGAAGTTAAGACAATACATGCCCAAGGCAGCTGGTGTGGCAGACAGAGTTCTTTCTGTATCCCAAAGTCATAGCTCACATCCTAGTTCTCACAAGTGCTTTGATTCTGGGTAGGTCCCCTGTCCCTGGGCCTTAATTTCCACATTGGTAAATAAAGTACAGTGGTTTTGTCATTACGGGTTCTTGTGTGTTACTGTGGTAAGCTGTTGTATTTGTTTATGACGGGATCTCATGTATCCCAGGCTGACCTCTAGCCCACTGTGTGTCTGAGGATGTTCGTACTCTCTGATCCTCCTGTCCTCATTTCCCACAGGCTGGGGATCAAAATCTGAGTCTGTGTGTGCTAGGCTAGTACTGCACTACCAGCTGAGTTACGGGCCTATAGCGCCAGTTAGTTTTAAATGACATTACATTGCTTCCCCCATCCGGTATAATAGGAAGAGAAGGTGTCGATTCAGCTCGCCTGCATGCAGCATCCTTCTGGAACATTGGCGGTTTCTTTTTCTCTTCTCAATGCACTGATGTTACAGTTACTTAAAGCCATATGTTTAGACTTCTATCTCATCTTCTGGACTTTCTTTAAGTGTTGCTCGCTTCCATTGGACTCCCTGGGGGCTTGAGCCTTTTTGCGTTAGAAGGACGCCCGTTTCTTACCTAGTTGAAGTTCCTGGAGCTGGGAGTCATTAGGCCCCACTTCCTGTCTCAGATTCATCATTGGCTAATGGCAAGACCTAGGGGAATTGCTAATGTAATCTATAAAACATGGTTAATTACATGTCCTCCATCCACCACACGGGCACGTTATGGGGGCGTCAAATGAGGTAACAGCTGTAAAAGTTCCTCACAAAGTATAAGACCTCTCAAAGCATCATGATGTAGACATTTTAATATCATTCAGCAGATAGTCCTTGCGAGTTGTTCTGGAACTTCTTGTGTGTATGTGTTCAAGTATGCTTTATATATGTAAGTCTATATCTGCATGCATGTGCTTGTGTATTCATGTATGTGCATTTTTAAAAGATGAATTATTGATGTGTATGAGAGTATGTCTCTCTGTGTGTGCCACATGTGTTTGAGGGCTTGCTAAGGCCAGAAGAGAATAGGGTTCCTGGAGTTGGAGTTACACCCACTAAACATGATGCTAGAAACTGAACTTGGGTCCCATAGCAACAAGTGCTCTTAATTATTGAACCCTCCCCCTTCTCTTTGTGTGTGCATGTGTGTGCATGTATATGTGTGTGTGTGCACTCCCATGTTCATGCTTGTGCATATGTGTTGTGTATTTGCCTTCAGAAAGGACAGACAGGGCCATGCCTCCATCACAGGTTTTCTTCATTCATCCCCCCCCCCCCAACCCCTGACCCATTCCTGGCTGCAAGGAGCAATTATTAGTTTTTCAGGCCCTCCTTTCCACCTCCTCCGTTGTAAGCCATTCACGTTTTCTCATTATTAGCTCTGAGCTAGCATGTTATTTCTGTCCTGGGGGCTTCTGCAGCTCAGGGATCCCTTCATGTTAGAGAGGAAGATGTTCTGTTAGCTCAACTTCACAGAGCAGGACTCTGGTTTCCTGGCCCTCCATAGATACCTAGGGAGTTTTGTTACATGGTACAGGGAGGTGGGGTGAGGCTGGGGGAGTATTTCCAGAAACCACATAAGGAAAAGAGAAATCTAATGCCTTGTTTGTGTTTCTTTTTGGGGGAAAAAAACCCTTTAACTGTGCTAGGTGGGTAAGGAGAAAGCAGGTACATATGTTTGCAATGCCAGCTTCATGTTTTGGTTTTGTTGTTATTGTTTCCCTTTCTAGTTCAAGTAAAGATTTGCTTCTTTCCCATCTGACTCAGGAATACCACGTGATCCTTGAGTTGTTTGACAAGAAGTTACCTGTGGATGCTAAGCAGATAAATGGTTTAATGTGCTTTCATTCTGGATGGGAAACCTTAGGCCTCACCCACAGTCTCCACAGGGCTGGGCTCCTCTGTATGTACATTTCTGCCTGTAGGTTAGGGAAGATTGGAGCCAGATTTTGAAGCTTGAGTTACTCTGATCTCAGCCAAACCTCCAAAGAGCGCCTTGTTCACTCCTCTTGGCATTTCATTAAGTGTCAGAAGTATTCCATTAGTTATCAGAGCAAAGATCACATTCACTGTGAAGAATGCTGTGTTGAACCCACTCCAAGCCATTCAAGAAGAGAGATGCAGCAGGCTGTGGAAAAAGCCTGCCTGCAATATGTATGACCCAGAGGGTGGGGCTCCTGGCTTGGAGTATGGAACCCTGGAGCTTCAGGGCACTCCTAATGGTGGCCTCAACGGCCTTCATTAAGGATGGAGGTGAACTTCCTATGTGAGTGGCTAGTGTTTCCTTCCCTGGTGCGAGCTACTACCTGTGCGAGCCAGTACACGCTGTTCAATCTGTCACACTGATGAAGCTCTGTTCTCTGTGTTACTTTAGTCTCAGCCATCCCGGAGACACTGAGCTGAGTTAAAGATGTCCATACTGTCTTGCTATTGTGGGGAGCAGGGTGGGACTTGAATGCAGGAGTCCTGGCCTCTGGGAAACTGCTCTTCCCGCTGCAGACCCCACAGTTGTGACTTCAGGTGCCATCACTCTAAGAGAAGCATGAGGACGGCTGTTGGAGTTCCTGCATTGCTCAGCCTTCTTTTGATTCTTGGAATGAACCACAGCCCTCTTGGCATCCCCAGGCTTCTCAGGTCCTTGCTTTCTTCCAACCCTGATAGGCTCTCCTCTGCACCCTTGTTTCCACTAACAACAAGAAGCAGAACAATTGCCATAGAGGGACAGTTTACTCTGCCGTCCATGGGGGCCTGGATAACCCTTTTCTCACACTGCCAATGATATCAGCCCCAGCCTCTGGAGTCTCTAAATGCTTACGTATCTGGAAAAGGGTCTTCGCAGATGTGATTACGCTAAGTATCCTGGGATAGGGCGATGATCCTGGTCTGGCCAGGTAGTCTTCTTATTTTCAGTTTTAAAATTAATTTTAAGTCAGCGTGAAAAGCAGTGGGTTTCATTATGACATTTTCAAATGTATATGTCAGTAGCCTCTGACCATAACAGAGTGGAGTCTATTATAACGCAGATGTCGCATTTAAGTGGGATAAGGGAACAGCAAGAGGGGGATGAAGGGAAGGGAAGGACAGTGGGGGGAGGGGACTTAAAGGCAGTCTTGCGTGTCCTTATAATGGACAGGTAGGATATCATAAGCAGACAGAGGACAAGGTCATGTGGAGGCAGAATAGAAGTTGAAGGCGATGCTCCTGCCAGCTGAAGGGATGTGGTCACAAGCTAAGAGGGCTGCATGCAGTCACCAGGGGATGGAAGAGATAGTTATGGGTTACAGAGTGGTAGGGATGTATTATAGAAAATGTCGCCGGGCAGTGGTGGCGCACGCCTTTAATCCCAGCACTTGGGAGGCAGAGACAGGTGGATT
>NW_022196906.1:54784355-54789952 GCF_008632895.1 Mastomys coucha | reverse complement strand
AAAAAAAAAAAAGAAAATGTGTTTTTAGGATGTTGTTGCTGTGTGGACATTGTAGAGTCTATTATACAGACCAAGATGGCTATGTCAGTAGGTGATACAATCCTACATGACCACTGTTGTGTGTCCTTTACAGGAGACACCATGTGGCACAGGACTGCAGGCCAGAGGGATCAAGGTCTTGTGAACTCTAGGCTTTCAGTGAGCAGTGCTGACTTCAAACATCCTGTCTGGGGCTATGAGGGTATTCACTGATTTTGTGGGAGTTTGCCAGAGTGACTAAGGAAGTCAGCTCTCCATCTGAGGCTCTGGCTTAACCTCACAGTACTCATACATAGAGCATCCGCATCGCCCTCCGTTCTGTATAGTATGAGAAGCATTCCATGCTTAGACAAAGGACAATCCTTAAGTTCTAGAGTGTGTGTGTGTGTGTGTGTGTGTGTGTGTGTGTATGTGTGTGTGTGTGTATACAGGTACTTTAGTATATGTGTGTGTGTGCAGATACTTTAGTATGTGTGTGTGTGAGTGTGTGTGTGCATGTACGTGTATGTATGTGAGTTGTGTGAGTGTGTGTGTACGTGTGTGTGCATGTGCGTGTGTGCGTGTGCATGTGCGTGTGTGTATGTATATATGTGTGTGTGTAGATACTTTAGTGTGTATGTGTGTATATGTGTGTGTGTGTGTGTATATGTGTATATGTGTGTGTGTAGATACTTTAGTGTGTGTGTGTGTGTGTGTGTGTGTGTGTGTGTGTATACAGGTACTTTAGTATGTGTGTAGTTGGGACTGTGTGTGCAGAGGCCTGAGGACAACCTTGTTGCTCCTCAGGTGCCATCTACTCTGTTCCATTGAGACAGTGTCTCTCACTAAGCTGTAACTTGCCAAGTAGGCTAGTCTGTCTGGCCAGCAAGCCCAATATATCTCTTTGTCTCCACTTTCCCAACATTAGGATTACAGACACTGCCTTTTGGGGACAGTGGGAGGTATGTAACTTGTTGGTTTGTTTTTAATATGATTCTGGGGCTCACATCTAGGTCCTTGGGCTTGTAAGGGAAGCATATTACTACCTGAGCTATATCACCAATCCAGAGCTCCTGTTCTTAACTGAGATTCTCTCCCTGTCCCCTGACTAGCTGCCTGGTCCAGAGCAGGCCAAGCCCTCTGGGACCTCCTGTTTCCTCCTATGGCTGCCTTCCAACACAAAATATTTTCTTCAACCTCTCATGAGCCTTTCCTTGTAGAAGCATCTGGTCCTCATGGGCCATGTGGATGCTGCAGCAATGGACAGACATGTCCCTTTTCCTCAATGAACGTAGCATGTAGTCCATCATCTTCCAGTGTGACATTGGCATTTAGAACCTGTACCAATTGCAGTTGCTTTTTCTCCTTAAGAGCTTATCAATCATCCATTCAGTGGCATTCATTAATATCATAAATGTTATCTTTGCACACAGAGTAACCAGCTTAGCAGACTGTTTAATGTCACACGGCATCAGTCTCCTCATTAAAAAAAAAGTGAGAGGAGCTATTTCACTATTTGTATGATGGTTAAGTGGTGGTAACATGTATAAGACACTAGCAGGTGTTTGACATGACAGCTATTTGCATATATTATTTACATATGCTATGCTAAATATATTAGAGATCAGATAAAACTCTAGGAAGAACTCCTACGTCTTTCACTTAACTTATGGTAGGAGATATAGCCTTAAGTTTAAGGAAGCCCTTTAATGCAAAGAAACTGCATTATTATGTGTGGTTTTTTTCCATATTTCTAATGAAGAAAAAGATGAAGTGATCTATGGTAATTTGACACATAGAAAGTGGGATAAGGAGCTTGAAGATGGCTTAGTTGGTGGAGTGCTTGCCTTACAAGCATGAGGTTTTTGGGAGCTATCCTCAGGATCCATGGAAAAATACTAGGTGTGGTGGTGAGCATTTGTCATCAAATTGCTGGGAAACAGAGACAGGAGGATCTCTGGGGATTGCTGGTGAGCCAGCTTAGCCTGGCAGTCACAAAGGGGGAAGAGCACAAGGAGGAGCAGGAGGAGAGGGGGGTGGAGGGGGAGGAGGAAGAACAGGAGGAGCAAAAGGAGGAGGGGAGGAGGAACAAGAGGAGGAGCAGGAGGAGAGGGGGGAGGAGGGGGAGGAGGAAGAAGAGGAGGAGCAAGAGGAGAGGGGGGAGGAGGGGGAGGAGGAAGAAGAGGAGGAGCAAGAGGAGAGGGGGGAGGAGGGGGAGGAGGAAGAAGAGGAGGAGCAAAGGAAGAGGGGGAGGAGGAGCAGGAAGAGCTATACTCAAGTATACTTGAGTATCAAGTGATACTTGTCCTCTGACCTCTACATACATAAACACACATGTGTACCTGCACACACACACACACATACAGACAGAGAGAGACAGAGACAGAGACAGAGAGACAGAGAGATCCAGAATCCAAGAGAAATAGCTTTACTTATGGTATGAGCCCATCTCATAAAAGATGCTCAAAAACCATAATTCATGTTAGAATCATTATCATTGTTGTGTTAATGAATTCAGCAGTACTTGCAGAAAAATCAATCTTAAGGTTTTTTTCTCAGTCTATAGAGGGTCAGCAGCTGGGGCAGGGGACACTGCGAGAGGCCCTGCGGGGAGAGGTTAGGAGCCAGCATTCACTCAGCATCTGCTCTGGCCAGACCCTTTGCCCTACAGGTAATCCCATTCAGTTCCCCTCAAACCCCTGTAGTCCCAAGAGCTACCAGGCTCGGATTACAGCCCACATTGGCAGCAGCTTGGAGTCCCAAGAGGGCTTCTCTTACTCATACTGGAGGAATGAATGCATTCACTGTTCTTTTATGCAGAGCCATTCTGCAGCTCTCCGTGCCATGTTTGGCAGTCAGCCTCCTTTGTGGTCCCCACGTGGAGGAGGTCAGAGGCTCTGTCTTTAACCTTCAGTGCAGTGCAGTCTTCATGGGAACTACCACTAGGGAGTATCTACACCGGCCACACCTTGAGCCCAGCACTTCCTGTGAGCGATTTCACCAAGTCTATACAATAGCCGGATGGAGTAGGCATGCTGGATTGAAGAGCTGTGCAGGTACTTGTCCATGGTTACACAGGTGACAGAGGGCCTGGCAGGCAAAGCTGCTGATAGAATAGCTGAGCTCTTTCTACATCCCATGTGAATGCCTCTCTGCCAGTCAAACCCTTACCCCCACCCCCACCCCCATACCACCCTCAGGGATGTCTTGCTTAGCACAACATAGAGCGTGGACACAATCTTTGCTTGAATGTCTCTGTCTCACCTACTGGTTTATTTCTTGCTTTTGAAAATCACAGAGGATATCTCTCCCTCTGATCCAAGTCATTTTCCCCAATAGGAGGACATATACTATGCACTCCCAGGTGCCCTTGTATAATGAGTAACTTGCTTGGCTCTAAGTACCATCTTTACTGATGTTTGACCATTGATTGTTCTGCCGTGTAGGAACCGGTTTCCCCTCATGCCTGTTTGCTTGTCCTTGTTCCTTCTTTTTGTGTCACTTTGAATAACACACCTCAAAGCAGTGTCACCCAGAGCCCAGGGTCACTCAAGTGCACAGCACCTGCGAGCAGCATGTGACTTGCTCTTAGGGACATGGCTGATTTTACATATGATTCTGAAGAAGCAGATGCTTATAGACAATGCCTGGAGTCAAAGTCTCCTCCGGGGCTTATTCCCAGGAGGACTGGGTCTGTTGTGAAGGTTGTGTCTTCAGCTTATTTCAGAGGGTGGTAGTGTGTGGACACCACCCTATGAACTTCATCCATGTAGCAGGCAGTGGATGGGCCAAGGATAAGTTCTTCTTGTAGCTGGACTTCCTTATGCCAGGTCTAGAGAGATGCTTAGCACGAAGGAGCGCTTGTGCTCTTCCAGAGGACCTTAGTTCAGGTCTCAGCATCCCTTTTCAGTGGCTCACAACTGTCTGTAACTCCAGCTCCAGGGTATCCAGTGTCCTTTTCTATCCTTTACAGGCACCAACACACGTGTGCCATGCACACGTATACAGAGACAAGCATATATACACATAAATATAAATAAAATCTTACAATAGAAAAATAAACTGGGTGTCACTCCAAAGCCATCTTTCAACCTGTGTTGCCTGGATCTCTTGGCTCCCGACTTCTGGGAACATCCCCAGTACAGCTTCACTTTACCTTTGGTGAAACACCCCCATCACCAGCAAGTCCCTCCCCTTCTCCCCACCTGCAGAGAACACTGGAGGAGGGAATCTCTTCTCTCATGCAGGCTCAGAGCAAGGCTTTCAGTGGACTCTGTCTTTTACCCCTCGCCTTAGCCAGCCATGGGGAACAGAAGCAGGTCTGATCAAACCCTCAGCGTGGTTTTGCTACACAGTAGTCAGCCAGGAAAGCTGTGGTTTTCATCATCTGAATTTTAACTTCACTGAGTGGCCAGAGTTTTGCTTCTTATCTTTTGTAGACACCAAATAATTTATTGCGGAGACCCAGCCTGGCAGGCTCTCCAGTCTTCTGAACTTCGAAAAGGGCATCTGCACTCGGCCCAAACCACTTGCTCAAAGCCTCTTTGAACTCTGGCTGCACATGATCTTTTCCCCCCTTTGGCAGGGGGTTGGAAAGAAACGGGGAGGTTCAGGGAAAAAATAAGGCTCTTCCAGCCCTCAGCCACAAACGTCTTCCTGTCCAGCTTGCTTCAGATTACAGCCTGGAAGACATGTGTTTCTGTTCCTTGGTTCTGTTCCCTTTTAACTTCCTCCCTTTAATTTGGAGCTCTGAGAATTTTCTAGGTAGCCACTAGCTACTACCAGTCTAATTTTGCTAGCTGTCTTTGCTTCCCACCTGGGTACCTCGGACTGATTTATTGGAACTCAGAGCCTTTTGGTCTCTATGAATTAGTCTAGAGCTGTGGGCTTTACTGGCCCATTGGTTAGAAAGGCAAACGTTTAAGCTCTCTGCCTCTCACGTGTGTGTTATTTCAGCAAATATTCAGCAAAAATAGAGTGCTTCTGTATCAGACTTGGGGCTAGCTCAGGATTATACACACATGGATTAGCAATGGATGAGCCTGGCCCTGCAGAAGCTAAAGGTGTATAAGGAAGCTGAATCTTGATTTAACGCTGCCCAGCCAGAGTATTATTGCCACAGCCAAGAAAGATGTGCAGGCCTGGTGAGGGCATTTGCAACTGGGCAAAGCAGACCAGGAGCCCATGCTCATGTTGGGCATAAAAACCTGCAATAATACATAGGTGTACATGTGAGGCAGTGTTTCAAATGGAGTCAGGGTTTTTGAGGACCTGGTGGATGAACCATTGCTGTTGGGGTTCAGGATATAGGAGGTATTGAAGACTAGAGAGTAGGGCTTGTGATGGAGGGTATCAGATAACTACAAACCTAAACTCTTCTGGAAATGAACTTTGTTCTCTAGCCAGAGATGAGCCACAAAAAGGGCTTGTTTATTTATCTTATTTGTGAGTATGTGCAAGACAAGGTGGGCATGTGTTTGTATGCAAATCTACCTTAGATGAGTTGTCCACTTTTTTTTTGATATTTTCTTTATTTACATGTAAATTTCTCCATTTCCAGTTTCCCCTCCAAAAAACAA
>NW_022196906.1:54769893-54781818 GCF_008632895.1 Mastomys coucha | reverse complement strand
AGAAAATCATGAGAACCTACTACAAAAGCCTATACTCAACAAAACTGGAAAACCTGGATGAAATGGAGTTGTCCACTTTTTAAAAATTTTTTGAGACAGAATCTTCAGAATTTGTAGCTCAACTATACTGTCTGGTCACCACGCTGGATTTCTCATGGGTTCTGAGGACCACACTCAGGTTATGACACTTGGAAGGTGAACATTTTATTGACTGAATCATATCCTCAGCTTCCATAAGGTGTCATACATAGAGGGTAATGACTATGACCAGGTCAATGTGGGAAAAATCAAAAGTGCAAGAGGCTCCTCAACTGGGTACCTGGTAGAAAGATTGGTTCTAGCCATACAGGGACTGACTGGGCATGCTTGTCTTCTCTGAAAATAGAGGAGTGGACATTTTATAATCCCAACTCTTCTTTCCACAGAGGGGTTGGGTTCTAAGAAGCATCACCCAGGTATGAGATTTGATGATTCTTGACGTAGAATCTCCCTGGAGTACTCACTCACCTTCTCTGCTATGGACAGACATTTCAGAACATGTTGATTCTTGATCATACCCACTCCAGCTTTTGGGGCTTCCAGTATGTACACAAGTGGGTATTTTAGGTCCCTTCTTGAAGCATCTGCATGTATAAGGACTAAGGCTCCTCACTGAGTTCTCTCCTTGACACTGCATCAGGACTGCTCTGCCTGGAGACATGTGCTTCTGCTCCTTAGGGCACATTGATAGGAATGGTTGAGTTTTGTAGACTCAATGCAAAACAGTTCAGAATTTTGCATATTGTGTTCATATATTAAAAGCCCTTTTGTGTTTGGGGGGGGGGCGCCATGAGGAGGCAATGGCAGTACTAAAGAGGAGGAACTCAAGTGTGTCTGCCTCTACTCCATCCTCTTAGGCTTGGTACCCAAAAGAAATCAATGTTCCATTTAAGATTTTTTTAAAATTATTATTTTATAATAATTTTATTTTAATTCATTTAATTATAATTTATAATAATTTATATATATACATATATATATATATAATTTATGTTTTGCCTGCATGTATGTACCATGTGCATGCAGTGCCCATGGAAGCCAGAGGACAACATCCGATTCCTGGGAACTGGAGTTCCACATGCTTGTTAGCTGCCATGTGGCTGCTGGGAATCAAATCCAGGTCCTTAGGAAGAGTAGCCTCGTGAAGATGACTGTTCAGTCTCCCAAGTTCTGTTTTGGGCATGCATACATTTGCTGTGAGTGTTAGGTTGTTTGTTCGTTTGTTCGTTCACTCATTCATTCTCTCTCTTTCATATGAATAGGAGCTCCTTAATGCCCTGAGTTTAGTGTTTCCTTTCACTTTTCCAGGTTTTGGAGAGCTTGTTACATTGTTACATCTATGTATGTGCACCTGGCTTGTCCTTTAACTATCTTCCTCCAGTGTCTGGGTCATAACTTAGCTGGCTCTGGATTCCCCTGTTGAAGAGCATATACACTATGCTTCAGGTTTATGATCTATGGTCACAATTATGGTAGCAGCATGGCTTACTGCTATGACCTAACCAGCTGCCATGTTGGTAACAGACTTTCCACAAAGCTTATGTTCTCTCTGAGGTACTCAGAGTTGCGGCATCTAACTGATCTCAGTTTGTCGCCTGCCTCTGAGTTCCTCTTTCATCTATCTGACTGCTACACAGACTCATGCTGGAAGGAAGGATGATTCTAGGTTCTAACTTCTCTCCATTGCCTGGAGTATAAGCTGTGCTTCTGCCCTCTGCAGCCTGGAGGCTGGGTCTTTATCAACACAGCTCACACCTAAAAGATTTCCTTTTACTTTGTTTCAAGACAGGATTGCACAAGGTAGTTCAGGCTGTCCTAGAACTCACTAGTGTAGCACAGGCTGGCCTTGAACTTCCAGTCGTCCTCCTGTCATAGCCTCCTAAGTGCTGAGTTTATAGGCATATGCCACCATGCCCAATTTGTGACAATATCTGGCTCCCCTCTGATATTGCAGTTCTCAGTGTTGTTCTGGAAATGAGCTCTAGGAAGGAGATGTGCTTACGGACTCCTCAGACCATTCATCCCTCCTGCTTGAGTACCAGGGGTGCTGCAGGTTCAGCAGATTGCCATGGAGTCCTTAAACCCTTATTTCTTGCACATCTGCCAGCACTGAGAACAACTGTTAGAGGTAGTTCCTACTGTCCTGTGGTGTGTGTGTGTGTGTGTGTGTGTGTGTGTGTGTGTGTGCGCGCGCTTATACATCTTTTTACTTATTTTTTTGTTTCAGTTATCACTATAGTCCAGGCTGGCTTCAGATTCACTGTGTAGCTGGAGACAACTTTGAACTCCTGGCCCTCCTTCCTCCACCTCCCAAGCGCTGCAATTACAGCTGTGTGCTACCACACGTAATTTCTGCAGTACTTGGAAAAGAACCCAGGGCTTTGTGTGTGCCTAAGCAAGCTGTCTGTCAACTGAACTATAGTCCCAATCCCTAAAATCCCTCAGAATGGTTTTTGTTTTTAAGTTGTATTTATCTGTCCTTTGAGGATTTCATACATGTATACAGTGTGTTTTGATTCTCTCTACCCTCCGAGTCCTCCGGGTCCTCCAGATACCTCTGAAGTCCCCCATCCAACTTCATAGCCTGCTTGTTTGTTTGTTTGTTCTTATGATCATTGGATCTAATTGGAGCTACCTGTAGAGGCCACCCCCCCCAAAGGCTCCCTCTCAGCCAACAGCCATCAACTGCCACTAATTTGTAGCTAGGGCTGGGGTCTCCTGAACCCCTCCTCCACCCACACTGGAGTGTTGACTGGCTTGATGTTGCACAGGTTCTGTGTAGCCCACATCTGCCTTGGGTTCATGAATGCTGCCAAGCCCAGAAGGCACTGTTTTACCACAGCACTGAAAGCCTTTTTAAGAGATAACACTTGGTCTTACTGATGAACCAGGGATGTCGGTCTTTATTGCAAATCCCAGTTTCCTCCTGCTTCTCCTAGCTTTGAGGATCACAAGGAAGGAGGGGAGAGCAGGAAGATGCCCATGTGTATCTTGGGCCAGGAGTAGATGGTAATCTTCAGATGCAGCATCTCTGTACTTGGGGTTGTACAATACACTTCCTCGGTTGGAAAT
This sequence comes from Mastomys coucha, assembly GCF_008632895.1. Classification (NCBI taxonomy): domain Eukaryota; kingdom Metazoa; phylum Chordata; class Mammalia; order Rodentia; family Muridae; genus Mastomys; species Mastomys coucha. The sequence goes on along the minus strand of NW_022196906.1, from coordinate 54,778,707 downwards.
TTGGTGCCAAGACTAGGCAGGCTGCAAACCACTGGCTTGGTGATTGTTTTTGCTTGATAGAGAACAGTGCAAAGTTAGAATGTGGCAGGAAAGAACCCTTCTACCCCTGTGAGCATTATCCATTAGATCCAGCATGGACCATGTTTTCAGCAGAATCTGGCACAGGGACTTCATCCAACCTTATGTCAGTCTGATCTCTCTGGGGATCCGATCCTTCTGCCCCCAAGCATCCTTGCCATATTCTCTGTGGAAAGACTCGTTTCTTCTAGCAACTTGACTGATATATCTATGCGTGAGGAATGTTACTTCTCCGATTGTGGAAAAACCTGGGCCTCCCAAGAAGAGCCTAGCAAGGAGACTTTGGGACATGCTGGGCAATACGGCTCTTGGGTGACCCCTTTGTAGAGTCTGCTCCTCCCTCAGCTCCCAAGCTTCCTTTCTGAGGCTGGTAATCACAGGGATCTGTTGCTCCCTGGGATGTTGGGTCCTTGAATGTGGTTAATGTTAGCACAGCTGAGGGGCTGGGCCTCTTGTAGGGACCTGGCGGAGCTTTAGGGGGAAAGGGAATGGAAATAAACAGGGAACGTATAAAAAACGTAAACAGTCCCCCCACTGCCTGGTCTACACTATGCTGACAACTAAGCAGTGGCAAGCCATCTATCTATTGCTTACAAGTGGCTGCCAGCCTTGCTTGCGTGGCTTTTAAGCTAAGATGGGCATGCATGGTTGGAACTCTAAATTCTTCACTCGTTTAAAAAAAAAATGCATGTGTGCAGATGTATAGGGGTGTGACCTGGGTATTATTTCTTAGTTGGCACACATCTTTTTTCTTTTGAAAACAGAGTTTCTCACTAGCCTGGAACTCACAAGTAGACCAGGCTAGCTGGTCAGCAAGCCCTAGGGCTCTGCCTATCTCTGCCTCCCCAGTGCCGGGATTTCAAACCATGCCAAGCTTTTTTTTTTTTTGTTAAGATTTATTTTACTTATTTTATGTGTATGAGTACACTGTAGCTATACAGATGGCCATGAGCCATCATGTGTGTGGCTGCTGTTGAACTCAGGACCTCGCTCGCTCCGCCCCGCTCACTCGGGCCAGCTCGCTCCGCCTGCTCGCTCGGAGTAATTCACTGCAGCTATCTTCAGACGCACCAGAAGAGGGCGCCCGATCTCATTACGGATGGTCGTGAGCCACCATGTGGTGGCTGGGATCTGAACTCAGGACCTTCTGAAGAGCAGTCAGTGCTCTTACCCGCTGAGCCATCTCGCCAGCCCATGCCAAGTTTTTAAAATATAGACTCTGAGAATTAAAGTAGGATCCTCATGCTTGCAAGGTGAACACTTTGCTGGCCCAGCTATCTCTCCAGCCTGTTTCAGCCTATTGTCCAGCTAGTCTTGGTTTGAGAATAGAGGGTGTGATCGGCTTCTGTTGGGCCTTCCTTCCTAGTCTACATGCTTCTTCTATAGGTGTCTTGATGCCTGGAAGCCTTTTACCCAACAAAGAACATTTTGATTCCTACTTAGAGGGAGGTGCCTTGAGGGGGGTGACCTTGTCTGTAGGACCACAATTGATTAATGCTCTTTAGATAAAATATAACACATTTCGTGTGACCTTAGCCTATTTATTACTCAACCTTCTGGCTCTTTCATATCAAACAAATGAGAGAAATGCAATAATTATGGAAAGGGACTTCCTTCCCTTGGGTGTCAAAAACCAGAGACACTCATTTGTGCCTTACAATTTCCAGTGGTTAATTATTACTTTTTAATTAAATTAATTTTATGTGTATGGGTATTTTGCCTGCATCTACATCTCTACACAATGTGTGGACAGTGTCCAGAGGCCAGATCTCCTGGGACTGGAAAATTATAGAAGGTTGTAAACCCCTATGTGGATGATGGGAATTGAACCCACGACCTCTGTAAGAGCAGCCAGAGTGCTTAATCTCTGAGCCTTCTCTCTAGCCCATCAGTGGTTAGTTAGTGAAGTGAGCAGCCATTATATACTAGTCATTGTGGTAGGCTATGGAGGTATTGATAATTAAGACATAGCCCCCAGGGAACCTGTTTCTAGTGACTCATTCAGGAATCTAAGCACACATAAGAAAAGATGGCTGTACCCAGACAGCTCATGGAGTTCAATGGGAGGCCAAAGAAGGGCATGTTTTCAGTGGAAGAGTGCTTTGCAGTTTGGATCAGGCTGAATGTTGCTGAGAACCTCAGTAGAAGCTAGGCTGCATTTCTGGTTCTTTTCTGGGGAGGCAACATGAGAGGAGAAAATAATACAGACTGAGGCTGGGAAGCCTGCAGAGAAACTGCGGGGACAGGGGCAGGGATGCTCCATCAAGGGCCTACAGGACAGAAGGTACAGTAGGCATCTGCACTGGCCAAGCCAGAGAATGCACAGAAGAGGAGCAAGTACAAAGAGTCAGTTCATGTCTGGGCTGGGGTTGACTGATCAAGCAGTCCTCACAGAGTGGTCCCCAGACAGAGAGTAAGAGCATCAACCTGGGCTTGTTGGAAATACAGAATCTCAGGCCCAGGTTAGACTTAGCAGGTGGAGCTTCATGATCTATTGGAATAGGTGTTCTAGGTGATTTTGATGGTCACTCAGAGGAAGTTTGTGAAGAACTAGAAGGGCATTAGTCTGTGATGCAGAGCCCAGACTGGGGTGTGCTGATTTTAGATGCGTATGGCAGTGTCTAGGACTACTGCTAAAGTATAGCTCTTCAACTGCTGCATGGGTAACACCAAAGGGCTTGTCACAGTTGCAGAATCAGGCCTCCTCCTTCAAACCTGACAAATCACAAGCTTATTGTGATTACACATGGATGCACACACACACACACACACACACACACACACACACACACATCCCTTCTAGGAGATTTACTTGTATCCCACAGGCTAGCCTAGAGGCAGGAATGGGGGTTGATGCTCAGGACTGTGGTGTAGTCAGGATGTCCAAACTGTGTCATGATCTTTATAAATGAGTTGGGTTTAGCACTGGAGTTTGAGTGAGGCAGAGATTCTCAGCATGTAACATATAAACACCATCACTAATGGCTCCAGCTGCCACTCGCCCTCCTGGAAGGCATCTCCAGAAATGTCACATCCTAGTGATTCACTGAGCAGGAACCTAGTTCTGACCCCATTAGGAGAAACTGAGGCGCGATCAAGTAAATTACTCAAAGTTCCTAAGCTAGTCCTCTGGCCTCTTCTCCACCAGGGACAAAGCTGAGGTTCACACTCATGGTTCTTGGTTTCAGGGCTGTGACCCACTACTCTCACATCTCTGGACTCTGACCTGTAGCTAACTTATTTCAGGCGTATTACCTATTGCAGTTTGATATATTTCACAAAGACCCCTACTGAGAGCCACACAGGAGGGAAGGATTTATTTGGCTTACAATTCTAGGCGATGAATCATTATTATGGGGACGTCCAGGTAGGAACGATTCCTTCCAAGAGCAGATAAGAATGAGTGTTTCCATGCTGCCTGCTTGCCCACTCTCAGCTAGCCCTTTCCTTACATACCTCAGGAACCAGCTTAAGGAATGGTGCCACCCACAATGGGCAGGGTATTCCTATATCAACTAACAAGGCCTGCCTACGTGCCAATTTGACCTATTTAATTCTCTTCCCAGGTGACAACAGGTTACTCTAAATGTTGTGGAATTGACAGTTAAAACTAACCAGCACATGGCCTAACGTTTAGCAATTAGCCAAAATTGTGTCAAGTGGAGCTCCTAAAGTAAAGTTCCAAGGCTTGGTTCTGGGAGACAAAGCTTAAGAACAAGCCAATTTATTCCCCAGGGCAGCTACTGCATGCTCTCCTGGAAGGGTTAAACAGCCACATGGGGCCCCATGGACACATCTGTGCTTATTATGACAACCCTGTGTAAATTTATCCCATTCTGTGGAGGCCCCCCGCAAGTGGCCAGATGGTCTCTGTCTTGGGGAGGAAGAGGCCACCATGAACCACCAGGATTCTTTGCTCTGCCGGGTCACAAGGAAAACAAATGCTGTCTCAGCCACGTGGGGATGACTCTACTGCACACCCACGAACTGGGAGTCAAGGACTCAGAAATCAAATTGCACACAATCATGTCTGGCTTGCTTGCTCACTCTTTGAATTCTGTTCATCAGGATTAAATTAACATGTAATGCTTTTACATCATTGCCCTTTCAAAGGTACGATTGTTTCAAGAGATTTCCAGTAGTTTTAGGGTACTGGGAAGAGCGACTCTCCCCGCTTCTCCCACCCCACAACAAAGGGCGACGAATACCAAGCTAGACATTTGTAAATGTGTATTACCCTTTAGGGTGAGGATCTGTTTGGGGGAAGGTGCTTTCCCTGTCACCCAGCTTCTTTCTCTGCTGCCCACAGTGTTATCAAGCAGGTGTGGCTTCATCAGTGTATACTGAGCACGTGACCTCAGGGCAGCCTGTCCACAGGCAAGCAGACCTTTTTATATAGTCCACAGGGCACAGAGGAATAGGTTTGTTTGTTTCGATGCCATCATTATCTTTTTCTTCACTAAACCCAGTCATTTCTGATCTTGAATTTTGACCCCTTGGTTGCGATTCTGTTCTGTGACTGTGTTCTTCAAAGCTGTGGGTCTGTGGATCACCAGCACTGGAGTCTCCAGAGAGATTGAGGCTCTATCCCAGACCTCTAAACAAAGCACCCCCCTTTATCTATATTTAAAGATATAGATAAAGATATAGATATGTTTGGGTGCACAAGATGTGCGTGTATGTGTGTGTAGTGTTAGGAGGTAGTTTTAGGGGTCCAGCCATCTCAGGAAAGAGTTCCACCTTGCTGGCAGAGTCAAAACCGAGTTCATGTCCCAAGTGCCTGGCACCCAGCTCCTGTCCAGCTTCTTCATATGGTTCATGTTTGTCTGCTAGCCCATAAAGGATGTACAGAGGGAAGATGCTGTTATCCCATTATCTGCACTAAGGCACACAAGTCATAAACGTGTTCCTAGTTAATTGACTATGTGCAGCTTGTCCACTCCTTTATTTCCTTATCATTCCAAAATTCCAGGCCAGAGTCCAGAAGGGGACTGCAAAAGAGTCAGGTCCTGACTGCAAAATCTTACTCAAGGTCTCTGAAACCAGGTGGCCTGGATAAGGCCCAGTCAGTCACCAATGTTGACATCCTGGCTTAACCCCTTGTGTCAAAAGATGGTTGGTCAATGCAACAGCCCACCCCATCCCCCTTGCCTTGTGTTCCCATCCTATAAAAATGTTGTACAATCTCCCTTCAGGGATGTGGTTCAGATCCTGACTGGCCACCTCCCTGTGTGCTCAGAAAATAAAGCCTTCATTTTAAGGCTTCTGGCGACTTCTCTTGGCTCCCACCCTGAGCCCCCCAGAAGAGGCTAGAGGTCAATCTTAGGCATCTTCCTTAATGATTCACTACCTTATTTTTTCGAGATAAAAATCTCAACTGGAACTCTCTGGGTTAGCTTAGATTGGCTGGCCAGCAGGTCAGCATTTTTTAAGTGAGTTCCAGAGGGATCGACTGAGCTCCTCACACTGGCACAGCAAGTACTTGGACCAACAAAGCCACCTTTGCAACCCAGAACCTGCATCCCAACAAGGTCTCAGGCACCAGCAACTGTGAGACATCCTACTCCAGTTGTCTGGGTTTCTCCCTTACCTTCAACTAAAGTCTCCACTGAGCACTTACTTTGGAGCTAGATTTCATTTTTGGTCAGCTTTCAGAAGTTAAAAACATACACACTCCAAAATTCCTTCTTTTGCCTTCCTATGATGTCATTCATTTTACCTGGCCTGCCACAAGAAAGAAAAAGGCAAATTGGGTCCAACTCATATATGTATTCTAAGACTAACTTCTTAATGGCATCTGTTAAAGCCTCCACCGTTAACTGAGTACCAAGTGTTGCCAAGATTAATTGAGAAATGCCTGAAGGTAAAATAAATACTGCAGCTTACTTTAATTCAAAACCGTATCAGCCAAGAATGGAGGTGCAATTAGTGATAAAGATGTTAATAATTAGTTGTGCTCTGTTAAGTTTTATATTCATGGTTATATAGAGTGGAGAAAGAATTTCCCCAGGAGGGAAGAAATCAATGTTTCACCTTGATTGCTATTTTAATGTGCTTATTTTAATGGGGCCATCCTGTAGGAACCCTTGGGCACATTTCCAGTTTTACATAAATGTAGAATTAATTATTATGAAAGCATATAATTTTAGAGTTGGAGCAACCTTGGCAGTCATTTAATTCAGCTTCGTCATTTCACAAATAAGTAACAATTGGAGGGCCTGAGACCTTCTACAGAGCGCTAGGAGCTAGGCTTCCATACTCTCAGACCAATGACCAGGGTGCCTTCTCTGACCCCTTGCACTGTGCATTTCCTATTGCCTCAGAATTCCCCAGACACAATTAGGTGGGTTATTTCTAAAGTTCTTTCCCTGGCTTGCATTCTGCTATGGCTGCTTTCCGTTTGTGAGGTTGGGATCCTGGAACACATTCCTGGTTTACTTTTGTTTTTCTGTACCATTCCTAGCTCTGGGCTTTGTCCACAGCAGTTGCATAACAAATAGACATACCTGGGGACTGAGGGTGGGCGCTCTTCTTGCAGAGGACCTGAGGTTGTTCCTAGTGCTCAGGTCTAGCAGCTTACAACCTCCTGAAACTGCAGCTCCAGAGGATCTCATGCCCTCTTCTGCACTCTCCCACACAAATAAAAGTAAACGATAATAATATAAATAAATGCTAATAATACAAATTGATAGGCAGTGAAGTTCTGGGCCCATTTTTGCTTTTCCTTTGCGGCACTGGTACTGAGGGGGAAACCAAGACTTGTGCATGTAGAGGATGTACCAGTGAGCTACATCCCCAGCTCGGCTGCTTTTTAACGTGCTCATTAGAAGTGACTGTGTCTTTCCACTGGAGGCATGAAGCTGACCAAGGTGGGAATATTTACATCATAAAAGTGGAGCTGGGTGGTGGTGGTGCACGCCTTTAATCCCAGCACTTGGGAGGCAGAGACAGGTGGATTTCTGAGTTGGAGGCCAGCCTGGTCTACAGAGTGAGTTCCAGGACAGCCAAGGATACACAGAGAAACCCTGTCTCGAAAAAAACCATTAAAAAAAAAAGTGGGAAAATGCTTCAAATCAGGGCATTTGGCTTTGAGCAATGCAGTGCTTAAATGTTTATGAGTGTAACTACTTCGTATGTGATTTTTACAGTCTCAGAAGGTGGTGGATCTTTAAAAAGAAATCTAAAAAAAAGATTCATGCTAGCAGGAGGATGACTTATTGCTTAGCATGGATTTCCTTGAGAATAATGGACTGGTAGACAATTGCTTAATCCCCTCCAGTCTTTTAAGGTCAATGCAATTTAGGTCTCAGGACTGTGGTAGAATGTCATGGGTCAGGCTAAGCTCCACTTACCCAAGAGTGCTCTTTGGCTATGCGTAGTCTTGGAGATCATATGGAATATCAGACACAGCTGAGTGAGGGAAAAAAAAAAACCACATTATCAGGGGAAAAAATGAATGGGACAGTAATTGTCTCTGAAATTGCGACTATATCTTACAAGTCTCAGAAACCCTAACTAGCTCCCTATGACCTTCAGAAATGGCCAAGCTCCCTGGTGCAAGGAGCTTGCACTAACCACAGCTTGTGATTCCAACCTTGCTTCCAACCATTCATGTTACCTGCAGTTCATCCAGCTGTTGATTTCCAGCACCATTCTCCACTAGTCTCTAGGGAGCCTCTGTCTTGGCCTCCATGATGTCTCCTCTGAGCCATGGGTCCAGAGCCTTTGCATTGGTATGCAATTCACATGATCCTGTTGGTCTTTGTTCTGTGCTTGTCTTTAGGAGCAGAACCCGAGGTCCCATTGGCCCCGGCAAGTATGGCTATGGGAAGGCTCCCTACATCTTACCACTGCAGACGGATACCACACATACTCCACAGAGGCTTCGGAGACAAAGGCCTTCAACCAGGCACTCCAGGTCCCAGGAGGCATCTGCTCCTAAGCAGGGCTACAGGTTACCAACCCACCAGTTCTCCCACAACAGGCCTCTCTACCAGAGCGACAGTGGCCCTCGTTCCAGACTGCCACCTTCTGAGGCCTCTATCTACCAGCTGCCCTTGACTCACGATCAAAGCTATCCTGCAACTTCAAGTCTCTTCCACAGCCCGGAACTGAGCAGCAACAATGGTGCTAGGCCCCATGGGGCAGCTCAGGCCTTTCCTCAGCATCTGCGATCTACAGCAATCTCCTGCATTGGGGCCTATCGGCAGTACAAACTCTGCAACACCAATGTGAGTACCCAACACCTCAGACTGGGCTTGGAGGCAGCTGCTTTTCTTAATTCCTGGTCAGTTGGCACCTACTACCTGGAAAATTGAGGGGGATCACGTCAACAGATCTTTTATCTCTTTCCCCTCTCTTCCTCCATATGTGCTGTGTGTGTGTGTGTGTGTGTGTGTGTGTGTGTGTGTGTGTGTAAAGCTAATGCTTTAAAAAGAAAGTATGCACAACTGATGGAGTTGTATCAACAAGTGATATTATCAATTAGCCACTTCGGGATAACAACTTACAAAGTCTCAGTGGTTTATGCCAAAAGAATTGTATTTTTTTTGTATGTGTGCACCTTTTTGTGTATGTGCACAGGCATGCGTAGGGCACAAGCCAATGTCAGATGTCCTCCTCACTCACTCTCTACCTTATCTGTAATTTATTCCTCTTGTTTTGTTAAATATTTATTTATTTTTATTTCTGTGTATGTGTGTGGGCCTCCACAAGTATATGTATATATATATATAT
>NW_022196906.1:54763913-54769883 GCF_008632895.1 Mastomys coucha | reverse complement strand
TATATATATATATATATATATACACACACATATATATATATTCCATGAGTATATGTATATATACTCCATATATATATACTCCATGTATATATATATATATATGTATATCATGTGGAGGCAGAAGCATATAGAGGCCAGAAAGGATATTGGACCTGGAGTTTCAGGTGATTGTGAGCTGTCCGATGTGGGTGCTCGGAGCTGACCCTGAGTCTTCTGAAAGAGCAGTCCATACTCTTAACTGCTGATCCATGTCTCCAGCCCCTCCTTACTCTTTGAGGCAAGATCTCATTGATTCTGGAGCTCAGTGACTCAGCTATTCTAGCTGCCAGCCAGCCCCAAGGATCCTCCTGTTACTGTCGCCCCAGTGCTGGGATCACAGGCACACACCACCACACCCTTGTGGCGAGCACTTTAGCAAATGAACCATCTCCTCGGCCCCAATAATATCCATTCTTTGCTCATGAGTCAGGTGCAGCGTGGCTGCCAAGGACGTAGGTGTTTGGGGAGGAGCTACTTAGCAATCTTCTTGGAGGCTCTTTGCTACTCCGTCACACCTCGGGAGAAAATGGAGAAGCTCATGAAGAGTTCCCATCTTAGGAGAGAACCAGGGAAGCTGGGATGGGAGATGCGTGTGGAGTGCGTGTGGCCAGCAATTGCAAATACTCACGTGCGTGGGAGTACTTCACAGCAGTCATTGTGTAGATCGTCTGAATACCCACTTTGGAGATTAGTTCAGAAAGCAGTTATTGGTCTTTCTTCCTTTCCTCATCTCAGCTATCTCTGCTTTCATCGCTAACTCACCTCGAGCCGGGCCTGGCATGTGCTACTTTTCCTGTCTCCTTTGATCTTTTGCTTAACTCAATGAATTTGTTCCCCTCTCCATTTCACAGCTGCAAAGCAATGTTTAACAACTTGGGCAGACAGCACCGCTCCCGGATAGTAAAGCAAGCAGTTGTTATGAACTGTATATGACCAGGTGTACTACTTCTAACAGCAATGGAGGGCCGGGGAGAGTCGAAAGGAGGAGGGACTGGGAAGAGGTTAAGTTTCTAAGCTGCTACAGTTTTCATTAATAATTTAATCTGCCTTAATACTCGTCGGTGGGTAACAGGACAGCTGGTACATATTAGCTTCAATTTCCTCATTAAAAATCTATTTCCTGCTATGGAGTCCATAGAAGTGACTTAATTTGTGATCTTAATAATTCCTCCAAACGCCTGCTCTGCCTGCTCCTCCACGGTGAGATTGTGGGGATTATTCGTTTCTATAAAGCACTCATTTTTCTGAAGCCAGAGCTAGCCCGCCAGCCAAATTGCAATGAATTCCGTGCCGTGAAAGATGAAGGTCCCATTGTCTTTTGTGCTGAGGATGAAACTCTGTGGTAGGGCATTTGCTAGCATGCACGAGGCTCTACATTTGGCCCTCTGCAATGAAAAAGAAAAAAAGCCTAATCTACTTAATAATGTTGTTATGAGGATCGAATGAGGTGTTGCCTAAAAATGTTTTGTGAATTAAAAAAGTAAGGAATAACTTGCCTACGGGATCAGATGTGCCTCTTGTTTTGAATAACCATTGCTGTTCTATTAAAGTAAAATCAATTCTTTGGTAAAGTCACACATATTCTCACACTGACAAGTACATCTTGAAATTTTGAGATCAAAGAAGGTTATAAAGAAAAAGGAAAAGACAGAAGATGCTGGGAATAAATGTGGAACCATCATCTACTTAATCTTCTTTCATCATATTTGCATTCATGTGTGTGTGTGTGTGTGTGTGTGTGAGAGAGAGAGAGAGAGAGAGAGAGAAAGAGAGAGTGCTATGTGTGTGTGTGAAAGAGTGCTGTGTGTGTGCGCGTGCTCTGTGTGTGTGTGAGAGAGAGAGCGCGCTATGTGTGTGTATACTCTCTCTCTCTGTCTCTCTCTGTCTCTCTCTCTCTCTGTGTATGTGTGAGAGAGAGAGTGCTATGTGTGTGTATACTCTCTCTCTCTCTCTCTCTCTCTCTCTCTCTGTGTGTGTGTGTGTGTGTGTACTGGAGCTAGAGTTACAGGTATTTGTGAACCATCTGAAGTAGGTACTAGAATTCGAACTTGGTCCTCTAGAAGAACAGCCGAAGAACAGCCAGCAGGCTTGACATGTGAGCCATCTGTCCAGCCCCATGCATATCGATTTATTATCTAATTACTGTTTGCAAAATAGGGATCTAGGTCTGGGTGTGGTAACTATGTCCTTAATCTCAGCACTTGGCAGGCAGAGGAAGGCTGATCTCCATGAGTTGGAGACCTGCCTAATTTACATAGTGAGGAAGACAGAGAAAGACCATGTCTCCAAAAAACAAAGAAAAACAAGACAAAACCAAAAACAAAACAAACAATGAGTTAGGAATGGTACAGAAAGTCATCTCTCAGGTGCCTTGGCCTCTTGAGTTGTATTTTTAAAGCACACACTCTATCTGCTGCCAACAGCAGGTAGAAGCCATAGCTTCCCTGGGAGCCAGAGTAAATGCATGGAAGCATCAAGGAGACAGAAGTGCAGAGAAAAACTCGTCTGAGGTTTTTTTGTTTTGTTTTTGATATATATTGCATGGGCTACCCATGAGATCACTGTATAGCAAAGGATGCCACTGAACTCTGCTGAGATTGTAGGCATACACCATCATACCCAGTGCTCTCAACATTGAAAGTGGGAAATACCTAAATCTCTGTCTTAGTCTGAGTTCCATTGCTGTGAAGAGACACCATGACCAAGGCCACTCTTATAAAAGGCAAACATTTAACTGGGGCTGTCTTACAGTATCAGAGGTTCAGTCCATCATTATCATGGCAGGAAGACATGGTGCTGGAGAAGCCAAGAGTTCTACATCTTGATCTGAAGGCAATTAGAGAAAGAGTGTCTTTTCTAGGCATCTAGGAGGAGAGTCTCAAAGTGCACCCTCACGGTAACACACTTCCTCCAACAAGGCCACACGTCCTAATAGTGCCATTCCCTGGGTGTAGCATATTCAGACCACCACAATCTCAAAACAGGACAGAATCAAATGTGCTGTGCTGTAGAGGTTTCATTCCATATTTTGTTTGTTTGTTTGTTTGTTTGTTTTTTCGAGACAGGGTTTCTCTGTGTAGCCCTGGCTGTCCTGAAACTTACTCTGTAGACCAGGCTGGCCTCCAACTCAGAAATCCACCTGCCTCTGCCTCCCAAGTGCTGGGATTAAAGACGTGCACCACCACCACCTGGCCATTCCATAATTTTTTGTTGGGACCTTTTACACAGTGCATGCCACTGTCCCGGGCACATACCCTGCCTGTATTTATGGAGATTTATCATCTCCCATGGGTCCTGCTATTTTTGCCTATCTTCTTTTGGAGACTTGCACCACACTCCATGAATACTTAAAAGCTTCCGATTTTTAGGCGTCCTCCAAGACCAGTCCTGGGTATGATGATTTCTTGGGAGGTTTCACAAGATTTAGTATATACTCATACTCTTAGCTTATTATGCTGTGAATATACAAGGAAAACCTGGAAAAGAGAAAGGCACAGGGGACCAAGACAGCCAAGTACTGGGTCCCAAGAGTTCCCTCCATTTGGAATCTCAACATAGGTCCTCTCTGGATGAATTATGAATTTTCTGCTAGAGACTCATTTCTCTATGCCAAGGCTTTTTCACATGGCCATTCTCTGTCTCGTTACCAGATTCCAGACTCCCAAAGGAAAGCAGATGCTCTGTGTAAACTAAGTGGTTTATAGAAACACTTGAGTCCTGGTGGTTACGCTTACCGTTAGAGGGAGAAGAGAAGCATTCCGAGCCTAAGTTCCTAGACTTCAGCCATGGGCCAACTCTGTACAAAGGCTTTTCTAAGGAGAGCGGGCTCCACATCCTGGCCAATGATGTCATCTAAACGGCTCCATGCCCTCCCTGATCCCCAACATGAAGAGATGAAATGCATCCCTAAATTATGCAGATCTCCCTACTCTAAGAGGAAAATGCCACAAGACGGTATTACGGAAAATATTACCCAAACTAACAAGAGAATGTAGGTTAGCACTTAGATCCTCTCCAAAGATTTGAAAAATATGCATGCACTTTTCCTCTGCTGGCTGCTATCTGAGAGAAGAGAAAGAAGGGGATGTAATCTAGCACAAGCTGCAACACACCAGTTTCTTAACTCCATCCTTAAATTTATGTTCAGCATATCTTTAGTTCTGATGGATTCCCCCCGTGGTTCTAAGATTCCTTCAACAGTGAGTGTCTCAGCTCTGAGATGGATGGTGATGACTCTGAGGAGGCTGGGTTAGAAACAAATATTTTACAGGCTTATATAAATCAGAACCCTGTCTCATTTCTGGTCATGGCTCCTCTCTCCACAGATAGCATAATGCTGTAAAAAGTGGCTCTCAGCCTTCCTGATGCTGTGACCCTTTAATACAGTTCCTCATGTTGCCATGACCACCCCCCAACCATAAAATTATTTTCTTTGCTACTTTATAACTGTAAATTTGCTACTGTTATGAATCATAATGTAAATATTTTTGGAGATAGAGATTTGCCAAGAGGGTCTCGACTCACAGGTTGAGAACCACTGGCTCTAAAAGATGCAGAGAGAGGCCTGCTTGCAGCTACTTGTCTGCCTTTGTAATGTGGTGCTAGAATACGTGGCAAAGCAGGGGGAATCCTGGGAGCACAGAGTGGGGGCCTTGGGTTGGGGAAGACTCTACTGAGAAGGGGGTGGTTAAGCGTGCTTATAAAAATGACCAGCAAAGACAAAAAAAGAGCTTGTGAGGTCAAAGAAAGGGATTATCTAGGGACAGGGAGAAGCAAGCAGGCACAGGGAGAAGCAGGCAGGATTGTGCTGGGGACTCAGGACCCTGCCAGGTGGTTGGAGTACACCTCCCCACCACATTCCTACTATGAATAACTGGAAACCTTTAATCAGAATGTATCTTTTAACAGATCAAAATACAGCCACATGATATGCGCCTGGCTTGACCTTTTAGATGCCTGTGATCAAAACATTTTGTGCAGAGAGAAAGTCAGAAAGCAGCCTCAGCTACTCCGCATGCCTGTTATCCTAGTACGTGGGAGAGTGAGGTAGGATTGTGAGTCCAAGGCCACTTCAGGCTGCCCCCTAAAGATCCACAGAGACCCTGCTGTTGTTTGCTTTACTTTAAAGCAAGCAAGCTAACTGTCTGGTTTCACTGGAGATTAGACTTGCAAGACAGTATGAGATAGTACCCACAAATGTGACTTTGCAAGGGGAGCTTAACCTGGGTGTGGGGATAAGAGTCCTTGGCTTGGAGAGCCACTCTATCGGCTCCCAGCCCCTATGTGGACAGGTGAAGAAGGTGGCCATTACTAGGCTTGGATGGAGTCAGTAAGGCTATGGATTTTCCAGGTGCAGTGAGACCCAGAACTTCTTCCTGTGTGCTGAGGAGAAGGAGCAGGCAATTTGGGAAGCTCTGGGGAGAATAGGAAATCCTCCTAGAAAGCCATCTTCCCCAGCAAGGAGCAAGTTCACCTTCAGAAGCGAAGACACAATCCTGACACAGAGGTATCTCTGATTCATCAGTTGCCCTGTGTCTTGCTGGCTCTGGCTAAGACCAGGGAGTCTGGTTAACAGCCGTGTCTTTTACAGGGGAGCTCAGTCAGGCCCAAGAGCAGCGGTTCTGAACTTTCCTAATGCTGAGACCCTTAATACAGTTCCTTGCTACTTCATAACTATAATTCTGCTACTGTTATTAATTATAATGTAAATGCCTGCTATGCAGGATATTTAATATATGTCCCCTGTGAAACAGGCATATGACTCCAAAAGGAGTCATGATCCACAGTTTGAGAACCACTGTCCTAGACTTAAAAGGTAAGTTTTTTGATAGGCGAATGCTATCAGAAATGGGGAAACCAAACTTCTGGTGCCTTAAAAGATAAAGCTAAACCTTTTTTTTTTTTTTTTTTTTTTTTTTTTTTTTTTTTTTT
>NW_022196906.1:54745522-54758022 GCF_008632895.1 Mastomys coucha | reverse complement strand
GGGATCTGCCCTTTATGTCTAGGAAACACTATTTTTCCTGAAGTCATTCACTGTCTCTGGCTCTTAAAATCTCTTCCACTCTCTTCTTCACAGATCCCTAAGGCTTGAAGGGAGGAATGTGATGTAGACTTCCTACTCAGGGCTGCGAATTTCATCTTCAGGCTTAGACAGCAAGCATATCATCAGCTGAGCTATCACCCCCGCCCCAAGAAGCAGTATTCTAACAAATCTTTAGCAGCTCTTCCCTCTCCAAGGCAGTGCTGAAAACCACTACAGGGATAATTCTTCTTTCTTTCTTTTTCCTTTTATTGAAAATAATTTTACATAATATATTCTAATTATGGGTTCCCTCCCCTCTTCTCCTCCAAGTTCCTCTCCACCTCCCTTCTCATCTGGATCCAATCTGTTTCTGTCTCTCACTAGAAATCCAATTGGCTTCTAAAGGGTGATAATAAATTACAATACAGCAAAATATAATGTAATAAGATAAAACCCAAACTAATACATCCAAATTGGATAAACAAACCAACAGAGGAAAAGAACCCAAGAGAAGGCGCAAGAACCAGAAACCCATTTACACTCTAAAGAATCCCATAAAGTCACTAAACTAGAAGCCATAATATATCCACAGAGGACCAGTGTAGGCACATGCGGGCCCCATGCATCGTGCTTCAGCTCCTGTGAGTTCATATGAGCTTTGTCTATGCTGATTTAGAGGGTTTTGTTTGGTTCAGTCTCTCTGGCGCTTACACTCTTTCTGCCTTCTCTTCTGCAGGGTGCCCTGAGCTCTGAAGGGAGAGATTTGAGGAAGACATACATTTATGGCTGAGTGTCCCAAGGTCTCTCTGCCTAATGTCTGGCTGTGGCTATCTATATTTGCTCTCTTCTGCTTCAGGAGAAAGCTTCTGTGGTGATGGCTGAACAAGGCAGTATAGCAGAATGAGTATGTGTGTGTGTGTGTGTGTGTGTGTGTGTGTGTGTGTTTTAGAACTGTAATATTTGGCTTCACCCTAGATCCCTCAGCTAACTAGTCTCAGGTTCTTGGTCATCCAAGTAGTGTCAGGTATGGGTTCTATGTCAGTATGGGCCCTGAGTCAGTGGTTGGTTGCTCCCACCAACTATGTGCTACCATTGCCCTATCGTATGTTTCATGCAGGACAGCAATGTAGATCAAAGGGTTGTGGCTCTGGACTTCTGGGTTAATTGATCTGGAGAGAGAGAGAGAGAGAGAGAGAGAGAGAGAGAGAGAGAGAGAGATATGAGGGATGAGGGGGTGGATCTTGATTGCTGCAATAGAGTGTGGGTCTGGGACTGGTGTGCCAGCATCACCAGAGAGACACTGTGTCTTTTATTACTGAATCTCTTCCCACCTGCCATCTGGGCAGGATCCGAGTGTGTGTGTGTATGAAGAAGATAGCTTCGAGGAGTTGGTTTTCTCTTTCCACATGTGGGTTGCAGGGATTGAGCCTATGCTGTTGGGCTTGCTGGCACATACCTCTGCCCACTGAGCCATCTCAGTAGCCCAAGAAGCTTGTTCCTTAACAAGTCCTAGTAGGTTGGTTTTTTTTTCCCAGATAACTTTGGGGACTTATGCAGGGATGTCAACTTCTCCAAGTCACCTAATTGATCACATGCTAACTGTACCTGACTCTAGAAAGGGGGCATAAAAAGCATCTTGTCCTAAATTTCACCTGAGTGGGGTAGCCCAGGCCTATGATTCCTGCCCTTGGGAGGCGAAGGCAGGAGGATTAGGAGTTCATGGACATCCTTGTCTACGTGGTTTGAAGCTAACTGGGGCTATGTGAGACTTTGTCTCAAAGTGAACCAAATCCCCTTTTGCAGCTGCTATTGTTGGGAGTCCGTGCATGTCAGTAGTCATGGTGGCCAGCAGGTAGGCTTCCAGATGCATGTCAGTAGTAAGGGTGGCCAGCAGGTAGGCTCCCAGAGCCCCGGGAGATGGGCTGACCCAGTCAATCAGTTCCTCATGGATTGCCAGAGTTCAGCCCAGCCTTCCTGTCCATCCAATCCCTCTCCTCGCCAATTCTTTCACATTCTGCTTCAAATGGAATCTTGTTCCATATGGTTTGCATCAGGCCAAGCCGGCTCTGGCCACCCTGAGGTGGGGACCAGCAGCCTCCTTCCCTTCTCCCCTCCCAAGCAGGGGATGGCTTCCTCCTGCTGAGCCTCATTCCTTCCTTTCTTCTTTCATCTTCCAGAAGATCTAGTGCTTCTGATGACATGCAGCAGAATTCTTTATAAACCCTTGAGGGTTTTGGACTATTAGCAGATTATTCCAGAAACTTCTATGCACGGTGCTTTGTAATATTCAAGAGGCCAGGGGGTTCCTTTCCCTTCTCTTCTGTTAACATTGATAGACAGGCAGACAGACAGACACACACAGAGACAGAGGGAGAGAGAGATACATGTATATACACATAAGTACATATACACACATAAAAACACATGTATATACACAGCAACATATGCACACAACACACATATATACACATGTGCACACGTGCACAAACATATATACATACAAACATATACACATTCACAGACATACACACATGTACACACACCCTTTAAACATGGTATAGCTGGGTTTTGAAATGTCAGATCATACTTTAGCAACAATATAATCTAATGGTTCTGATCTTTTATATTTATTTTACATCAAACACTGCTGTGTTTGCCACTTACAAACTAGACAGAAATAAGCCACATGGAAGTGCCCATTTTCATTGGGTACCAGACCCTCCTGGATACATTTGAAAAGATACAGATTCATAGATCTCATCCTAGACTTAAGGGACAGGAATCACTTTGCGGAGGGCTCCAGGGAACAAGATCTCTGGGTGGTTTTCCTGCATGGTGGAGGTTAGGAGCTCCTGCTTTGGAGGGAAGATAGAATTCAGACAAGGAAAGACTGGGAGAACAAAGGAGAGCAGAGCATTTGATGGGTACCACCCTGCATGGATTGAAATCTAGGTCCCCCACACTCCATGCCCGCTCTGTGTCTCAGTTGTCCTGTCTGTGAAAAAATATTTATGGAACTGTGATATTTGCCCTGCTGGTGGCTGTGAGGAATGGCATGTAGAATACATTTGAAGAGCACCTGACCCATGCCAAGGGTGCTGGATATGTTGGCTGTGGGCATTGTTCCGTGTCAAGTGAAGCACATGCTCAAGGAGTGACTTTAGGAGGGAGGGAAGCACGCTTAGCCACTTAGCGGCCTGAAGCTGAAGGCTTGGCAAACAGTCCCAGTAAATTAACCTGGGAGGTTTTTTGTTTTTGTTTTTGTTTTAAGAAAAGAAACATAAGCATTCCAACAATGGTTCGAAGCTGTAGTGACGCCTGGAGATCTGCATTCTTAACTTTTTCTCACACATGTACACATGGGCAGGTGTGTGTGTAGGTATGTGTGACCAGAGCCAGAGTTCAATCTCTGATGTTGTCCTCCATCCTTATCTTTTTAATTTTTGAGATTATAATTTAATTGCAACATCTCTTCTTTCCCTTTTCTCCCTCTAGACCTCTCCTCACTCTCCTCAAATTGATGGCCTCTTTCTTCATTGTTATATGCACATATGCATGCATATATGTTATATATATATGCATTTGATATATATATAACACATATATTATTTATATATATTATATATATGTATGTATATAAATATATATATTTATACACATTACTAAATGTAACCCATAAAGCCCGTGAAATGTTACCAGTGTGTATGGTTTCAGTGTAGATGGCATTAGCTAACCAATTGGTGTGCTCTCCCATGGGACAACCACCTCTCCCATGCCTGGCTCCTTAGTTGCCTGTAGTCCTTTGTGCAGGGTTAAGACCTCAGAAGCTTTTCCCTGTCCAGGTCAGCGTGTTCTTTGGAGTCATCATGGCTCAGCTCACAGTTGGGTGGCTATGTTGGTGAGACGTTGTAGCTTCTGATATTGCTAGAGAACACAATCTCACAGAAGTCCCCAACCCTCTTCCAGTTTCCCTGACCCCTCTTCCCCAGCATTCTCTGAGCCTTATTCATCTCAGCACTTTAGACACACAGCCTTGCACTGAGCCTGGACCTTGACATTTGGGCTGGCCTAACCGATCTATGAATGCCAGGAACCTCCATTGTCTTCCTCTTCAATGTTGTGGTTATGAGTATATGTCCCTGTACCTGGTTTCTTCTTCTTAAACAGAGATTCCAAGGAATCCAAATTTAGATCCTCATGCTTCACCACTGAGCCATCTCCCCTGCCATTAGACTTATTTAGCATTTTTATTTGCTTTAGTGTTTATTTATGCAGTACTAGGGTACCTGGGACCTCCTACACACTAAACTAGCAACCGTCCCACCGAGCTACAGCCCAGCACTAAACATTTTAATAAAGATGACCAGAAAATTTTCAGAAACCCTGGTTTCATTGGAGGAAGTCTAGTATTCAGATGGAAAGGTATCCTAGGATTACAAAAGCATGAACACTAACTGTATATTTCATATCTGCTTTCATAGGCGTGTCCAGAAAGTGGTAGAAGTATCCGGGAGGTACAGTGTGCATCTTACAACAACAAGCCATTCATGGGCCGGTTTTATGAATGGGAACCGTTTGCAGAAGGTAAGGCAGCTGGGTCCCCCTGACTCAGCTGTGTCAGTAGGAATTGTTATATTTTTATTTTTATTATTATTATTATTATTATTATTATTATTATTATTATTATTATTATTGTGATTCTCCTGTAGATGCCTCCCAAGTACTAGGATTATAGGCATGGGCCCCAATGCCTGATTTAATGACTGATCCATTTTTATAAGTAGCCCACATAGATCCTGGGGAACTTCTTAGATTTGTATTACAGAGTACTGCTCATGGCTGAATACACCAGTTATTTCATCATTGTGGGAGAAACTCAAACTAAATGTATTTCATCAAAAAAAAAAAAGACGTTCTATTGATCATGTCGCTGAGAAATTAAAATGTTGGGCTGGGTTCAGACTGGCTGCACTCCTGAAAACCCAGGTCCTTGCCCTTTTCAGTCTCTCTTCAACCCTTGCCTCTGCTTACCTCTTTCCCAGGCAGGGGAACAGACGTCCACGACATTGCACTCAGAGCTCAGCATTTCTCACCTGGAGCTTTGGGTCAACATGTATGTGCCTCCCACCCTGACTCCTGAAAAGACATGCTAAAACTCTAGTTCAGAGGTTCTCAACCTTCCTAGTGCTGTAATCCTTTAATATAGCCCCTCATGTTGTGGTGACCCCCCCAACCATAAAATTATTTTTTTGTTGCTACTTCATAACTGTAATTTTGCTATTGCTATGAATCATAATGTAAATATTTGGGGAGTAGAGGTTTACCAAAAAACACTTTGGGAGATAGAGATTTGTAACCCATGGGCTGAGAACAGATGCTCTCGTTTCTAATACCAGTAGATATGACTGTGTTATCTAGTTTTATGTTGACTTCTCACAAGCTACAGTTATTTTAAGTGAGAGAACCTCAATTGAGAAATATGCCCCCACCAGACTGGCCTGTGGACAAGCTTGTAGTGCATCTTCTTGATTGATGATTGATGTGGGAGGACCCAGCCCACTGTGGAGAGTATCGCCTCTGGGCAGGTGGTCTTGGTGTATGTGTGAGAGCAGGCTGAGCAAGCCAGTGAGTAGCAGTTCCCATGGCCTCTGCACCAGTGTCTGCCTCCAGGTTCCTGTCCTGTTTGAGTTCCTGTCCTAACTTTAACAGACAATGGACCTTATGAAAAGATGTCCTTTTTACCCTACTTGCTTTTGGTCATAGTGGATTTTTTTTTTAATTTGTTTTTTGTTTGCTTATGGTTCTTTTAAGAAAGGATTTCTCTGTGTAGCTTTGGGTGTCCTGGAATTCATGTGGTAGACCAGACTAGCCCTAACCTCCAAGATTCACCTGCCTCTGCCTCCTGAGTGCTGGTATGAAAGATGTATATCACCACCATACCCAGCTGAGTCATGGTATATTTCCACAGCAATAGGAACCTCAAATAAGATAGTGACCTTCTCACGAATCTTTCTAGTTGTAACCAGCATGTTAGTTAAGGTGAGCTCAGACTAAAGAGTATGTGGTAGGTGGAGGGTGGGGTAGACCCTTGTGTGCTGTGCCTACCCTCCTCAGAAAGGGTATAGCCACGTACAGACACCGAGAAACCAGTACAAAGTCAAAAACAGCCATGACAGAGGCAGACAGGAAGTAAAGTAGTGTGACTGTAAGCCAGGAATACCAAAGGTTACCAGGAACTGCTAGGAACTTGGAAGAAACATGGGAAGATTCTTATACCACCACCCCCCTCCCTGACACTTTTGAGAGAGCATGATCTTGCTCACACCTTGACTGTGATTTCTGGCCACTAGATCTGTGAGTCAATGCTGTTGCCAGTAGTTTATGTGGTGTGTTACATCAGTATTAGGAAATTTGGTTTCTTGATCATTTTCAATGTCAGGAAAACTGCATAGTGATCTTTTCTGATCATATTTCCATCCCTGAACTCTGTTCTAAGACATGGATTCCCTGAGCTAATTCAGGCCACATGTCTGACCTGTTGTCAGGGACCCATATCCCACGAAACAGAGGAAGCCAGGTGTGGAGTCAGCCTGACATTCAAACATTCTTCCACACAAATCAATATGAGGTTTGGGGAGATTGCGTAGCCATTAAAGTGCTTACTATGCAAGCAAAGGGACCTTAGTTCAATTCTCAGTACCCATGTAAAAATCCAGGTATGGTGCATACTTAAAATTCCAGTGTTGGGAGATGAAGACAGACTCTAGGGCTCACTGGCCAGCCAGCCTAGTAAGAGATCCTGTCTCAAAGAATAAGGTGGGTGGGTGGTCCCTGAGGTTGATTCTGGTATTCATGCATACACATATACACACACATACAGGGTGGGGAGAGAGAAAGAGAGAGACAGAGAGAGAGATTAGAGAGAATAGTATGTTTGTCTTCACTACAAGCCACATCCAAAATAATCTAGGATTTACCAACTATATCTTACAGTGTGTTACTAAAAAAATCCAGCTGTCTTTTCTAATATTTACTGACAATGGTGTTTCTCACATAGCTGCAAGGAGACAAATGGTTATGGGAGTGGCATTTATTTTGGCTTTGTCTAAATAATTTTTCTTCTTCCCCCCCCACTAACATTCTTTTCTTGATGTTATTCTTCTTCCTTTCAAATGACTCCCAGGCTGAGCAGTGGGAGGGAGAGGCTGCTGGCGTCTCTGTGTGGTGTGCAGACCTGACGGCTGGATTTCGCATTGGGCTCTGGGCTGTGTTCGTTATGTCTTCTGCTATTCGCTTGTGCCTACTTAGGGAAACAGCTGCACTCATTCAGCCCAATGCTACATAGAATAGTAAAAGCAGAGCGCAGGCTCTGATAAACACATCAATGGTTCTTCCAGGGCCTTTAACCACATTTCCTTTAACCACATGATGGCCTCGCCTCGCATCATGCCTCTAGGAATTTTTCTCACAGTCCTAGACCTTAAGCATGTAACAGGGTAGAGGGGGAATTGGGGTGCCCTGGGTCTTGTTTGGGGCTGTCATCTCAGCTCTCCTTCTTGCTCATATTTGGTTTGGATAATATATTATGTGGTCACCATACCCAGAATGGAACAGTTTAATATGAAGACCTGGACACTGGGGCAAATTATATAGTACTCCATCTAGTGTTAGGTATGAGAGATACACCCCAGCTCCCCTATAGGTGCTGAAACCTTGAATAGTACCACGTCCTGTACACCTTGTGATCTTAGTTACTTCCCCATTGCTGTGGAAAAATGCCCATATAAAAGCATCCTCATGGAGAAAGGGTTTATTCTGGCTTATGGTTTCCGGGAATTACAATCCATCATGGTGAAGAAGACTTAGAAGCAGACAGGGAAAGCACAGCAGCAGACGCAGAAAGTTGGCTGGTCACATTGCATTTGGATGCAGAAAGCAGAGTGAACAGAAAGTGGTACTGGACTATAAAATGTTGCTGTCTACCTCCCATCCCCCACTCCATGACCCACTTCCTCCAGCAAGGCTCAACCTCCTAAACGTTTCACACCCTTCCAAAACAGTGCCACCTACTAGAGACCAAGTGTTCAAACAGGTGAGCCCATGGTGGTACATTTCAATTTCGAATCACAAGTATTTTTTTCTGTTTGTATATACCTGTGGTAAACAGTTATACACACTCTAGTGAAAGTTGTGTGAATGTGACTACTCTGTCAAGACACCTTATTGGTCCTGTCAATCTTAGTAACCATGACATGAGTCAGAGTCTCACTCTCTCTCTCTCTCTCCCCCGCCTCTCTCTCTTTGTGTGTGTGTGTGTGTGTGTGTGTGTGTGTGTGTGTGTGTGTGTGTGTGTGTGTATGCATGTGTGTAAGAATGCAGGGGATAGACACATACGCCCATGCACATGTATACAGAAGCCAGAGGAAAGGACAGCAGGTCTTATCTCAGCTGCTCTGCCTTCATCTCATGAAACAGAGCCTCACATTAAACTGGAAGATCTCCAGCAAGCACTCAGAATCTTCCCATCTCTACCCTGTAGCTCTGGAGGTATAGGCATATGCAGCCATTCCTGGCTTTTTATATGGATATTAGGGATTTGAACTCAGATCCTTATGCTTGCTCTGCAGGTAATATTACCTGCTGTGTTGTCTCCCTGGTCCCAGGTCTCTGTTTCTTTGAGTTTTGAGAAGTAATATCCTGATTCTCTTTGGCTCATCTCATTTGTCAGCCTCCATAGTCTTGTGCTGGTCGGCCATTATTAAGTGGAGTCAGGTTGGACACAACATTATGATACCATATGGCATCTGAAATGATGACCAAGACAGCTACGAAGTGAGCAACAGGTGCACGGTATAGATTTCATGGATCTGCTTGGCAAAGAGATGAGTCATGTCCCAAGAGGGATGGAGAG
Organism: Mastomys coucha; assembly: GCF_008632895.1. Lineage (NCBI taxonomy): Eukaryota > Metazoa > Chordata > Mammalia > Rodentia > Muridae > Mastomys > Mastomys coucha. Next base: position 54,749,072 of record NW_022196906.1, on the reverse strand, counting down.
GGATGGCAGAAGATTTTTATCACGCTACTCAGAATGGTGTGCAGGTTACAATTCAAGAATTGTTCACTTTTAGAATTTTAGAATTCAGTAATCTTTCAGTTAGTACCGGTCCTAGAAAGTGAAACTGGAAAGGGAAACCATGCATAAGGCGACACCACTGTACCTGTTTTCCTGCGAGGACCCGGGGGCAGCTAACACTCAAGTGTCGAGTTTTGTTAGGTTATTGTAGTAGAGATGGCAGATACCTGCACTTACGATTTACTTATTCATTCCATGGCATTGGGCATGAGCTAGAGGCCTCATGCGTGCTAAGCACTCTACCACACTGATTTATGCACCCAGCCCAGAGAGCAGGGTTAAGTCACAGCCATGGCAGTGGATTTGTGTTCGGGTGTCTTAAGGGATCTGTGTCCCTGACAGCTGAGCTGAAGAAAGTGGAATTCTGAAAGGCAGAGGAAGGAAGCTGAGCCAGGAAGGGGAGCTTGTCCGCTGGGAACATGAGCATGTCAATTATATTTGGTCAGGAGTGGCTGATGCATGCTGTGGTAACATCCCCAGTCCTAATGACTTCACCTTAAAGTTTCTCTTGCCCAGACTACATGGTAGTGAAGTATGCGTCCTACTCATTTTGGAGTCCCCCGCTGGTAAAATCTCAGTTCAGGCTTCTGCTGAGACAGGCAGGGCAAGGGGACACATGATTTGTGCATAGATTTTTAAAGCTTCTGTCAGTGGTCCCCACTGTTTGTGCTCATACCACACTAGCTAAGCTGTCATAAGCCCGTCTTCACTTCTAAAGGATTAGGTTGACAGTTTCCTGCTGTGTATGTTGAGGGGAAATAGACTCTTAGTAACTAGCCCTGAGGGCCAGGACAAGCACAAAACTCCACTGAAATCCTTTCTCTTAAGTCCCAATGACTCTTATCAGGCCACTTGCAAGAATGGAAGGTTTCGTCCTGGGGAGTGTTACTAGCAACTCACATCTGTAATGTGTGTAGGGTTCTGAGGGGGTCCCATCAAGTTCTTCCTATTGTCTCTATGGCAGCAGATATTTATGGTATCTGGTATCAGAATGTAGGTACCAGGTACCTAGGAGTGGTGATTCTCTCTCAAGCCATGCTGCTCACGAAAACACATGCAGTGCTATCAAAGCATGGGCCATGATGGAGGGAGGCATAGGCTAAGTGTAGTGGGTTGGCATTAAGGCTTCCCTTGGTCCATAATCCTTAGGATTTATGAACCTTTGGAGATGACAGGGAGCACTTAGGGAAACAGAAGGCAGTCCCTCTACCCAGTGAGGAATGTTAGAATGTCCTTAGATCTGGTCTCAGAGCTCTCTCATGCGTGCTCAGAAGAATACCTAGCAAGACTGAAGCACAAGCCTGCTGTAGAGATCATCAAGGACAAAGCAAAGCTCAGGGAGCAACCAAAAGGATGATTTGAGTTTCTTACATGTTCGTTTAGAATTAGGGCTGACACCTGGCTAGTAAGACGTTCAGAAGTTAGCTGAAGACACAGGACTTTGACTTAAAGAGATCACTTAGGCCTGAGGATTCCTATTGTGAGTCATTGACCTCCAAAGATACGATTTCCAGAGAATGTAGAATCATAAGTTGGATTATATATGGACCAAAAAAGTCTAAGCTTTGTATCAAAGCAGGGGAGCAGAGATAACACACTGGGGCTGGGATGTAGCTTGGTAGAGGGTTTGTCTAGCACATGTGATACCCTGGGTCTGGTTCTCTGCATCTCATAAACTGGGCACGGTAGTGCGTGCCTCTAATCATAGCATGTGGGAGGAAGAGGTGAAAGGAACAGAAATTTTGGGTCAGCCTTGGCTATCTCAAAAACAAGTAATAATAAAATAAAATGAGAGACTGAACTAACTCTAAGAGGCTTAAAGAAGACCAGAAAGGTGGTTCAGTAAGTGAACCAGGACATAATAGCGCCAGGGTATTAACAGGAGAAATATGTAATTTAATATGCTAATGAAGCTTATGATTTATAATGTTTTCATTTATTTATTACAGTGAAAGTTATGGATTGGGTGTCTTGGCCCCTCAAAAATTCATTTATTGAAGTCCTAATCCTTATTGTGGCTGTATTTGACAATGGAACCGCTAAGGAAATAATTGAAATTAAATGAGGTCCATTGGGTCAGGGAGCAAATAGGATTAGTGTCTCCATGAGAAGAGGAATATACACTAGCATTTTCTCTCTGAAGAGATGCGAGCATACAACACGTTCGTGGGCACCTATAAGGCACAAGAAGAGGCAGGCCCAGGGAAACAAAACCCATGCTGGTATTTTGATGCTAGGTTTCTGGCCTCCCAAACTATGAGAAGTAAGTTCCTGTCATTTAAGCTACCCAGTCTGATATTTTATTCAGCAGCTCCCATTGACTTAGACAATGAGGATCACGTAAAGTGCTTTCTTAGAAGTCTGCATATATTTTGAACGGATGCTATGTACTTGGCGCAGTTCTGAGTGCTAAGGCTCCCTCATACTAAGCATCTAGAGAGTGCTAGAATCCTCATTTTCTACAGGAAAAGGAGGTATAGAATAGGCAAAGGTTGGCCCCTGACCAGACAGCTAGCAAATAGTACAGTGCCCCCACCCCAAACTCAAAAGCCTGCCTGTGAATCTTGACTATGATGTGGATCTTGACTGGAGGATGGGTCAGGAGAAGTGTTTGAAAGCCTCACACAGTGCTGCTGGATGCTGCAAGATATTGGGGGGGGGATGAAAACTCCAAAAACAAAAGTGGAATGGCCCTGTTGCCTTTTCAAGAATGTTCTACTTACCGAAGGCAATCGACAGATTCAATGCAATCCCCATCAAAATTCCAACTCACTTCTTCACAGACTTAGAAAGAGCAATTTGAAAATTCATCTGGAAAAACAAAAGACCCAGGATAGCCAAAACTATTCTCAACAATAAAGGAACCTCTGGTGGAATCACCATCCCGGACCTTAAGCTGTACTACAGAGCAATTGTGATAAAAACTGCATGGTATTGGTACAGTGACAGGCAGGAAGAGAAATGGAACAGAATTGAAGACTCAGAAACGAATCCACACACCTATGGTCACTTGATCTTTGACAAAGGAGCTAAAACCATGCAGTGGAAAAAAGACAGCATTTTCAACAAATGGTTAGCATGTAGAAAAATGCAAATCGATCCATTCCTATCTCCTTGTACAAAGCTCAAGTCCAAGTGGGTCAGGGACCTCCACATCAAACCAGATACATTGAAACTAATAGAAAAGAAAGTGGAGAAGAGCCTCGAGCACATAGGCACAGGGGAAAATTTCCTGAACAGAACGCCAATAGCTTATGCTAAGATCAAGAATTGACAAATGGGACCTCATAAAGTTGCAGAGCTTCTGTAAGGCAAAAGACACTTGTCAATAGGACAAAACGGCAACCAACAAATTGGGAAAAGATCTTTACCAATCCCATATCTGATAGAGGGCTAATATCCAGTGTATATAAAGAACTCAAGAAGTTAGACTCCAGAGAACCAAATAACCCTATTAAAAATGGGGTACAGA
>NW_022196906.1:54734567-54744679 GCF_008632895.1 Mastomys coucha | reverse complement strand
GGAGTACACATGGTGGGACTGATTGCTCTGGCAGCATGTGTATAGTAGAGGATTGCAAAGTTGGTCATTAATGGGAGGAGAGGCCCTTGGCCCCATAAAGGTTCTGTGCCCACTGTAGGGGAATGCCAGGGCCAATAAGTGAGAGAGGGCGGGGTGGCAAGCAGGGGGAGGGGAGAAGCAACAGGGGTTTGTTCTTGTTGTTGTTGTTGTTGTTGTTGTTGTTGTTTTGGAGGGGAAACTGGGAAAGGAGAAATCATATGACATGTAAACAAATAAAATATCTAATAAAAAAAAAAGAGAATGTTCTAGAACATTGCCCATGGTAGTATTAGTCCACAACTGGAGAAAAGTTAAGGGGGGCAGGGTGCAGCCATCTCCTAAAAGAGTCTGCTGTGAATAAGGCATGTTGGACAAGTTGGCTGGTTTAAGAAAGAGAGAGACTTGTCGAGAATGGTGCTGGGCTAAGGAGGTCTGTGTGTGGCCCAAGAGGATGAGATTCACACAGAGGAGCAAGGATTCCCGAGAAGCCTACCTACCAACCTGCTTTTCCTGCAGAACGTGTGCTCTAAGTTCTTTGCACACCTTTAAAGAGAGCTTCCTTGCCATTTATCACAGATTAATTTAGTCAAGATAAATGAAAGGAAACATATGCCTACCACAATGTTTGTTCAAAAATGTCCTTAGTACTTTTTTCCATAATAGATCAACTGGAAACAAACCAAGTATCCATCAAAGGATCCTGCAGAAACTAGTTGTACATTCACCCGGTGGAGTATTATTTGGCAGTAAAAAGAAGAATGTGCTACTGATACATATAAAAACCTGGTCGAAGCCCAGAAATATTATGACGAGCAAAGTCAGCCAGACTCAAGAGAACACACTGTCCAATTCCATTTCTGTGATGTTATAGAAGAGGTGGGGGGCAGGTTATGGTGAAAGAATGCCAGTGTTTGGCCTATGCAGGTGGCGGGCTTAGCTAGAAGGGAACCTTCTGGATTGATGGTGATGTGTTCTCTCATAATTAGCTATTACACAGGTGTATGCCGTTTTCCAGACCCATAGTAACCCAAACATTTTATTGGGTAGAGTTATACTTTAAAAAAATTATTCATTAGGCTGGAGAGATGGCTCAACAATTTAAGATCATTAGATACTCTTCCATTGGACCGAAAGAGTGAGATGTGCAAGAAGAATTTGTGCAAGAATTTTCAAGAAGTCTATCTACAAACCCCCCTGTCCTAGAAGCAAGGATGCTGAGGAGGCACTGATTTCTTCCTGCAAAAGTATGTTCTTATGTATTTGCCATTCCCAGCACTCATATGGCAGCTCCTAACCATCTGTAGCTCTAACAGGGGATCCAACACTCTTCTGGCCTCCACAAACACAAGGCACACATGTGGTGCACATACATACATGCAAGCAAAACGTCCTATTCATAGAAATCTTTTTAAAAGAACTTTAAGAGTGTATTCTTAGGCCAGTGGGATGGCTTTGTGAGTAACTGCTTGCTGCCAAGCCTCAGGGCATGCGTTTGATCCTCAGGATCAATATGGTGGACGGAGAGAAACAACTCCTACAGAATGTCCTTTTGACCTGCACATATGCATCTCAACACACACACACACACACACACACACACACACACACTCTACACTAATTCAGAAGTTACTCTTTTTCCTATTCTCCCTCTTGTTTCAGTTCTGGAAGGTGACACTGTAATGTAAGTGTCAGAATTGTAATAACTATTCTAAAATTTCCTAGTTCCACCCTTACTTGAAGTTACCTTTTATTTTTAATTGATCATAGAGGAACAAAAGGATTTTAAGGGGAACTGACCCAAAACTGCAGTGATAGTTACAAAACAACTGGAAGCATAACAAATCTCTGCCTTTGACTTCTGACAGGGACTTGTGGCTTGAATAAGATGGTCCCATAAATGCATATATTTGAATGCTAGGCACCAGAGAGTGGAACTCTCTGATAGGATTAGAAGGATTAGGAGGTGTGACCTTGGAAGTGTGTCACTGAGGTTTCAGGAGTCTGTCATCCTACTCCTGAGCCCCTGCCTAAGGATCTGGATATAAATCTCAGCTACTGCTTTAGATCCCTCATGCCACCATGTCGTCAGTCATGATGATAATGGAGTAAACCTGCAACTGCAAACTTAAATGCTTCTCTTCTAAGAGTTGCCTTTTCATGGTGTTTCTTCACAGCCATAGAACTAAGGCAGAGCTCAAAGATCACAGGTGTTTGGGGTTGTAGCAAATTAAAGTGTTTTCTTTACCAACAAGAGAAGGAAGAAGCAACCCACCCACGGTTGGGGGAAATTATTTGCAAATTTTGCTTGAGGTCAGAGCTCATGTCAACTTATTTAAGGAATTCAAATGAACCAACAACATGAAAGCAACTCCTATTTAAAACAGACAGAAGGCCAACACAGGCATTTCTCTAGGACATAGGAAAGGCCAACAGATGTATCATAAAACGCCCAACATCACTGATGGCCATTAGCTCAGAGGCTGGCTACCTGCCTGACATTTACAGGGGTTGCTAAGGTTCTGAACTCCAGAAACCAAACTTGAGTGGTGAGCTCTATATCCACTGAGCCATGTCCCCAGCCTCTGGGAAGGCTTTTCAATACCATTGGAAATGATTGGAATTGTACTCTTGCTTGGGGCTGGTGGCCTTCCATTCCTCTTACTCCGTGCATTCCTAAAAGACTGTACTAATGGTCTCCTTATATGTGGGTGGCATGATGCTGTGTGGCTCCTGTGTGCCTACAGTCATTGACACTGCGTCTGTGACACTGGTTGGACAGTGTACATTTATACATGGGCATAGGGTGCTACTTTCTGTGTAAGAGGGTGGCCTCTGGGGCTGAGTGGTATCAAAGGGAGTTCACGATGATTCTCTCTCCTCTTCTCCAAGAGTCTTACTCCTACTCAGTAGGTCAGCTCTCCTTCTCCCTCCCCCACTTAGGATTATAAATGTGGAATGTTCTAGAACATGTCTGCTGCTTGCCTCCATACTGTTCTGGCTAGCTGGAGAGGACAGTGAGTGCAGGACGGGGCCTGTTTCACACAACTCTCTAAGTCTTGTCACCGGGAAGGTTTTAGGATAGGAAAAAGGGAAGGTCTATGAAGAGGGGAAACTGTCCCTGTTCTGTGGTATTCTGGAAGGTGCAGCTGATTCTTGTAAAGACTCTTTTTTTTCCCTGGCACCTGAACCAGTGTCATTCTGGGTAATTAGTGAAAAACAGCCTGAGGGAGTGTTTCAACATCCTATAAACAGATTAGTTTCAATACGAATAAGCCTAAGGATTTGAAATCAAGCATAGAACTTAAGCCCATTGCAAAATCTTAAACAACGAGTCCCAAACATGCTGTTTCCCTCTCAGTGTTCTGCAAGGACTGCTCCACACAGTCCTGGGACAGACAGGGCTGATGTCATACTCTGTAGCAGGTCCATTCTGCAGCCGTGGGGACTCTTGAGGGTTGCATGGGCTAGCCAGGTTGTAAAGAAAAAAAAAACAGATTCAACAAAACGTTATGGGCATAGTAGACATGGCTCAATCAATCCATAAAGTGAGTGCTTTGCAAACATGAGGACCTGAGTTCAAGTTCCCAGAACCAGCACAAACCCAAGAGCTTTGGTACATGCCTCTAATCTTGTCACTGCTAGATGGAAGGTAGAAACCGAAGGATCCCTGAAAGCTTGCAGGCTAATCTGGCTGCTTGGCTGCTTGGCAATCTTACACCATTGAGAGATACTGCCTCAAACAAAAGGCAGAAGGTGTCTGAGGACTGACTTCAGAGGTTGTCCTCTATAGCCTCGATATGCCATACCCACAGTTCTGCATGCATGTGCACATGCACACACCGAGATAAATAATAGGTAAGCACAGCCTCCCGGGCTGAGAATAGTCATGTGCCTCAGGGGCCAACAAGTAATCTCTCCCCTTCTTCAGCTAAGCTGTGACTGATTCATTTTCTTAAAAAAAAACAAACAAACAAACAAACAAATGTGTGTGTACATGAAGGGCTGTCAAGACTTCTCCAGGAAATCCTGGGGCTCTTTCTTAATCTCTTGTAGCACTGTCTTCTCACCCTCCAGAGGCCCTCAGCTTGTAGGTTGGAAGAGAGCTCTCAGAAGGAGTGGCCAGACCTTTTCTGGAACCTTGTGTGGATACCAAGAAATGCCTGTCTGGCCAGCAAAAAGGGGATTTTAGAGTGAGATGGTTTACAACTAGAATTTGACCAACAGATAGGCAGTGTGTGTTTAAGTTGTAAAATCAGCTCTCCTTTACATACTTATCAAAAACATTCTCTCCCACTGACATAATCCATCCCTCAAACCTGTTAAATAGAGCCCAGCCCCACCTCCGTTTCTCAGAAATTGCAGAGAACGTTTCATGATTCAGTGGGACTTGCTTCTAAAGGATTAGAGGGGGAAATCCCACGTATGTCTATAGTCCAAGGCAGAAGAGTGGGAATGCCCCCACCTGGGTGAAGTTTGGCCTCCGGGCATGCTTATCTTATCCTTACAGTTTGCCCTGGAGTGATTATTTATGGCCTGGCTACCCTTTGCAGCCCTGTTGAACTAAGGCCCATATTTCCCCACTCATATCTTTTAAAGCAGCTAACTTTTCTTTCTGGATTCTCCTTCTGTAAGGCTGTAAATCTTTCTCCTTCCTTCAGTTCATTGCTGGGGTATGGTACGTGCTGTATGTTTAGCATGTGGGCTGTTCTCTTTAGCACATAGTGCACTCCTTATAGGTGCCAACTTTGATTGAGCATGACTGGTAAGTTAGGCTCGAGGAGTGTCAGGGATTGATTACAGATGTCTTGCTGAACATGGAAGATGGGAATACTAGCACACCTGCTGCATCTTCAATTCTGCGGCTTTTCAGGTCACACTTACAAAGCTAAGTATGTTGACCTCACTGAGGCTTGAAAATTTGGGATGAGCCTGTACTCCTTATTAGTTCCTTATTATATCCCAGAGACGGGATTCTTTTGGTTTTTGTATTTTGTGGAGACAAAGCCTTTTGTATCCCAAGCTGGCCTTGCACCCTTTATGTAGCAGAGATTTACTTTGTACTTCTGACTTTCCTGTTTCTGTCTACAGTAGTGCAGTGATTGCAGGTGTGCACCAGCATGCCCACTTTGTGCAGTGCTGGGGATGGAAGCCAGAGTTTAATGTTTGCTAAGCAAGCACTTGCTAAGCAAGCCAGCTACATCCTCAGCTACAAAGATGCGATTTTTAAGATGTTCGTAACGTTAGCCAGGTAGTGCTTTAGGTATCACTGCAAATGTCTATAATAAGCTTCTGATTTTTAAAATTCAGTAGTGGTAGAAGGGTAGCCCAAATGAATATAAACATACACCATTATACATTGCCTAACATGGGCTCACATTTTAAATGAAAATAAAAATCCAACAATATGTATCTGACAGCAAATAGACTTATGAAGACGGATGGTCAGAGATAGGGCTCCTTTCTTAGTACAATTGTGTTTGTGCTTGTGAGTGTATGTATGTGTAAGTGTGTATGTGTGTGTGTGTGTGTGTGTGTGTGTGTGTGAGTGTGTGTAAGCATGTATTTGGGGGGATATGAAATGCCTGTGCATGTATATGTATGCGGAGGTCCGAGTCAAACTTACGTAGTGTTCCTCAGTCAGTGTCTATCTTGTTTGCTGAGATAGGCTCTCTCGTTGGCCTAGAGCCCACAAAAGTGGTCTAGGCTGGCTCTAAGCTTGGGTCTGTGATCTGCCGGGCTCCATGCCCCCAGCACTGCGATTACAAGCATGCACTACTACACTTGATTCTAGGGCTCAAACTGAGGTCCTTATGCTTATATGACTAAACCATCTCCCTACTCCCTCTTAGCACAATATTATAACTTCAGAAATTTATGATGGGGACAGTGGAGGCAAAGGAACAAAATCAAGGTAGTTGAAAATACCACACCAGCTCCGGCAAACACGTTTTCTTCTGCCCCTGGTTATACTTCCTGTCTGCATCTGCAGCTCTATCCACTGTAGCAAAATACAATAAGCCAGCAGCCATGATTTGTATGTGGGCTGTTCTGTTTGCAAAACCAGCTGCCATCGGCCACAGCCTGTAGAGCACTGCTATCAGATTCTGAAGTCGTGAATTATCATCATCTCTTAGCTGCAAAGTCTAGGCTTTGCCAGCGAGCTACTATTGGAGGTCTCTTAAACCTAAGCACTTTGTAGCAGAAAGTAGGCAGGGATATATATGTTTCTCTGATGTTGGTAATTGTGACACACGTTACCAAGAGCTACAATTCACAGCCATTTTTGTTAAATCTGAGAGGCATTCTGAGATTTTCACTTTCTCCCCATTCTGTGACTGCCACTGCTTCAGCTGGGTCACTCTTGGCCACTGGCAGTGTCCTCTGATCTCCAGTGGCCTCTCTGAAGTCAGAGTATTTTTCTGGTCCTTTGGGAAGAAAGATGAGACTGAGGCTATAGTCCCCCTCCACACAAAGCAGATGCTCCAGTGCATCCCATTGCCTGCATCCCATTGCCTGCATCCCATTGCCTGTATCCCATTGCCTGCATCCCATTGCCTGCATCCCATTGCCTGTATCCCATTGCCTGCATCCCAATGCCTGCATCCCATTGCCTGTATCCCATTGCCTGTATCCCATTGCCTGCATCCCATTGCCTGCATCCCATTGCCTGCATCCCATTGCCTGCATCCCTTTGCCTGTATCCCTTTGCCTGTATCCCATTGCCTGCATCCCATTGCCTGCATCCCTTTGCCTGTATCCCATTGCCTGCATCCCATTGCCTGCATCCCTTTGCCTGTATCCCATTGCTTGCATCCCATTGCCTACATCCCTTTGCCTCCGTCAGTGGGTAGGGTCTGGTTCTCAGTGTGTATTCTTTCATTTCCTCCTAGCATGGTATGTGAATACCATCACCACTGCCACCACTGTTGCTCACCATCTACCATTACTTTTGTGGATAGACGTGCTTAATCATGTTTAAATGCTTCAGAAATAAAATCAGGAAGAGCTGGGGATATAGCTCAGATGTCGAGGCCTTGCCCACCATGCATAAAACCTTGGGCTTTGATTCCCCAGCACTGTGTATAAACTGAACATGGCAGCCCATGCCTTTAGTCCCAAGACTCAAGGAGGTGGAGGCAGAAGCACCTAGAAGGATCGCCTTGTTCAATAAGGAGCATAGGTCCATGCTAAATTTTCTAGCTATTAGCAGGGTTAGTCGCTCATTATTACATTAGCAGAATTTGAAGTTTAAAGTCAAGTTCCAGGCCAGCATGGCATGCAGAAGAACCTGTCTCAAAACAAAACAAAACAAACCCAACAACAAGAACAACAGAAACCCCAAATGAGTTCAAATACAATACATATTATTTTGTATTAAAGAAAACAAGAAACCAGCAAAAGCTATACTCTAAATTCTAAATTTTGAGGTCAAAATGTAACAATTGTTAATGTTTCAGCATTGACTAACAACCTGGAAGTCCATAACTTATAACTGCTATAAGACATTAAGGAACATTTGGAGACTGGAAACCCCACTTTGCCTGTGGTTGGTCTGTGTCTCTGACATCCTGCTGGTTTGCTATTTCTTTGTGGGACCAGGCTGAGGAGTGTGTATCATCTGGGATGAGAGCTGACCTTGGGAAAGCATCAAGGTACCTCTTACACGGTTGAGGAGACCCAGGGCATGCTTGGGTAGGCAGCTCCAAGAAGACACCCACGATTATGTACTCAACACAATAGAACATCAGGAAACCAGCAGAGCCACCAAGGAGTTCACAGGTAGTCTGTGAACTTGGTTCCTGCACATCTGTCAGGCAGCTCACAAGCACCTGAACTAGGCTCCTCGGGGTCTTATTCCGGCCTCCACAGTCACCTACACTCATCTGCACACACCTATACGAGGACATACACATATCCATATAAAAGTAACATAGTCTTTTAAAAACAGGACAAGACAGTGGAGTTTTGGGCTTGGAGCAAGCTATTGGCACTTTATCTGTGCTTGCTCTGTTCACAGACTTGCCCATCATTTAAAAAGGCAGAGGATGGAGGAGTGAGCGCTTACATTCCAGTCATCCAAATACCCTCTCAAGGCCAAACAAGTTAGAAAGAGGAAGCAGATGAGATGTATACAGCCTAAATTCCATCTGTTAAGTTTATGTAACAGCTCATCACGTAATAGCTTTGGCCTTAGTCCAGGGCATGTGTAGGTACTGGGCTCTGTGTGCCTAATAGACCTCCATCAATCAATCATGGCGCCATGTCTCACACCCAGTTGCTGTTGGTTTAAGCCAGCTTTGGTGATTGTATAAAATAGCTTTAGCAACCCGCTCTCCCACCCTTGGTGATAAATGGCATCTTTTAAACATCCTCCAGTGATCTGAGGCTGTTGATGGTATGTGTTCTCATGGTATCTCCAAGGCAGGGAGTGTCAGGCATCTCACCTGCCCTGGCTCCTGGAGCCTATGTCCTTCTCAATCGGCTAGTGTCCTGCCTTGTGGAACCTGGCAAGGGCCACGTAGGGGGATGCCAAGTGAAACTGTGACTCAGGGCTGGACAAGTGAATTGGAGTTCACACAGAAGGCAAAGGTGCACTTTCCCCCTGCCCCACACTCCAGAAGACAAAATACTGCTTGGCTGTTTCTTAAAGCCATTCTTTGTTCTGAGCAAAGGCCAGGGCCTCTTGTGCTCCTGTCTCTACCTCCAGAGCTTATAGGCATGCATTACCTCTGAGGCATGCACTACCGTACCTGATTTATCCAGTGTGGGGTTTCAGGGGGGTGGGGGAAAGAACCATGCTTTCATGTATACTAGGCAAGAGTCCTGCCAAATCTTGGGGCAGCAGCAGGAAAAGCAGCTGGTAGAAAACCCCATCCATCCCTGGATACATGCCCCAGCCTCCCGGGGCTACAGTGTCTTATATGGAAAGTTATGACTTGCTCCCATTGTGTGGTTCCAGTGAGATGCTATGCATAAAGATATGACTATGTTATCCTTTTGCAGTTCTGGAATGCCTGTTGCACATGTGACCTCCAATCCTCTAAGAGGGAAGCAAGCTGGGCACACACAGACAGAGGAGAAAGCACATTCTTGACAGAGAAAAAAAATATCAGTAATGGGTCCAGGCTGAGGATGCTGAATATAAAGCGGGTCCATGGTAGCGTTCCTGCCTGGGCTGTTAATGTTTTAGGAGGTGGAAGTGGAAAGCCTCGGAGTTCTAAGCCAGCCTGGGCTACATAAGAACCCATCTTAGAAAGAAGGAGGAGAAGGAGGGGGAAGAGAAAGAGGAGGAGAAGGAGGGAGGGAGAGGGGAGAAAAAGGAAAGAAAAGGAACATGTAAAATAAAATACCCAGACCTGTTAGTGAACATCAGTGAGTACCTTTGGCTGGAGCAAGTATGTGAACAAGAGAAATGCCAGGTACGATTGATTGGCCTAGATCACTGGGGCCAGGTCACAGAGGGTCTCAAATAGGAGGAAAGCCAAGGAAATTGGACTTATTTTTATAGGCAGTGAGGGGCAGAAGTAAGAGGATCACAGCTGGGCTTCAGGAAAATGAGTCTGGCAGTGAAATGCTGCAAAACCTTTGGGACAGAAAGGGGCAGAGATAAGTGAAGCCATGCAGCACGTTGGCTGTAGTGTTGTCAAGTGTTCTGAGATGCATATGCTAGGTATGCCAAATGATCCTGTGATCCTGCTTCTCATCAGCACCAAAATTCATTCTTTTCTGTGTTCCCTTCCTCGTTGGTGCCCCTCCCCCACCACCCCCTCCCCTCTCTTTTCTTTCTTTCTTCTTTTTTTTTCTTTCTGTTTTTGCTTTTTCTGATATTCTAAGACAGAGTCTCATTTAATCCAGTCTGGCCTCAAACTCGAGATTGTAATCAAGAGCAGCCTTGAGCTGGTCCTTCTGCCTCCCCTTCCCAAGTGCTAAGATGTCAGACCTGGGGCAGCATGTGAGCTCCGTTTTTGTCTCCTCATCCTGACCCTTGTCCTCAGTGCTTATACACTCACTCCTGTGTGCCTTTGGGGGGGGCTTGGTGGGTTCTTTTATCTTTTCTTTCCCTCCCCTGCCCT
>NW_022196906.1:54719162-54734408 GCF_008632895.1 Mastomys coucha | reverse complement strand
CCCTTCCCTTCCCTTCCCTTCCCTTCCCTTCTTTCCAGGATGAGCAACCTAACTCAGCACAGGATGAATCCCCAGAATGTGCTTCATGAAGGTCCGACAGCTCGGGGTGTACCCAGTGCATCAACTGTAACTAGGTCTGTTGCTGAAGACAGCGCAAAACTCCAAGCTTAGCTTTTAGTCAGCCTAGATAAACAAAATACAGACTTGAGGTCCAGGTGGCCAGCATGTCTGTAATCAAAGTCAATCAACTCAGTTGACTTCCAAAACTCACCCCCTTACTTTTTTCTATGTGTACATGCATGTGTGTGTGTATATGTGTAGACAAGGAGGTGTTGTTGGATGGTGTCTTCAGTCGAGTCACTTTATTTTTGAAGCAGGGTCTCTTGAACTTGAAACTCACAAATTCACCTAGACTGGCTAGCCTGCAAGGCTCAGGGATCCTCCTGTTTCTAGGGGTTATAAGCCCCTGCCACCTTGCCTGGCTTTTAACATGGGTTCTGGGTGACTTCACTCAAAGGATCCTGGTGATGGTGTGCCAAATACTTTACTGATGGACCAGTCTCCCAGGCCCAACTTCTATAATCCTCTCTTAAATAAGAACAATGGAATGCCTATGGGTTTCACAGATATGCCACTGCTCAAGACAGTGCACGTGTTTAGATTCTCTGTGCGTGCACTTCACTGCAGGCTTGTGGCTGCATACGTGTTCCCTTGGAGCACTGTAGTTGTGGTTTACTGAGATAGTGATTCAGTCTCCTTCACAAAGTAGCCCTAGGGAGAGGGCTACTCAGCTTTCTTGTTCTCTGTGCAAATGTTCATTAACAACAGTGCTCACAAACTAACTAAAAATCATTTTGTGTTGTGAAAAACAGAAGTTAAATGAGAGGCCTTTTTAGTCGGCTTAGTCGGCGAAATTCTGAAGTATGGTTAACTTGTCACGTACGGTACAAGGCTATGGACAGGAAACCCCTACGACTCTCCATGGAAATGTGATTCAGGAGAAAGCTGGGAGCCTCTATAAACATTTTTGTATTTGTGAATCCGGGAATTTGAGAAGGTTCCGGATGTATGCCTGAGGAATGTCAAGAGTCTGACTATAAATCCAAATTTCCAAAACAGATAAATTATTGAATGACTATACAGATTGCACAAGTGATTTTTCATTTATTAAATATTTACTGTGTATTCACCCTAGCGAAGTCCTTGAGTAAATATGGCTCAAATTTGATTTACAGGAGGTCAGTGTCTACAGTGGTTTGGGATATAATTTGTTGAGTGGAGTTAACTTTCCAGGGCATTAGAACATTTTCAGAGTATCTGCATACCATTTCAAAAGTAGTCACATATATAAGTGAGGCTCATTCAGTAGTTAAAGATTCCACTAGGAATTTGATTTTGAGTGGTAATTCTAAAGTTGTTTGATAGCAGAGGTTCTAGTTTATCATGATCCATTATGACCATGCATACTGTGCTTTTGTATGGAGCCATGTGAAATAATCATGAAAGTTTCCACTGTTCAGTCTGTCGGCTTCGGGATGGAGGCCTTAGCATTCCTGTCAGTAAAATGGAGTAAGTGAAATTTCCCACTGTTGCAAGAATTTTTGCCCTGAATTGTTCATAATTTTATTTAGCTATTTGTGTTTTCTATGACTTTAATCGGGAACTTATTCCTGTCATCTTTCAACTGTCCAGGTGTTAATGTGTGACTTCCTTAAACTCCTTGAATTCTTTGATTATGTTTAAAACTGTTCTTTTAAAGTCTGTGCCTGAGGTTCTCCATAATTATCACTGGGAATATTTCTATAGGACATGGGAGAACATATTATCTTGGTCTCCGTATATTTGTGTTCTTGTGATGGGAGCTGGCATGTGGATTGTGTTGATTGGTGGGGTGTCTGAAATGAGGTTCTAGCCTGTCCATGTTGAATGGAAGTGTGGTTTTTCTTTTCTCTGTTCTCCAAACTTGGTTAATTTGAAGGTCACGGAGGAAGAGATTTTAGGTTAGTCCCTCGTTGATTTTACTGATCAGTAAGACCAGTGTGGTTTAAATTTAGTAGGGGTTGACAATGGGCACAAATTCAGTTTTTGGAAAAGTCTGGGATGGGAATGATGACTCTGGGCAAGGAACTGAGCAGACTCATCAAGAAACCATTTGAATGTGGCCGCTGGCTGGGCCTGGGCATGGAAGGGTAGCCCAGGGTAAGAGACATAGTGCAGACCCACCTAGAAATTGCACGGCTGTTACTCCTTGCTGGACCTGAGTGTGGAAAGCAAACCCTTCCTCTTTAATCGGCTTCTTAACAGGCATTTTGTCACAATGAGAAAAGTAATGCAACATCCAAGTGCTACTTTTCCGCATGGATCCACACAGGCCCACAGTGAGCGCTCAGTTGCCTTCCCACTCTCCCAAGTGGATCCACATAGGCTCACGGTGAGCACTTGCTTTCTCACTGCCAGACTTTTTAAGGTTTCTTCCTCCACGCATCACCAGGAACTGGCTCGAGTGTGGACTGCCCAGAATTTCTCCCAGTCCTTTTTGTCTAAATCACTTCCGGTTTTCAGAGCCCGTCGCAAAGCTGAACAGGTCTGTGAAGGATTCTTCCTTTCTCAACTTGTATACTGTGTGAATGAATGTGTGTGTGTGTGTGTGTGTGTGTGTGTGTGTGTGTATGTGTGTGTGAGTATGTGTGTGTGTGTATGTATGTGTGTGTGTATGTGTGTGTGTGTGTGAGTATGTATGTGTGTGTGTGTGTGTGCGCGCACATTGTATGTATACAAAGGCCAAAGGAGGACACAAAGTGTCCTTCTCTATCATGTTCCCTTGAAGCAGGGTCTCTCGCTGAACTTAAGAGCTTGCTACTTTGGCTTGACTGGCAGTCAGTAAGCCCGAATGATCGTTTCTGCTGTACACAGCATTGAAATCACAGGCATGTACAGACACATCCAGCTTCTTACGTGGATGTTGGGGATTGAACTCATGTATTTACACTTGTGCAGCAAGTGCTCTCACCCACAGAGCCATCTTCTTACTCCCAATATTTCTGTTTGAAAAATGTATTTGAATTAAAGACAAATTCATAAATATCCACTGCCTTCAAAACCCAACAGGGAAAACCAAAGTATTTTATAGTAGAAAGTGGACTGGGAATGTGGCTTAGTTACTGGGGTGCCTGCCTAGCATGCATGGAGCCCCGAGTTTGAGCCTTGGGATCTTGTAAAACCAGATGCGTAGTAGCTTATGTTCATAATCCTAGCACTTGGAGAGATGAAGTAGGAGGATCAGAAATTCAAGGTCACCCCTGACCGCACAGAAAGTTTGAGGCTAACCTGTGCTACATGAAACTCTATCTCAAAAAAAAAAAAAGAAAAGAAAAGAAAATAAAGAAAGAAAGAAAAAAGAAAAAAGAAAAGAAAGAAAAGAAAAAAAGAACAAGGAGAAAAAGGAAAAAGCAGGGGTGGGTAAGAAAAAAGAAGAAAACACAAAAGCAAAGTGCATGTATAGCCTATGATGGCTGAAAATACATTTACAGAAGGCAATAGAAGAAAGTTCATTATTTTACAGAGCACTAGGTTAGTGTTTTTAATATTTAGAAAGCAGTACTAGCATCCAAGAAAATTTGAGTATAATCTGTTTATTATCCCACAGTGTTTTTATAAAAACCTACAGATCTAGACTGTCCCCCATAGCTCTATCTGTAATAGGCATTATGGGATAATATGAATGTTCTGACATTCTTCTCTGATATGCATGAGGACATTTTTAAATTTAGATGTTTTATATCCAAAGCAGTTCCAGACATTATCTAAAAAACAATCTGATTTCCTGTGGTAAAATAAAAAGTATATTCTTAGAAAAAGCCCTCAGGTAGAGAACTTAACATGAGATTAAAAATGTTCAAAGTAGCCTTTTATGAGACAAGCATAACTTTCTGGAATATGGTCTTGCACATTGTTGAAACAAAAATGAGTCCCTGCCACCCAGGAGCTGACAACCAAACCCCTGGGGCGAAGGTCAGGAGGTGTCAAGTGCTTAGTGCTGGAGTTGGGGCAGCTCTTCCTGAGTGATAGAAGGTGCCAGATGCTAAGTCTGAAAGGAATATGGACGCCTCCCGTGTCTTAAGAAAATCATGATTTCTATGGTAGAGGCCAAACACACTACCTAAAATCTTCGGAAAACAGTTTTTGAAAGAAGTGGACTTCCTTTTTTCATATATAGGTAAATCTATAGAATATGTGTAACATGCTCTGTAGCTCCAGGTGTGCACTGCCTATGGGTGGCGATGCCACGGGGCCAAGGATGTGACCCAAGGCAAAATCATAGGCTTACTTAAAGCATGAGATTTAATAAAAAAAAACAAAAATAAAACAAATAAACAAACAGAAAACAGCAACTTCCTTTGGAACTTAGGAGTTGCAAGTCTCTTAAGTGTGAACTTGGTGGGTGATAGCATCTCAAAGTCAGAAGTTTGGACACAGCTGATAAGAGACAGCCATGAACAGTGTGAAGAGAAGACAATGAGGACATTCTTATGCTGCCACTTTAACCCCATTGAAAAGGAAGCATCCTGACCCCCAACACTGCTTCATTCAGTAACTGTGAGTCCCTATTGTTCTGGGGATCTATGAAGAAGCAACTGAAAACCATTACAGATAGGATCTTCACTGTATACAGTGGGAAACCATGATGCTTAGAAATATCTGATGGCCCGCTGAGGCCGAAGGGCCAAGTGATGGTGCAGGTAGGGAGTCTAAACCAAGGTCCTGAATTCCTCACTATTCCACTGCCTGACAGTCAAAAGCAGCTGAAAGCCAAGGAGCAAGGGCTTCCTCAGATACAGAGCAAGGTCAGTAAGTGCAGAGAGTGGATCTTGGGGTACACCCAGAGAATGATGAGTGCAGTAAGTGTGCAGAGAAGGTTCCTTAAGGGTGCAGGGAGGCCTCTTGTTCAGTGAGTTTCACCATCTTAGGAATCAACAACAACATCTATACCCATGTAGAAGAATACTTGTTTAAAGAAATCTGCTGATAACTCTGTGCTGTTTCTGGATCCAGGATTCCCTTTTTGTAATGCCATGATCTTCCAGTGCACACAAATTGCATGACGAAGCAACTGTAGCATGCATGTGTATGTGTGTGTACACGTGTATTATCATCCCTCTGGTGCTTATCTACCTTGTTTTTTGAGACAGGGTCTCACTGGCCTAAACTCACAGACAAGGCTAGATTAGCTGGTTCGCTGCCCCCAGGCTGTCTCCACCTCCTCAGTGCTGGGATTTTAAGTCATCCCAGTGTTCCTGGCTTTCAATGTGGGTCTAGAGAATGAATTCCCGTCCTCGTGTTTGCATTTAAGCACTTCACTACCTGAGCTATTTCCCCAGCTCCCAGCTCCCACTGCTGCCTTTTGAAAACAAAAGCAACTTTTCCTTTTAGGAAAATATCTAGAAGTTTCCAGAAGTTTGAGTTTGAGCTTTAACTTAGGATTAGACCCAGAGACATTTCCCAGGTGCTACCTTGCAGCTTCCTTGTTGCCCCCAAGACAACAATTGTAGCTCAGTCACTACTACACTGTCTTCTGTGGACAAAGCCTTGTCTGAAGTCACTGAGTCTATGGAAATGTGGATCTCCCCGAGGCTTCCATGTTGACTCTGAGGGAAGAGACTCCAAGCATCTCTTGAGCTCTCACATATGTGCAACCTGGTAGACATGGTAGAGGCTGCATATTGATTATAGAAATGAGAACAAACTCAGCAATTTTCCCTTCCTCTCTGGGTGGATTGTCCCAAGACACAGCAGTTCCTACAACTTCTAGAAATAATGGGCATGGAACATGATTATCTCAAAGCAAAGCTCATGAGCTGGAGATGATGTCAACAGCATAGGAATTCACCCTTTCTCCTGTTCTCTCCCTCTTTCCTCACCTCACTACCTAGGTCCCCAGCATAGTAGCTCTGTTTCATGGAACTCATGTCAAAATAGATACCAGGGCCATGTCTTTGTGGGTTCTGCTTTGAGCTCCAAGACTCAAAAGGACCCATTGAACAATTGTCAATTGAGCTATAGACCAATCAGAATATATCCATTTTAAGAACCTGGACCCTTATTTGACATAGTGAGCAGGTAAGTGATAATGTGCCTAAGGATGAAGTATTGAAGTGTGTTGTCCTCTAATGGCCCCTTCTCTCCTTACTGGATGCCTTCTCTGCTCCACTGTTAAACACACCCATTTCTTTGTCCCAGAACATTTTCCTGTCTTCTACCTGACAAGAGAGAATGATTTGATTCCTTTTTCTAGTTTTCAAGCTAGATGACCCATCTCTAATGAAGAATCTAGAACAAGAAAGAAGACAGGAGGATGCCTCCTCACCCAGCTCTCCTCCAAACAGATTTGCACCCAACCCTAAAAGACATAGTAGTTCTTTATTTCCCATGGTAGATGGGATATGGAGGAGAGTATTAGAAGGTCTGCATGGGATTGTAGTGCCTTAGTGTCCTGTGGAGTACTGGTGATTTAGTACTCTATGGAGTACTGGTGATTTAGTACCTTGCAGAGTACTGATGACTTAGTACCCTGTGGAGTAGAGTACTAGTGATTTAGTAACCTGTGGAGTACTGCCTCTCAAATAGCTAGAGTGAGTTCTGTATTTGCAGCCAAGCCATAAAATATCTTGTGAGTCCCCAAGAACTGCTGTCATTGGAAACATCCCAAGCTTTCATGTGCGTGCCATTGGAATCCTGCCCTTCATTTGTTCTCGTGAGGTCTCTCTGCAGCCTCCACAGTTCTCTTTGGGCAGCTTGCCTTTTTTTTAAAAAAAAAAAAAAATGGCTAGCGTGCTAAGGGAATATCTCAGTCAGTAAGCATGAGGACCTAAGTTCGATCTCCAGCAGCCATGTAAAGTGATGGAGTGGGGAGGGGGTGTGGGGGGGCAGTGATTGCGAGTACTTACTCTGGCACTAGGGGAGGCAGAGAGAAGACAATCCTTGGGGCTTTGGTGGCCAGCCGGCCTAGTCAATTCAACGAGTTTCAAGCTAGTAGGAGACCCTGCCTCAAAAGAGATGAAAAAGACACCCAAGGTTGTCCTCTGGTCTCCACATATGCACACACATATGTGCACACATATATTAAAAATAGTCTTGTTCATAGTGATATGCAGCCCTTTGCTGCCAAGAGGATGCGAACGTTGTCATGAGGTTTATTTCCAACTTCAGTTCCTGGAAAGGGCACAGGTACACCATTCACAACTGCTTAATTTCAAACATGATGTAAACGACTAGTTTGGTAATGCTATATAAATTACTTAACCTTTATATTTTGCTTGTGGCTCACAAACACTTAACACCATTGCAGAGTCACTGGTTATAGATAAATGACCTTGCTAAAGGTGGTAGGTCCAATTGTTGCCACTCCCAGCTCTACCTACACCCTTCTTAATATGTATTATTATACCATCAGTGATCTGCCTTGAAAGCCTGCTTTCCTTTCCTAACTTTTACTTACAAACACATGCATGATATGAAAACAAATCATGAAAAAGAGCTCCCAAAGGAGGACAGTGTCTTCATTCCTCCTAAATTCTGTACTGTTCCCCCAGAATCACTGGGCTTTTTCTTCTTGTCATTTGCCTCAGGTTTTCTAGACAGTGTGACTTCTCCATTTGTTCTCTTCAAGTGTAATTGTGGCTTTCGTTCTCTCACATATACTACCTCCCACCCCAAGCCCCAGCCCCCCTACCCTTTCCTTATCCTAGTTGAACTTTAGGGTTTTTTTTTTCATTTTATCTGTATGGGTGTTTTCCCCTCCATATGTGTGTATGTGTGTGCAGTGTGTATGTAGTTCCTGCAGAGACCAGAGACCAGAGAAAGGCATTGGATTCCCTTGGACCTGAGTTACAGGTGGCTGGGAGTTTCCCTGTGGCTGCTGGGAATCAAACTCCAGTCCTCTGGAAGAGCATCCAGTGCTCTTGGCCTCTGAGCTATCGCTCCAGCTCCAATATAACTAAACTTTTAAAGAATCATTGTTTACATTATTATGATTATGAAAATCCCACTTACTACAGCTCTTTTGTATGTCATCGCATGGCTTTTTAAATATCTTTTTAAAAAATGTTTTGGTCAGGGTTCTCCAGAGAAATAGGATCTATGATGTGTGTGTATGGGCAAAGAGATTTATTAGCAGGGATAGGCTTATATGATTCTGGAGACTGAGGGGTGGGGGTGGGGGGTCTCAGGATCGGTAACAGGGAAGCTGGAGACCAGGAGAGCTAATGGTGTCCTTCCAGAACACGCAGGGGAGAACCAGTGGTGTCAGTCTGAAAAAGCCTGTGGGCTGGAGAGTCAGAAGAACTAATTAATGGGTGAGCTGGAATCTGGAGGCTGGAAGAGACCAAGGCACAACTCAGCTGTCAGCAGGAGGCCTTTGTTCTGTTCCAGCCTTTAGCTGATTGGATGATGCCAGCCACCTCTGGGTTAGGGTAATGCAATGGGCTCTCTTCAGCATAACCCATTCTTCCAGAAACAGCCTCAAAGACAAGCCCAGAATGATCAGCCAAATATTTGAGTACCCTGTGACTTTTCACATTAACACAGAAAAATTAAACATGGTAATGCCTTTTTCCAAATGCACTCAAACACATAAAATAGTCTATCATTTGCACACTTTGTTTCTTCTTTCAGTGTATGTGTTCATGTGTGTCTGTGTGTTGTGCTTGCCAGTGTAAGGTTAAGCATGGAGTCCAGAGGATAACCTTATGTTTCTCAGCACTGTTCCTTTTTGAGACAGAACTCACCGAGTAGGCTAGGCTGGTTGGCTCAGGAGCTTTAGGAATTGGCCTTCCTCCATCTCCCAGGGTTAGAATTGCAGGCTTGCACCATTGTGGCAGGCTTTTCCAGTGAGCACTGGAGACTCCAAACTCAGGGCTCCCATGCTTAAGCAGCCAACAATTTACCTACTGAGCTATCTTTCTAGCCCTCGATTTGATTTTTTTTTGGTTAGGTTTGACTCTGTATTTCATGTCACAGACTCTCCCCAAATGTCTGTCATCCCTTGGTGATTATCTACATTGGACAGCAAGGCAGTAGAAGCCAAATGGAAAGTTCTGCGTGCATGGGCGGAGTCCTTGGCTGGTGAGCTTCTCTTGTGAAGAACAGATTTTGAACTGCGCTGCTTTGTTGGAAACACACACACACACACACACACACACACACACACACACACACACGTCAGTAGGTAAATTCCTTTCTCCTTAGGCTCTTCACTTTCTCCAGAGGAGCAATCTCCTGCCTAGAAAGGTGAACATAGGGCTGGCTTCCCAAGTGCCCCTCACCCACCTCTGTGCCTGCTTCCTGCTCTGCAGCCCCTCTTCCCATTCTGCAGACCATAAACTTATTGCATATTTAGAGAGGGGCCTGGGGGACACACCATGAACTGGCTGTATAAAGTGGGCCCTGTAGCTCTGTTTTCCATTGTGAGCCTAATCCCTATCCCTCCTGGTACTTCCTATTCTTCCAGGGGCCGAGGGGCTGGGGAACTGGGAGGCCAGATGCTTTCGTGTGGTGTGGGTACTGAGTTTATAACTTAGACTTTATTACGGCTCTTTCACTCGCTTGTCATCAAGATTGATGATGGTGAAAACCTTTTCCTTCATAGATACCTCCTGTTTTTCTTTCTTTTTTTTCCCCCTCCCTTTGCTTCTGTGAGCTGAAGCATCTTACATTTCTTTAGTTGACCATGTCTTAGGGCTTTGGGGAAAGGAAGGAAGCATATTTAACCAGAAGAGGAAAAAAAATCTAAGCTTGCTTTGCAGGCCTAGGGAGTTGCTGCTTGGGGGGTCCTGGGGCCACCATGAATCCCGGGCTGGGGTATTTGGAACACATGTGCTGTCTTTGCTGTTCTTGCCTCCGATGTTTGTTTGCCCACCTTTGTGTTCCTTGGTGGACAGGGATCTCTGTGTTTTTCTAGCCACAGTAGTTTCACCATCTGCCTTCTCCCTATAGGTATTCATCTTGTCTTTATCGCCTCTCTCTGAAGCCTAGCTTTCTTTCCCGAAGCCTAAGTCTGCTCAGGTTTGTGAGTTAAACTTCTTCTATTTCTTCTGTCTTTTCAGTTCCAAGTGACCTTTTAAGGGGACCACCCAATGGTAGTTACTCTCAAGCTCAGTAGGTGTGAATAGCATACACAAAGTCCCCACAGATGTCAGATTTCTCTTGTATCTAACAGAGCAAGCAAGATAAGGCCTGAGCATGCTGGCTTGGGTGATCCCTTTTCACCTATGCCTTCTTAGATCAGACAGCCGAGAGTCCACTCCGCTTCAATTCAGTGGGCACAGCCACCTCTTAGTCTAAGTGAACACCAGCCCGACACAGGCTGCTACATTGACTATAGAAACTGCTTTGACTATCCCCATAGCATATGCTTCTTGCCTCACCATGTCTATATTCGCATGGGGCTTTGTGATTAGTTCTTAATGTAAATGCCTGGCCTACAATGTATAGCCTGAGTTTATCCAAGGCCCAAACAATTATCAAACATTCCTCTTAGATAGAAGACAGATTTCTTTCCCTTGGCAATGATTTCTAGCTGAGCTATATTACAGGATGTTTTACATTCTCTTGGTCTTGTAATAACACCACACCCAATCCAGTATTTGATGCATTGGTGGCTACTTGGAAGGTTGTTATTTTTAAACATATATTCTTAGTCTGAGGCTTCTATATTTGCAACAAGTACAATCCTGTTTCCACCTTTCCCGAGTTTTATGACACCTTGGAACATACATCAGGCGGAGGTGGGGACCCATTGGCGTGGACAGACAGGCCATCTGTGAGTCAGGGAGAATGAGGGCCTCATAGGCCAGAAGGGATGTATGTTTTGGGAGATAGCCTGTAGATAAACAGATGGAACTGGGTGGTTGAGGTTTTACATTAGTCAGTGAGGAGATCTTCTGGGATCATCTCTTGCCTGGTTATTTAATGTCTTCCTTCCTGGTTCCACTGTTATCCTGGGAGCCTGGTGTTATTGCTGCTTTTACAGATCAATCAACAAGATGACACTATGGTGAGGTGACCAGTCCAGGGCCACCATGAACTCTGAGGGCCACATGTCTCCATGAGGATCCAAGGTTCCTAGCTCCTTCACTGCCCTACAGCAGCTTCCTCAGCCCTTTCCTGGATCATTCAAGCAAAACAAGACAGCTTCCTGCTATTTCCAGGGAAAGGGAGATGAATCGGGATTCACTCCTTGGGACTGGTGGTCGATCCTCTTTGATTTCTGCGGGCCACCCACTCCCCAGAACTTTGTTTCCATGGGTTTAGATCCGTGGCCTTCTGACTCTGTAAATACAGACTCTGACCCCGAGTGAGTCACTTCCTTCCCTGGGCTGTGGTTCTGGTTCCCTCAAGGTCAGAGATGCACAGTGGAATTTATTCATTCTTAGATCTGCTGGAGCAGGCAATAGTTACTAGCCTCATGGCTGAGACCCCTGCTACCAGTCAAAAGCAACCTAACAAGGGAAGGGTTTACTCTGACTCAGTTCAAGGAGTTCCACTCCATCCCAGTGGGGAGGTCCCAGAGACAGGACCTCGGGGGGAGCTGGTCACACTAGCAGTCTTCCTTTCTCTCTTTTCTTCAGACCAGGACCTAATGCTACAGGAAGGTATTACCTACATATAGGATGGGCCTTCCTGGCTCAATGAATCTCATTGAGCAAATCCCTGATAGGCATGCCCTGTCTGTTTCCTAGGTATCTTCTAGATCCTAGCAAGTTGGAGGGACTTAAAAAAAAAAAACAAGCCGGGCGGTGGTGGCGCACGCCTTTAATCCCAGCACTTGGGAGGCAGAGGCAGGCGGATTTCTGAGTTCGAGGCCAGCCTGGTCTACAGAGTGAGTTCCAGGACAGCCAAAGCTACACAGAGAAACCCTGTCTCGAAAAAAACAAATCAAAACAAAAAGCAAAAAAAAAAACATACTGACAACTCTGAGGTATAATTTGACCTCATAAAAGTATACATTTCAAGTATACAATGCAGTGATTCTTTTTTTTTTTAAGTCAAGTTTGGAGTAGCCTTCACCATAGATGAGATGAGTTTTAGAATGTAATGATTGTGTTAGTCAAGTTCCTCATGTTCTCTTCATCATTTTCCTATTCCCTGCTCCAAGGCAGCAAATAATACCTATTTTCTCTTTCTATAGAGTTACATCCTCTGGACATTTTATATAAGTATAGTCCCACAGTACACGATCTTTTGCATTTGGCTTCTTTACTTTAGTATAAAGCAGTTCATGGATGTTGCAGTATGTGTCTACGTTCATTCTTGTATTCCATTGTAGAAATATAAACGTTTGTCTATACATTCATAACTTGGACGTTGATCCACATGAAAATGCACTTTGAAAACAATGAATAAACCTGCTAAGAATATCCACATGCATGTTTTTGTAAGGATATGTGTTTTCATTTTTCCTGGGTAGACACCCAAAAGTAGAATGGCTGGGTCATCTGGTAACTTTGTGTTTAATTTTTTGAGGAAAATTCCCAACATGTCTGTACCATTTTACATTCCCACAGACAATATATAAGGGCTTCTCTCCTTGGAGAGCTTTTAAAAATTCTCATTACTGGGCCCTACTCCCCCAGGGGTCCGGAGTGGGACCCAGGATTCTGCATTTAACAAGCCCCCAGGTGATTCAGATCCATCTGGTAGTAGACATGTCTGAACTCACTTGGATTGGGTCACCTCTGAAGCCTGCCTGAAACCAATTGTCCCTGTTAGTTTGGGCCTCTAGGACGAGACTCAGGCTTTTGCCAGGTCTGTCTCCGTGTTTGCCTTGGGACCAGAAGAGCAGTTATGGCTCAAGGCTGCTCCAGGCAGCATGTATAAATCTGTGTAGCACCTGCCCTGCATTATCCACGGAACAGGCCAGGGCTCTGCGTCCCTGGCTTCGTCCACATAAAACTTTATCACAGGTTTTTATGTGTTATCACATTGTAAAAGTGCTGTAAAACCAAGGGGCTAGTTTTCAGTGCATCGGAAAATGTTGTGTTCCTGTAAGCCATGATCTTAGTTGCTGTTACTTTGGAGCAAGCTTGCCCCAACCCCCTGTCATTTATTAGCTGTTAGTAGGTTCTTAATAGCTCTGAGACTCTGCCCTCCCCCAACAGTATAGTTGATAATAGTGACATCAGGGGTCTGGTGAGGATACAATGAGGTGATCTATAAAATGTGACTGCAGTAGGACCTGGTCTTCTTTCTTTTCACTCAGCCACTTACCATGTCCTGTTCTGCTGTCATGCATCTTTGTCACTGGGCATGTGTCATTGGGCATGTGTCTCTGGATACTTGTCACTGGGCACATGTATAGACTTTTTTTTAAGGAGTTGAAGTTCATATAACATAAAATTAGTAAATTTCTTTCATACTTTGTGCCCCCCTCTTTCCTTTCTCCTTCCTTCCTACTCTTCTTTTTCAATGGGGTCTCACTATATGGATCAGGTTGATCTTCAACTGCTAATTCTCCTGCCTCAGAAGTTTGGAGATTATAAGCATGGACTTCTTAAAAGAATATATTAGCTGGGCAGTGGTGGTGCATGCCTTTAATCCCAGCACTTGGGAGACAGAGGCAGGCGGATTTCTAAATTCGAGACCAGCCTGGTCTACAGAGTGAGTTCCAGGACAACCAGGGCTATACAGAGAAACCCTGTCTTGAAAAAAAAAACCAAAAACCTAAAAAGAATATTGGATGGGTAGTTGAAGTCAGGATGTCATATATGAGCAAAAAATTAAGAAACATGGCTACCTTAGTGGATATGCAGGGGAATGTTGCTATCATTTGGATTGGCATTGCTTGAAAGTGTCTTTTCATGTGTTTGTTGGTCATTGGTTTATCTTATTTGCAGAAATGTCTGTTCAAATTGCTGACCCATTTGTACTTATGTGTTGCTTATGAATAGGGATACTCTGAGGATTTTGCCAATGTGAGAACCTTACAAAAGCCATAAAAGCTATCACTAGGCAATGTCTTTCTTTTTCTTTCTTTCTTTTTTGGAGGCAGCATTTCTCTGTGTAGCCCTCGCTCACCTAGAACTCACTCTGTAAACCAGCTGGCCCCAAACTCACAGAGATCCATCTGCCTCTGCCTCCCAAGTACTGGGATTAAAGGCGTGTGCCACCACCATCTATCTAGCAATATCACCATGAGGGACTACTATGATGGTTAATATTGTCACTTTGGCAGGAT
Source organism: Mastomys coucha (assembly GCF_008632895.1). NCBI lineage: Eukaryota > Metazoa > Chordata > Mammalia > Rodentia > Muridae > Mastomys > Mastomys coucha. The sequence goes on along the minus strand of NW_022196906.1, from coordinate 54,720,178 downwards.
CTGGATTTACCTGGGAGACAACCTTCCAAATATGTGAGTGTGAGGGGCTTTCTAGATTGAGTTCATAGAGGGGGGAAGACCCACTTCAAATGTGCTTGGTGCCAGTGTGGACTGGGGCTCCAAAGTGATTAAAAGAAAGAAGTGAGTTGAACCCCAGCATTCATCCCTCTCTGCTTCCTAACTGCCAGACAATACAAGCAGCTGTTTGATGCTTCTGCCCCCAGGCCCTCCATGGCAGGATGCACTGTACCTGCCCAGTCTTCTGTAAGCTGCTCTTGCCAGGTACTTTGTTACAGCAACAGGAAAAGTAGTCAGTGAATTGCCATCATGAATGGGGTCATCATGAATCTGGGATGATATCCTGATTATTTGACCCTTATATGATTTTCAAACATCTCCTCTACTGTCTTTTCACTTTGTTGATAATGTCCCTTGGCAGTATTTATTATCATGATATCCAGTTCATCGCTCTCTTTTTTTCCTATGCTTTTGAAGTCCTGGTCTCACATCCCACTGCCAAGTCCCAGGCTGTAAAGATCTACCCCATGTTTTCTTCCAAGAATTTTACATTTCCAATGCTTAAATTTATGTCTTTGATTATGTTGAGTTATCTTTCATATGTGGCATGAGGTCAGGGTCCAAATGCATGTAGCTGCTCAGATGTCTTTGCATCACATGTTAAGAAAAGATTCTTTTCCTTTGAATATTCTTGGCACCTTTGTCTCAAAGCACTTGACCACAGACTCAGTTCTACTACTACTTATCTATGCCTAGCCTTTCAATGTTCCTACTCTGTTTCATAATTATCAACTTTTAGCCAGTTTTAACTATGAATCTTTAGTGTTCTTTGTTCTTCTCTGTTAACCAGCAACCCTTTTCTTCTGCAATATTCAATAGCACACGGATTAGTCCTTGACCAGGGAATCAGCCGTGTATGCTGTAAAAGCCACGTGTGTGCATTTTTTCTTTGTTTCTTCTCTCTCTCTTTCTCTTTCTCTTTCTCTTTCTCTCTCTCT
>NW_022196906.1:54708907-54719152 GCF_008632895.1 Mastomys coucha | reverse complement strand
TCTCTCTCTCTCTCTCCCTCTCTCTCTCTCTCTTTCTCTCACTCTCTTGCTCTCACTATCTCCCTTTCTCTTCCTCCCTCCCTCCCTGTCCTCTCCCTTCTTCCCTTCCCCTCTTTTTTAATGTGATGTGACTTCATTTCTTCTATTGAAGGCTCCCATGAATATTTCCTCCTTACCAGAAATCTGGAGCTTTACGGCTAGTCAGAACCCTCAGCCTAGGGCCCCTCTTTAGGAAGGTACCCAGCTCTGCCTTTTCTGTCTTCATTACCAGCTCTGATTGTTTGTGTCCTTCCTTAGGACAAAGTCTCAGAATGAGACCCCGGAAGGCTCTGCAAGTGGATTATAGTTGAGGTCATCTTTTTTGACTGGGGTTTTTCTGGTACTCTCCCTGTCATCAATAGGTAAATTGCTCAGCCCATCAGCAACCCCCTAGGATGGAGTTCCTGAGGTGAGAAAGTGTAGGGACTCAGCCAGAACACTGTCCTTACACCCAGGCAAGTGAGGACATTCCTCCTCCATGGTTTCTATCTGACTCTCTAGAAGAGCGTGACTGTTGACTCCAGCTCAGGCTTTACCTGAGACACATATTTAGGTGCTGCAAATGTACGATTCTTCCTATGATGGTGCCTGGATCCTAACTCTGCAGGACTAATACTTAGATCAGATGAAAGGAGAGGCAGGAAAGCTATGGGCCCACAAGTGGCGGAGGGACTTCAATACTCTGAAAATCCTCCCACCTTCTTTACAGATGATGCCGCTCATTGTGCAGAATTTTTATATTCCCAAGAATCTATATGTTCTTTCTCCATCATACTTGTCTTCCTGGATCCTCAAACTAAAACAAAACCTGAAGTAAACAGATTAGAGAGACAACTTTACAACTCTCCAGAAGCAACTGAAGACAGAGACAGGCCTCATGTACCAGAAATAAGTTGGGTGGCCTGTGCCACCCCATCGCATTGTACTCGTGCCTGGGTGGCCTGTGCCACCCCATCGCATTGTACTCGTGCCCCCCATCCCCATTCTTTACTGCTCTCTTGACCTTCCCTTTGGAAGCTATTGCTCCTATTTCCCTCATGTACTTTCTGCTTTCGCCCTGGACTTTCCTGAGTCTCTGGTCTGAGTGAGGCAGCAGGGACAAGAGGCACAGAGGAAACTAATCAGAAGAGGGGGCATGGGTGGCTGTTTGAGTCTGTTCTAAACATTTTGCCATATTTTGAAGCTTTAAGCCATAGGTCATGGTCTAGTGTTTACAAAATGCTTGGTTGGGAGACAGGAGCAAGTGGGAGATCTGGATGCTTTCTATTCCTGGCATATTTGTTCTGCCCTCTTCAGAGGGTGGGTGGGGACAGAGGAAGACCTCTGGGGCCACTGCCTCTTTTGTGGTTCTGGGCAATTCCCTTCTGCTTGGGGAAACTTATAGGTCATGTGAAGTGCAGTTAAAAAAGTGTGCATAAAGGGAAGGCTAGTTAGGATTTAGGTGGTCATCTACAAGTCCTGCTGGTGGTGGGTACCACCATAAGAGCCCTCTCTTTAGGATTTCAATCATTTGCAAGCCCTTCCTTGATAGTTCCAGAAACTAGGGTTTTTCCTCTCCTTAAGCTTCTCCTTACAGCCAGAGCTGTCCGGGGACAGTGGGGATCTTAGGGCAGTTGGATACCTATCGATCGGAGTGGTCAGACTGTACTTGTTGAAGTTTTTCTTCACTTGCCACGCTAAACCCCTCAGCCCTCAGGTAGTGGAGTTCATCTGTTAAGTACCTAGTACTTGTTTTTCTCCTTCCCCGAAAGTCTCTAAGCACACACTAGGGCAAGAGTAAAAAGTTCCAATAACATTATGTGTTCTTTTTGATTGCTTCCTTTTCTTGTTTTAGACTCTTCGTGTAACGTCTGGCAGGGAGATGGTGCACAAAAGAACTGGATTAAGTACCAAATTAAGAACTTACAAGCACAAGAATAAAATAAATGGATTGTGCTGTCGAGTTCTAAGTGGAGATCAAAGCACCTTTGATAAACATCTTCCCCAGGAACCAACTCCCAGCTCCTGAAATCATGGCCCAGGGGGTCTGTTTGCTCCACCACCATCCTCCAAAGAATGTCCATTTATTTCCCTTTTAGGACACAAGAATTTGCTGGCTGAGGTGATTCAATCCAAACAGAACATGTTTCATGTAAAATAATCTGGGTCTTTGATTACAGGACAGAGAGACTCTTCTGCCCTCAGATCACTTTCCACCAACAGCCCTAGACAGTTCTTCCATTAAAGGCTGTGGTTGTTTTATTTATGTATATTTGTTGTTCATCTTTAAACAGAGACAGAATGCAATACAGGGGGAAATCTATTCTATTTGCATCAGTCAGGAATAACTAATCATTCTTTTCTGCCTTGCTATTTGAAGTTATGCACTGACTTGTTTTTGGTGCTTCTCTGCATGTTTTCCGGACATTTGTGTCCTTTTAATGAATTGTTCCTTGTTTTTTGTTAATTAGAGGGTTGCTCTTTCCATATGCCTTTCATTTGCCCTTGTCTATTGTGACAGAAGGGAACTTTTCTCTCTCCCTCTCTTTACCCCCATTCTGAATTATTAGAGTTTTCTAACAGTGATGACACATCGGAATCCATTTCCTGACATCTTTCAAAATGATTGAAGTTCATCTCCTAATTCTGCATTAATTGAATTGGTCTAGGGCAGAGCTGTTGCTCTAGTCTAAAACAGTCACCCTTCACGTGTACATGTATGTGTGTGTGCGTGCGTGCGTGTATGTGTGTGTGTGTGTGTGTGTGTGTGTGTGTGTGTGTGTATTTATGTTTTGTTTTGAGACAGAGTCTTGCTTTGTAGCCCTGCCTGGACTGAAACTCACATAGATCAGACTGGCTTCTCACTCCTGGTGATCCTCCTGTATCTGCCTCATGAGTGCTGGGATTACAGATTGAAGGCATATGTAGGGTTCTCTGTCTTTATTTGGTGATGGGCAGAGCTGTTCTTTCCCATGTTGGAATGGATACCAACAGTGGTGGAAGGTGGGATGGGCAGAGTAGAGCAGACATCTAAACAGAGAAGTGGAGACCCGATAAGCTAAGAGGAAAGCCAGGTGTCCAACAGAATAGAGGCAGCACAGGCACTGGGGATTAGAAGCCGCTGTCTCCACACATACTCCTTCCTACTCTCGTGCATCCTCTCCTTGGCCCAGCAGGAAGTGTGTGTAACTAGAGGGGAAATGGCATGTAATGACCTGCTAGTCACTTTTAGGTTGATGAAGCTCATGAGTTACGGAGCTGAGTGGTTCTTTCTTCTGACACTGAAGCGCACAGATGCCATATGTGCTGAATCCTCATCCTTGACCATTCTTCACTGTGCAAAGGGTTTGGGAGGGGCTCCTAGCCCATCCTCACATTTGCCTGAGGCCCTGGTTTGGCTCTAGAAATAGCAAGTTCTAAGAGGAGAATGCTGCCTACAGTACCTTGCATAAAACTCTTGGCCATTCTGATCCCGAAGCTCTCAACCAGGAGGGGATGCTAGGGGAGACACTGGAGATGTATGAGCTGGGTGTGATGACCTTTAATCTCAGCACCCAAGAGGTAGAAACAGGCAGATATCTGTGGGTTTGAGGTCAGTCTGGAGCTCCCAGCCAGCCAGGGATGCAGAGTGAGACCCTGCCTCAACAAGCAATGTGAGATGAAATAGAGCTTTCTCAGTTTGTAGGAGGACAGTTCAGATGCTCAGGAGTCAGTGGGTCCTAGCACTGTGCGTTTGCCATCAGACAGGACAGTGGCTGGACATTGGGGTAGAGTTCCCACAGACTCTAACTAGGGTGTCGAGGGAAGAAATGGGTAGTCAGGACGGGCTAGGTTTCACAAATATTTGGCATGCAGTGTTGTCTGCTCTGGCTAAGGAGAGAATGGAGGGAAATGGTAGAGTGGTCTCTAAAGTTGCAAAGGGTGATGTGTGAGGTGCTAGCTTGTAAATGTGAAACACAGATGCTGGATTGTAGGTGGATCCTACCATTGAGGCTTTTGCTTCTTCGGTGTTGGTTGGGAAGTTGGAGAACTATGGGCTTTGTAGAAGTTGGTGCTTGGAGTTTGATGTGTTGTCTATTCTAGACTTGTATTTTTGGCTTTTCCCTCCAACCATACACTACAGACATTTTCTGTTTAATATCATCCATCCTACATACTACCTCCTCTTTACTGATGTCCTAGGTCCTTGGGGAGGTTATTTTCCTGGTGTTCAATGTATGTCATAACCTGGCACCATAAGTCTGACATGGTTGCTATGAGCAATATCACCTGACCACTAAAGGCCACATGTCTCCTTTAGCACTCCCGGGTCTTCAGATGCCACTGTGCAATGCCTAAGAAGGCCTATACCTAAACAGACAGATTTGATTGCTTTTCCCTTGCTCCACACTTCTGCAGAGAACAGCTCATTGAGAGGGAGATGTCTCCAAGGAAGAGCATTATGTGCTAACAGCCAAAGATGGATGCATACTGTCCATCCTTGGCACTTCCATGGTTATGGTGCCTTCTACATTGTCATCTGAACACAGAACTTGCCTGAGACCAGCTGAAAGGCCTGTGCCACATAAAGACTAGAATCTCTCTCCTCATGACAGGAAGGAAATTTTGTTCTTTCTGGATAAGACCTGCAGGAATGAGGAGGAAGAGGTAGCCTGCCTGCTTTTCAGGGGATGAGTGTTGCCATGGCAATGATGTTCCAGACTCTGTCCTGGATAGAGGTCAAGATGTGTGTCATCAATTCTGAATTTGGCCATAGAGAGAACAATAGCCCTGTTCCAGTAGGTACTGCTTCCAGTGAAGCTAAAATATTTGATATTGCATTGCGTATTTAAAAATGTTTGGCAGCACAATGGTCAGTATTATCACTAAAATTCCAGCCCCAAATCTCTGTTTTCTCATTTCTTGCCAAGCCTGAGAATCCTTTCAGGATTTTCCCTGGGGTTTGAAAACATACATGTATTCCCTAAAAACCTTGAAATTAGTTTTGGGGATCCAGGTGCTACTGGTTTTGGAGGTACCTCGAGGGACGCTCTAGCTTTATCTATGGCAAAGTGGATTCCATGTAAGGGACCCTGCTCAAAAGTAACCAACAGGCCCCATCCTGGGTAATTAATCTCGCTAACAGACTTGGGGATTTATGCAAAGTGAGTGGCAGAGTATAAAAGCTCATTAATCATCCTGGCATCATGAGCTCATGTTGTTATGAAATAAATATGCTTACTAAGTGGATCCAGATGCTATCCGATATGTGTTTCCAATAAAGACGCTTCTCGCCTTGGCCACAGCAGTAAACACACAGGCGTGTTTGTAGCACCTCTTCAGCGCATTGTGCACGTGCCCTATCCTCTTCCCTTTAACCTCTTTTCCAGCCCTCTCAACACTCTGAGAAGCAGTTGAGTGTTTTCTGGTAGGAATTCTAGGGCAAACTCTAAAAAGGTGGAAGATGTTTCTCCATGTCTCAAGAGTTAAGGGGTGATAGAAAAATGGATCTCACATAGTCAGTCACGTGCCAGCCTAGAACAGAACATTTTGCTCTATTCATCCTCTTGCCTAATACACCAAAGTATGAATTGTAAACCAGGTCATTACCAGTCACCAAGAAGACACTCTTAAGTCCTTGAGATCCCCTGCAATCTGTTATGCGTGGGTAGACAGATAGAGCTGTGTGCAAATACATCCAAAGTCCAGGTTCTTGATGTGGGTAGACTGTCGTCTCAAGACTACCTCCAGGATGGGCCACAGGGCCACAAGGCAAAGGAGGAGGGAATTCAAAGTGAGTTCAGGGTGGTGGTTATTACTGATTGGAGACAGACATGTAGGGGTTCCACTCCTCACTGTTACTTTCTAACTGGCACTGCCAAAGCTCTTCTGCTCCTCTGAGCTCACTTTCTCTGTTAATCTCAGTTTGGGGGAGGATTAGTGAGGTGGTCATAATAAACATTCAGTACCTGAGATGTGCCTGAGGTATGACAGCCGTCATTCTTTGTCATTGAAAAGTCATTCTCAATGGGGAGTGGATGTTCTAATTTTGCTTTCTTTTGCTTTGAGAAACACCATGGCCCAAGCAACTTGGGCCAATAGGGCTTATTTTATCTTATACTTTCAAGTCACAGCCTATAATCAAGGGAAGTCAGGGCAGTAATTCAAGGTGAGAACCTGGAATCGGGAGATAAAGCAGAGACCATGGAAGAATTCTGGTAACTGGCTTGCTTTATGTAAATGGCCCACTCCCCATGGCCAGCTCTTGATTTCTGACTGCCTGTGCAGGGGTGCTTCTTCCCACAATGGGCTGGGAGTTCCTACATCAGTCATTAATCAACAAAATGCCCCACAGATCTGATTGAGGTGATTTCTCTCCTTTTCACCATTTCTTATTCATATTATTCTATTAGTATCATTATTATTGTGATTATTTTATCTTTTTATTGGTTCTTTATGAATTTCATACCATGTACCCCAATCCCACTCATCTGCCTCTCCTCTCATACCTGACCTCCACCTTACAAACTCCGCAACAGAGAAATAAATCTCATTGTAGAAGCTATGTTGTGTCACACGTGTCCTACAGTACACCCTTTTGTCCACATGGCTTTGCTTGCAAATGCCTATTGTAATGACTCGTTGGTCTGGTATGAGGCCTCTGGCTTCCACTACTCTGTCAATACTGGAACCTTACTGCGATTCCCCTAGGATATCTTATACTGCCCCATGTCATGGAAAGCCTGTAGTTTTGGATCTGCAGGACCAGCCCTCATGTACTCCAGAAGTTCATCATTGATGGAGTAGATGTTGGGGTGGGCCATTTCAAAACCCTGGATCTAGACCTGAGAGGTAATCTGATTTGGCCAGCCCACCAGCTCTTGAGGCTGGTTTACCAGCTATTGCCCCTCCTGCAACCAGACCCAGTTCTACCCTGCTGCCCAGGTGAGGTGCAGGGCCTGCTCTTCTAAGTGTTGTAGCTGTTGAGGGACATGGCTAGTTCTACCACTCTCATAACCCTGGCCCTAGCTCTCCTGCCTGACATAGGTGGTGAGGGATAAGGGAGGGAAGGAGGGCATCTCTCCCTCATCTGTGCCTCTGCACAGCCAACAAGGGGCAGGGCTGGCTCTTCTGCATTCTTCCTCTCAGGGGCAGCTCACCTACAACCCTCATGTCCAGGGCTAGCTCTCTGGCCTGCCAAAGGCCAGGGTTGGGAGAGGGCATCTCTCTCTCTTGTCCCCTCTGCCATGTGAAAGACAAGTTTCATGGGCAGCTCTCCTGTGCTCAGACCCTCAGGGCCGGCTTACCTGTGCTCCTGCCATCAGAGTAATCTCTACTGTGCTACCTAGGTAAAGCACAGGACTGGCTTTCCTTGAGCATGGCAGCAGGTATGGGGCAGGGCCAGCTCTCCTGTTCTCATGGCCCTGTTGGAGCCAACTCTCCCACCTGCCTCTGATGATGAGGGCAAGTGGGAGGAGGCAAGAGGCAGGGCCAACTCTCCCATGCCCCTGCTAGCAAAGGTCTGCTCTACTGTGCTGCCCAGGCAAGGTACAGGGCCTGCTCTCTCAAGTACGCATCTAGTAAGGGGTAGGGCCAGCTCTCCAGCTCTCATGACCCTAGGGTCAGCTCCAGTGCCTGCTGCAGGTTAAATATTATCTTAAAGAAGTAGAGAGATGGCTAACTTTGTCAAGTACATGCCGTGGTACCATGGGCTCCTAGGTTCAGATTTCTAGAACTCATGTGAAAGCTGGATGCTGTGGTTTGTGTATGTAACCCTGGTAAGGGGTAGGAAACAAACAGATCCCTGGAGCTCATTGGTGAGCCAGCCTGCCTGATTAGTGAGCTCTGGGTTCAGTGAGAGACCTTGCTTGAAAATAATATGGAGAGAGACAGAAGACAGCACTCAATATTGACCTCTGGCTGCCACACTTAGGCACACATATGTACGTATGCACACACACACACACACACACACACATTAGCATACACGGCACCATCCAAGAGTGTCTTCTATTGCCCTCCCTTCAAGTGTTGCTCTGTAGTCAAAAGACCACACTGTCTCCTTTGTTCTTGGGGACTCTATGGGGTCCCTGCCCAAGAAGGTCACTCTTCATAATTAAGGGACCGTTTCCTCTGCCTTGCGGGCTGGCCATTCAGCTTTTCCTCAAAGAGCTGTGAGGCTGGCTTTCCATATCATGCCCTGGTCACAGCATTGGCAGTGTAGCCTTAGTGTGAAGTCCCATCTTTCTCAACTGAGGTCCATTGCTGTGTTCAGTTCCATCCATGCATTCAGGTGGTACCACTGGAGGATGCACCACCACATTCACCCATTAGGGTGCTATGTGTCAGGAGTCTCAGATTTGAACATTTCAGTCATAGGAAGCACAGGACGTGGGAACCCTTTAGACCAGTGCTCCCCAACTTTCCTGATGCTGTGACCCTTTAATACAGTTCCTCATATTGTGGTGACCCCACCTATAAAAGTCATTCCACTGCTTATTCATAACTGTGAAGTTTGCTATGTTATGAAGTGTAATGTAAATATCTGATCTGCAGGATATCTGATGTGCAACCCCTGTGGGGTCTTGGCCCACAGATTGAGAAGCACTTCTTTGGATGGGTAGTTCTAGTTTATATATTGCAGAGAGAGGTCAAGTTGAGCAGAGAGTAGAAGTGCATTGGGGGTAAAGTCAAGGGAAGCCAGACACAAGATTCTGCATATGCAGTGGAATTGCACCGATTGCCCCACCAGTGATAAGTGATCACAAATGTGAAGCAGCTTGGCCTGAGAAGCACCCGAGCCTTAGTGTCCAGAGTTTGTATTGGGGTCAGTTACTTGGAAATGTAGTAATGTATATGATGAAGTTAGATACTTGGGCTCCATTCTCCCCAACCCATAACTCCAACTCCAAAGCAAAAGCAGTCCTGCCCCACTGTCTTCTTGGTAGGATCAGTTTATCTGGCCACATTGGTCCACCTTATTTATACATTAGGCACAAAGCAAGTATTTACCCTGAGATAGGGTGACCCAAGTCTTTGAAACATACACAAGCCTACTCTTAAAGGGCCAGGCTCAGTGTTTGGTGCTTCTCCCCGAAACCTCCCAAGGGTCAGTCCTTAAGACTTTGCTTTAGCACATAGAGGCTTTGAGCACCGCAAGCCTGCTCTGTTGTCTCTTCCTTGATCCTTTCTCTTTTTTTTCCTTTTAAAGGATTTATTGTTTTTATTTTATGTAAAGGTAAGATTTGTTTTTTCAGAATAATGCAGCCCAGTTCTTCTGCCGGTAGCCAGAAAGATTTCCCCTTTGGCGACCTCCACCCAGATAAAACCATATCCTGATTAAACCTGAGAAAAGGACTCAAGGATGAGTCAGCATGAGCGAGTCTGTGATGCAGAAGCAGGCGGGCGAAAGCACTAGTGTTGAGAGACCAGTGAGGAAGATGGCTGTCTGTACCCAAGCGCGACCGTGGACCTATAAAGAGAACAAATCATGCTTAGACATTTCTTATACTGACTAGACGTGTGCGTCTGTGTCTTTGTGGGTTACATTGCTCAAAGGAATTAACTTAGAAAACATTTGAAGATTAAGGAAGGTTTAAACTTAGATATAATATAGATACCTAAACAAGACCTGCACAATGTCAATACCTGTTGACATCCCGGCATGAATGAATATAATCCTGTGGGGATCCATCCCTAGGTAAAGAGCCACAGGCAATTAGTGCCGGTTAAGAGAGGAGGAAACAATGTTTTCCAGGGATCAGCACCCTGATAGGTTATATAATTCCAAGCAGTTGTCTTTAAATACATACACATATTGACAACACTAAATGGGCTCATAGGGGTGTATTTATACAGTGTGTGATGTGTGTGAGTGTATGTTCATGTGTGTAAAATATAAATGCATATATTTTTAAAGAAGAAGTCATAAATCAAGAGGAAATTGAGACACAGAAAGACTTGAAGAGGAATTAGTATAGGGTGAAAATAATGTAAATACACTACTCATGTTTGAAGTTCTCAAGCATGGAGCATGGTAACAAAATAAATGTTTTTTAATTAAATAAAAACATGTGCAGTCCCAGCACTTAGGAGGTACAGGCTGGCAGATCTCCGTGAGTTGAGTTCAAGGGCAACCTGGTCTGCATACTGAGTTCCAGAACAGCCAGAGTTACACAGTGAAGCCTTGTCTCCAACACTCTCTCTCTCTTTCTCTCTCTCTTTCTCTCTCTCTCTCTCTCTCTCTCT
>NW_022196906.1:54704674-54708897 GCF_008632895.1 Mastomys coucha | reverse complement strand
TCTCTCTCTCTCTCTCTCACACACACACACACACACACACACACACTCATAGTGAGATCTCAAAATACCAAAGCGAACAGTGAATAGCCTTGAGGAATGATGTCTGAGATTGTCCTCCTGTCTCTGTACATATATATAAACACATGCATACATATCTGCATACAAGTGCACATGCAGACACACAAACATATACACATATAAGAAAAGAGTGATGTGACTGTTACTCTGAGATCATAAACATCCTAGCCCTAAGTAAGCAAGCTCTTGAAGACAGCTTGTGGAGAGAATATTGTCCTGTTAGGTAATAAGCCTCTTGGCCAGTTGTATTGAAGTCTGACTCACGTTCCACATGAGCTGTAAACCAGGGCCTGGGGTGAGCAACTTCTCTTTCTTCCCACATTGCTGTAACTTCCCCTGTCTTTTTATCCTGCCTCAAGATAACATCCCCCAACCCCCTTGTTTTTTTTGTTTTGTTTTGTTTTGCCATTTTACAGTGTGTAATTTGATGGTTTTCAGTGTAGTCACTGTGTTGTGTAATCATTGCCTCAATTTAATTCTGTAATTTTACAATCATTCCCCAGAGAACCCTCTGTTTCCCAGCCACTGCTCCTCTTGGATCCTGAAGCCACTTGGCTGCTTCCTTTCTCTTTAAATCTTCCTGTTTTAGGAATTTCATATAAGTAGCATTGTTCATACAGGGCCATTTGTGACTGGCTTCCTTTATTTAGCTTGTGGTCATATACCAACAGTCTTCCATGCCATGGCATGCATGAGTTCCGCATTTATTTTAATCACTACATAATGTTCTACACTGTACTCTTTTCATCTGCTTCTGGACACTTGGATTCTTTCCACTTTTTAATCCACACAGTGCTGCTATGAACATTTGTGTGTGAGTTTAGTGTGGATGCTTATTTCACTTTTTTGGGCATATTCCTGGGAGTGAGTTGCTGGATCATGTGGTAACTCCACATTTTTTTCCTTTGAGGAACTGCCAGGTTGCTTTCTGTGGCAGACACCATTTCACAGGTCCCAGCATCACGGAATAATTCCAACTTCACCTCCCTGTTGACATTTTTTATTCCCTTTCTTTTCTGATTTGGTAGGGAATAAAGGCATAGCCTGCTGGGATTTTTTTTTGTATTGCACTGATGTACAAAGTTTGTTTATTTACTGACCATTTGCATGTCTTTTCAGGGAAAATATTCACTTGAATCTTTTGTCCATTTGAAAGGTGGGTTCTTTTTTTTTCTTTTTGTTAGTGTTAAATTGTAACTATTCTTTGCGTACTCTAGATATTTATCAGATCCATTTTTGAATATTTTCTGCCAGGATTATCTGTTTACCTTCTTGATTGTGTCCTTTGAAGTGCAAAAGTTTTACATTTTGATTACTCGTTTGCTATTTTCTTTCCTTCTGTTGCCTGTGTGCTTGGTTTTTACATTTAAGAACTCACAGTCTTCTTCAAGGTCATGATTTATACATTTTCTTCTAGTAGTTTTATGGCTAAAGCTTCTATATCTTTTTGGTCTCAGATACATCTGAAATTAACACATGTATATGCTGTGAGGTAAGGGTCCAGCTTCATTCTTGTGCATGTGACATCCAGTTGGCCTCATACCATTTATCGAAGACTCTTTTCCCCCCACTTGAATGGTATTGAAATCATTTTTATATTCCTCTCTCTCTCTCTCTCTCTCTCTCTCTCTCTCTCTCTGTGTGTGTGTGTGTGTGTATGTGTGTGTGTCTTTTGTTGCTTAACAGTTGTGTGTGTTCAGGTCCACGTCCTGCTGTAGTGAGAACAGGGGCTAGCAAGAAGTCCCCAGTGCTTCTGCCTCTCTTTGCTCTCTGTTCTACCACTAATATTCTGAAGTGATGCTGTTGCCCACTTGGGCAGCTCATCTTCATGCTGCAACATTATTCATACAAGCCCTAAAAGTCTGAGTAATAACTTTAGCTCCCAGATGGGCCAGCAAGATAATGGCAATGGCTGTCCCTCTGCCATGTAGGCAGTGGTTTCTACACGATGCTCTTTGAAGCCCCGCCTCCTCTGATCCTGCTACTTTGGCCTCCTACACCTCTGCCTATTTCTTTATCTACTTAGCATGATTCCATTTTATGAAACCAATACAATCTTTATGACTCTCAGACCATGGGGTTGGGAGAGATCTGTTAGAAACTAACTATCTCCAAGTTAAAGCAAATGCCTGGAACATTCTACAAATGTCCTCACCACAATGCACCAATTATCCTTTGCCTATTGCATCAGCTCAGACTGAGTTCGCTGTGAAAGCAGTGGATACCCTTTCCCCACAAAGAAAGTGGATTAAAGGAGATAAACAGATTTCTCCATGATGGAAACATTTAGTGGAAGATAATCCAATGCTAGAATGACCACTGCTTTAGACCTGGGACTTTATGGATTATCATGTGAGAGTGATTGACATCCTGGGGTTTGAACCCAGGACCTTGCTCATGCCCAGCTAATGTCAGCTAGCATTCTGGCACTGAGCTACATCCCAAGGTGTCACTCATCTACCCTGGAATTTCTTCCTAGTTCATAGACTCCAGCTGTAGTCAGAGGCCCAACCTTCATGTTGGATCTCCATTTCAGGAAGCAAGATAGAGAAGAGAGGGAGTGAGGACCTCACTCAGACCTGCTGCTTCACAACGGAAATTTCCTGGGAGTCACCACAGGACACTTCTGCCCACATTCCACTGGCCACACGGGCCTCTTCTGGCCACACCTAACTTCAAGGAAGGCCTAGTCATATGTAGAAGGGGAGTGCCACCAGCTCAGCCCAAAGTTCTATTTTTATGAACGGTCCCGTGTTTGGGAAGACATCCAACATTCTCTGGCATGCATGTATTATTGAACAGCTCCTAGAACCTGACCTATCCCAAGAAAAATTTTAAACTAATTAGAGAGGTGCTTGTACCTCAGACTCACAGTAGTCTTTGACTCCTAAAATTCGGGGATTTACATGGGGCATTGGCTGATTTTCTTCCCAACTTGGCCTTCCATCTGACTTCCAAGTCATTCTTTTACACTTATAAACGATGACTGGAGTATCCTATGTTGATGTCACACGCTGTCATGTGCATGTGCAGGCTACCATCAGTCTAGTAAAAGGCCTCTCTACCATCCCCCTGTCGCTCCAAGCCAAATGCTCAAGAGCTACCTCTGCTTCTCATCTCCTTGCTTCACCCATCAGTAACTCTGACCCCTTGTCTTGGGCATGCCCTGCTTCTGTCCTCTTTTCTCCCCATCTAGGAGTCCAGCCACTCCATGTTCTCCACGCAGCTCAGTGGGCACTTGGCATTTGCTGCATCCCCATTCCTTCCTTCCTTCCTGATACATTGCAGAGACAACCCACAATTATTTGCTCCCATGACCTCTGTTCAGAACTAAATCATAAACCCTTCCAGTTTATATATTTGAGCCCAAATTTCCAGTTTCTCAAAATATAAATGTAATTGCAAGTGAGATCTTTAAAGAAAATGGAGAGAGATGTAAAAATGGGTCTACTAAAGTGGGGATTGATTCAGTCTGGCTGGTGTTCTTATGAAGAGACTGGGACAGGCAGAGAGGAAGCAGGCTCCAGGGACACGGACAGAGGAAAACTGAGCCTGAGGTGAGGTGGTCAAGGAAACAGCCTTGTCAGCTCCACACCTATGCACAGCTCTCTTCTACAACTATAAGAAAATGAGTTTGTGCCTGTTAAGCTACCCAACTAATAGTATTCTGTTCTGGAAGCCTTTGCAAACTAACCATCTTCCATGGAATGGGTTACCTCTGCCCTGTGCCTACTCCTGCTGGCTTTGTACACTAGTTTTGTACACTAGTTCATTTGTTTTCTCTCTCTCTCTCTCTCTCTCTCTCTCTCTCTCTCTCTCTCTCTCTCTCTCTCTCCTTCCCTCCCTCTCCTCCTCCCTCTCCCTCCTTCCTTCCTTCCCTCCCTCTCCCTCCCTCTCCCTCCCTCTCCGTTCTTCCCTTCCTTCCTTCCTCCTTCCCTCCTTCCTCCTTCCCTCTCTCCCTCCCTCCCTTCCTCCCTTCCTTCCTTCTTCCTTCCCTCTCTCCCTCCATCTCTGTCTTCCTTTCCCTCTCCCTCTCTTCCTCTCCCTTCTCTCCCTCCCTTCCTTCCTCCCTCCCTCCCTCTTCCTCCCCACCCTTTTCCTCTCTCCATCTCCCTCCCTCTCCCACCCCCACTCACAAGGCTTTT
>NW_022196906.1:54696507-54704544 GCF_008632895.1 Mastomys coucha | reverse complement strand
TTGCCGAGATCTCATGCCGGCTCCTGCATTACCACTCAGATCCCCCACAAAGGCTCTCACTACCATATTTTATATCTGACCCCTACAGAAAGCAGCTTAGGATAGAAATGGTTTATTCTAATTCACAATTCCAGGTATATAGTCCAACACTGTGGGGAAGTCACAGTGAGGAACTTGAGACAGATAGTCACGTCACATCCACAGTCAAGAGCAAAGTGAAAGGAAAGTGTACACGCTTAGTACACAGCCAGCTTCCTCTACTCTCACACAGTCCAGGGCCCCACACCCAAGAGCGGCGCCACCCACGCTGGGTCTTCCCAGATCAGTTGAGGCACTCAAGACGGAATGCCTCACAGAGACTCTGCTCCCTGGTGATAGTATGTTGTGTCCAATTGATAGGTAAAAGGAACCATCATGCTAGCCTTACACTCTATCACACCTCCTGCTTTGATATCTGGAGTTGTAGTTCCACCAAGGCAGCCATTTTTTGTCTCATCCTACTCCTTGCTACATCTCCAAAGTGTTAGGACAGCACCTAGCATCTGCTGGGACCTCAAGGGTAGCCCTTGGAATGAAACAGTCAGTGTACGAGAATGTCCGTTATAATATGTGGATGACTGAAGATTCTTAAAGATACTGCTTTGAGAGGAAGAACAAGGCTGCCATCGGAAACAGCTTCTTAGGGGAATTGTGGCATTCTTTACTTCCCAGCTTTTCATGCTTAGCTCTGCCCCAACACAGCTAAACATCGTCGCTGTGTCTCGTGTAACAGCCTCTCTCCACTTTAGCAGATGGGTACAAGTTGAGTGGCTCTAATTTGCTTGTTACCAGGATCCCAAATTTTTATATTTGCATATTCATAATGAGTGATCTTGGGAATGGGACTCGAGTCTAAACATGAAACTTGTTTGTGTTTCATTTATACCTTCTGTCCTGAGGGTATTTTTAAACCATATTTTTAATACACTTGTGTTTTGACAGCAATCTGTCCCAGAGGCCAGGTATAGAATTTTCCACTTGGATTTCAGAGTTTTGAGTTAGGGGTGTCCAGGCTTTACTGACACCAACTCTATTGGCTGTCACGCTGCCACCAGTGTCATTGCTGGAATCCATGGTTTCTGTCAGGTAGGCAGGAAACAACACAGATTGGCTGCTACCACTCAAAGTAAATAAAAGCCATCATTTAAATCTCTTCCGTTTTCTCAGCACGGAAAACGGAAGAGATTTAAGAACTCACAGTCTTCTTCAAGGTCATGATTTATACATTTTCTTCTAGTAGTTTTATGGCTAAAACTTCTATATCTTTTTGGTCTCAGATACATCTGAAATTAACACATGTATATGCTGCGAGGTAAGAGTCCAGCTTCATTCTTTTGCATGTGACATCCAGTTGGCCATCGGATTTGAAGTGTGTGTGTGTGTGTGTGTGTGTGTGTGTGTTATTCTGTACAAACGTCCTTTGAATGCAGGTGTTCTAGAAGCCCTTAGAAGTGTTTCTTGGTGATTAAGAAGGGGGTGCTGAGCCGCCACAGGTTTCCTTAACACGCTGAGTCTGCCTGACTGAGAAGTCAAATTGTGCTTTCATCTTGTTCACTTTTTGTTTCAGGCTGGACTGACATGTCAAGGGTTAGGCTTGATAATTTTGATTTTGATCAGTTATTATAAGAAAATTTTCTACTTTTAGTATTTTACAAGAACCCAGTAGCTATGTTTCCAGCCTCAGACAAACCACACCTAGTCATAATCTGGTTTATGTTACAAGAATTACCACCTCGTGGTTACAGTATACTAGAGTAGGTTATTTATTCTGAATGATAAATATACATCCTATGAGAGGATTAAACTTTACACAATAGACTCAAATGATCTCTTTTAAGCCTACTTCCAAAAACAAATGCAATGTTTGAAGTCTTACTTTAAAAGATGCTAGAACATAAAGGTATTTTATACTATATATTGAATGGGGGGGTGAGTGTGCATGCTTTGGCACATGAGTGGCAGTTGCAGAATAACTGTGGATTAAGTTCTCTCCTTCTATCATAAGGGTCCCGGGGATTGAATTTAGGTCATCAGGCTTGGCAACAAATGCTTTTACCCTATCAGCTATTCACTGGCCCAATCAGCAATCTCCATATGTATATATATCTAAAGCTGATCACCTAGGATTGGGCAAGCTTTGTGGGAGCTCATTCTTGGAGACAGCTGATCTCTCTCTGTCAGCCCCCATTGATCAGCCTCTTCAGACCTATAGAATTCCCCCTATCTACTCTGTCACATCAACTGGTATTGCTTTTTGCCAGTCTTGTTCAGGTACCCATACTGTTGAGTATTCGTAGGTACATTTTCCTGTCATTCCTAGGGACTCTCTAACAGCAGGCATCCTGAGGCCTGGCTCTTAATCTCTCCACTCCCTCTTCTAGCCTCATTCCTGAGCCATAGGTGATACATTGCACTGAAAATGTATCAATTAGGGTTGAGCACCTCATGAACAGTTAGTCTCTGCATTTTGACTGGATGTGTATCTCTGTGGTAGTCTCCACCAGGCTGGGCTGGTGCACAGGCTGTGGGATAGAAGCCAGACTTGGAAGTTAGGGATGGTACCCAAAGGTCTGGATTTCATTTTTTGGTATCAGGGTAAAGAACAGATAGATACCAGGGCCAGCCAAGCCTGTTTAGTGCCTCGGCTAGCAGAAACTGCTGTCATAGCTGGGCTGCCTACTTCTGATCTAGCAAGAGTGGTTCTATAAAATTGGCCAAGGAGATAGTAGTATTTCTGCCAAATAATTTCTGCCACCCCTCCTTATTTTGCTATGTCAAGCTCCTGTGGGTCAGTGGGTGGGACTTAGAAT
Source organism: Mastomys coucha (assembly GCF_008632895.1). Taxonomy (NCBI): domain Eukaryota; kingdom Metazoa; phylum Chordata; class Mammalia; order Rodentia; family Muridae; genus Mastomys; species Mastomys coucha. The sequence continues at coordinate 54,701,695 of NW_022196906.1, read as the reverse complement.
TGTTTTGTGTGGTTTCTCAAGCGTTGCTGAGCTCAATTATCACCTCACGGAGTTGTCAGTCATGTTCTCTCTGAGACCAGCTCCTGAGTGGGCTGTACACTCTTTCTCGACAGTTGTCTGAATTATGCAGTTAAGTATTGAGAGCTTAAACAGAGAAGTGATAACCATGTCAAAGGATAAAGAGGGGAGTGGGGACCTTTGAAGTCACTTTACAGGATCAAGACTAGATGTTAGTGGCTTCTGTCACATGAGCCCTCATTTGTGAGTAACGGTCATCCCAGTAATGAGCTGGAGACTCACATTAGCTGATCTCCATATTCCTTTCCTGGATGACTGTGTATCGGGGAAGCTAGGTATTCTTGTGATTGTGGTGCAGTTAGGTTATACCACACAGTGGAGGCTGCATGGTCTGAACCAGGGCTGGCAGCACAGAGGTTGCAAATGAGCCTTTCTCATAGGCTGTGGCTTAGGTGATCTTACCTCTGAAGAATTTTGGTTTTCTCATTCATAAAATAGCCTAGTAGTCACTATAGTTAACTGAACTACAGGGGACTATATGTCCTTATCCAAGGCTCTTATTAAAAGGGTTCTTGCTCATTGAGTTTGAGTAGAGTTAGCCAAAGAGGGCTTACATAAAGAGCTAGATGTGTCTTTTTTTTAGTGATCAGAGTGCACGCGTCTTAGAAAATAGACACTTCACCTGCTTGTCTAAGATATGCCCTTTCTGGGGTGAGATAACCCACGTTGTAAGGACTTCCTTTCCTATTGCTATGCAGATGACACCCTGACCTGATCTCCTCAGTACCAGTCCTTCACTTAGGGATTGTAGCTCCTTTCCCACTTTTTATTTATTTTTAAAGTGAGGGTCTCACTATGTAGCTCAGGGTAGTCTTGAACTCACAACCCCTCTTCATGAGTCTCCCTAGTGCCAGGATTACAAGTACATAACACCTTGCCTAGATTACAATTTACTCCTCACAGGTCACATTTATTCAGTTGTACTGAAGTGCTTCTCTTCCTATTTTGACCAACTTTCTGCATTTTCAGATGACTTCAGCTTAATACCAATGTTACTCTTATTGTCTTGACTGTCCAAATGCATGCTTAGAAAGAACTTTACTTATAACAACAAAAATCTGCAAGAACAGTGTGCACTCCTGGTCACCAAATAGTCTCTCTGCTTTGTATTAAATACCTTTTCCTTATTTATACTTTTAGATCTTGCTTTATTCTACATTTAAATTTTCATTTACATGAAATTTATTTTTATATACTATTCATTGTGCATATAATTGTTATGTTTTTCTTTTCTTTTTAAGGCGGGGGTCTCACTGTATATTCTTGACTGGTCTAGAATTCACTATGTAAACCAGGTCTGCCTGCCTCTGCCTCCCTGGGCCTGAGCTTAAATGATAGTTTTTTTCTTATGCCACTACTCTTCACTGAGTGGTTTATCTCCCCCCACCCATTTACCCTTATTTGTCATGTTGCCTTTGGCATATAGAGATCTGTTTTCAAAGAACATACCAATCCCTGATGATTACCATCTGTGTGGAGAATCCCGCCAAGTTTGAGACCCTCCAGTTGGCCCAAATTTGGATGTTCCTGAAAGAAACAATTATAGGAGCTTAGCAACCTTACCAGAGAAACAAGACCAAGTCTTTGACACTTATGCCTTGGGTGCTTAGCATGATAGGCTCATTACTGTAATAGACAACCCTCACGTCTAAGTGAATGGAGTGAATCCTTCTACCACATGGGTCTGCTGTCCCTTAGGGTCTTTAGGACCTCCAGTGCTTCTTATGCTCTGGGACTGTGTGTGCAGGAAGACCTTAGCCTATGGAGTTTGCTTGGAGTTACCGATGGCCAAGTCTGCAGGTGACATATCTTGCTGTGGCCCATGTGCCATTGACTGCAGCTCAGCCAAGTCATCTGACTGCGCCCAATGTGAGACTGAGAGAAATGAAGTCTAGCTGGAAGTCTGGGAAGAAATGGATTAGATAAGCAGCAGGTAAATAGGGCCCTTCCTTCAAATCCAGGAACCATTCATCCTCAAGGCAGAACATGCTGGCTGCATTCCTACTGGCTTCTCAGCATCTAGTGCAGTTACTGTGGCTAGGATGGGGATAGCAAGGCAGGAAAGGGGGAGGGAGGGGAGAAGGGAGAGAGAATGAGAGTAAGAATGGAGCATAGGAAAGAGACAGAGAGGTGGGGTAGAGAAGGGAATGAGCGAAGGAACACCCAAGGAGACCATGTCAGACGTGTAGGTCAAGCATGGATCTGCCTTGGTGGAGTGGAGTATCAGCATTATCTGCAGAGGCATGGGTACTTTTGTGCCTCTTTAGATACCGTGCTTCCTTCCCAACAGTGGCCAGTGCTGGTAGGGAAGGGCCCATGTCATCCTTCTTGACTTGGTTTCTGGAAGTCCTGATGGATTCTAAAGAATTGAACATGGCAAGGGTCTCCTTAGTTCTAGTGTCAAGATAAGGCTCCTTAGAGCTGGAGGCTGCCAACTACCAGTGCACAGTTGGATTTGGCCGTTGAGTTACATCCAGTCATCTCAGCGGAGTTCACTAAGAAGACAGTGCAATGGATCATTGGGGCTGAAATCTAGACATTCTCTACTGAGACTTTTATTTTATTGTATTTTTGTTATTGTTTTTGCCTGCTGTAGGAGAAGTCCATATTGGGAACAGACCCAAACTGTCATACTAGTCCATGTTGCAATATCAGTGTGGCTTCATAAACCATTCCCAATCTTGACATTTATATTTTTGTGCAACACAAAAGGAGTCCTGGGAGTTGCCTTTCAAAGTCCCTCAGAATGTGTTGGCAGAACCCGAGGATTTAAAACGCTGGGCGGAATGAAAATGTTTGGACAGATTAGATTGCCTGCATGTTTGCTTGTATAAGAGTGGTCTGAATACAGCTGGGGATAACTTTTAGGATTGGACATTGGATCCTAAACTAGTTGAAAAGAAAGCTACCAAGACTCCACTTTCTTTTTCTCTGGAATAGACTTACGATGGAGACAATTCAGAGTGAAGGCCCCTTAAATAGTAAAGGAACATTGCTTTCTGTCAACCCATTTCCGTGACCACTAGATAGAATAATTTTGAAGATGGTAACATGTGTCTGTTGGGAAATTTGTGTCTCTTTACAATTCTAAGTCATCATTTTAACCTTTCAAAGAATTCAGGTGTGTGTGTCAGGTATGTGGGAGTACATATGTAAATGTATGTATATATGTATGTGTGCATGTGTTCGTGTGAGTATGTGTGTATACATATGTAAGTGCATATGTGTATATGTGTGTATGTATGTCTGCATGCATGTGTGTGTATGTATGTGCTGCCCATCATGGTTTTTGAGACAAGGATTCTCACTGTCCTAGATCGTGTTAAGTGGGCTAAGCTGGCTGTCCAGTGAGCCCAGTGGTCTGTCTGTCTCCACCTCTCTAGCTCTCAGATCACAAGCATATGCCCCCGTGCCTAGCTTTTTTTCCGTGGTGCTGGGGTTTGAACTCAGGTCCTCATACTTGAGAGGCAAGCACTTTACAGGCTGAGTCATCCCCCTAACTCTCTGCTTTCACAGATGGTTGTGGTATTAAATGAAGTAAGTTACCTAAAATGCTTGACTAGGAAATGTTGGGTAGTTAATCAGTGCAGCGTAAATGTTAGTGGTTCTTTTGACCCTCACAACTGTTACTGTAGACATAGGAAATGGTGGAATATAGAATTAATATGGAGGAAGGGTATTCTTTACTCAGTCTGTCTGTCACTATGGAGTGCTGGTGGGGGGAGAAAGGAATCAAAGGGTGTAGGGTTATGACCTTGATCTGCTAGGCCACTGTCGTTCTTGAAGAGAATGCTCTGGTTAGTTTTTGTCAACTTGATGCAATCTGGGAAGGGAGGTACCTCTACTGAGAAATGTCTCCAACAGATCAGCCTGCAGGCAGGTCTGTGGGGCAGTTTTCACCACTAAGGATTGATGTGGGCGGGCCTCAGTCATTGTGGGTGGTACCACCCCTAGGTCAGTGGTGCTGGGCTATAAAAGATAGGAAGCTGAACAAGGAAGCAGCAGGCCAGTAGGCAGCATTCATTCCTCTGTGCTCTGTCCCTTCCCGGTTCCTGCCCTCCACTGTATCAGGGAGTGTGAGCTGAGGAACCCCTGACCTCTTCAAGGCACTTTTGGTCATGGTGCTTATCTCAGTGATAGAGACCCAGCTAAGATGGTTATAAGGGCAGATAGCGGAGGAGTGAGGCGCGCTGAAATGGCTGGTAGGGAACGAGAATTCCAAATGAAGTGGACGTTTCCGGTTTCTTTGGAAACTCAGTTGTGTCACATAATGTGTTTTCGGGAAGCTGTCCTGAGAGAGGATGTTTTGCTGAGACAGACACGTGAGAGGATGGGTGATGTTTGAAAAGAGTATAAGTAGAACTCCACAGAGGGTGAAAGGATGCTCTTGCATTGCCATGCCTTGCAACACTTCGCTGGTCTTCATTTCATTGAGAGAAATGCACCCAAGAACTTCTTGTGGTATTCCAACTGATTCTCGACACTTCTGCTGACCAGTGCTGACTGGTTTCTTCTGGATGGAGCCTCTGCTACTGATTCATGCTTGGTGTTTGCTGTGGGACTGGACTGCTGGTATCCTGACAACAAAGAGTAAAATCACCTCCAAAGAACTACTTCTAGACAAGCCCACAACTCCCTTTTCCTATAAACCTTCTTCTTCCCCTAGCTCTGGTCAGTAGGCCAGGAGAGAGGTTGAAATATTCTAAAACCCTAAATGAATAGGTTTAGAAAAATCTAAGTCTACATCCAAAGCTCTTAAAATGTCCCCCAATCCAACTCCAGCAAATCCTCTTTTAATTTCCACTGTTTTCTAAAGCATTCAAGAAAAATAGAGCACGGCTTCTACTCCACTTTCTCTGTGCTGTGTTTGGGGCTGCTGGGATCCCCTTGGTGGGACCAGCGTGAACATGAACTTTTCTCGGCAAGATGTGAAAGAGTATCAGGTCATGTGTTAGAAATGGGTACACCAGCCGGGCAGTGGTGGCAAACGCCTTTAATCCCAGCACTTGGGAGGCAGAGGCAGGCAGATATCTGAGTTCAGGGCCAGCCTGGTCTACAGAGTCAGTTTCAGGACTATGCAGCCAGGGCTACACAGAGAAAACCTGTCTCA
>NW_022196906.1:54672787-54696492 GCF_008632895.1 Mastomys coucha | reverse complement strand
AAAAAAAAAAAAAAAGAAAAGAAAAGAAAAGAAAAAGAAAGAAAGAAGGAAAGAAAGAAAGAAATGGATACATCAATGCAGACATGTTCTTCTTTACAGGATTCTCAGAGCTGTGACCGTATTAGCATGAATTGATAGATCTTCAAAAGGAAGGCAGAGTAACCGTCTCTACTAGAACAGGCCCAGAGCTCTTTCACGCTGGTGGGTGTGTTTCCAGCACGCTCCCAGGCCACTCCTCGAGAGTGAGCTGGGGATTTGCTGACTCCAGTTCACACTGCTGAGCTCTCAGTCTTCTGGCCTTCTAGGTGAACTCTGCTCCCATAGGCTGGCCTTTGAATGAGGATGCAGCCTGTCCACATCCCAGTGCTGTCACGCAGAGCCACGCCACAGTCTGGTGGAGCGAGTCAGGTTTGGCCTCACGGGGCGTTTCTCTAGAAGACCGAGTGCCCTGTTAACAGACAACCCAGATGTAAGCTCTTCAGAGTGACTGAGCATGTTCAGAGTGGTTTCTGTTTTGCAGTACCCCATGCCTGCACCCCAGACTAGTACCCTTTCCCCTTTCACTCTGGACCCTGGCAAGGAGGCTTTGCATAACCAATTATTTCCTCCTCTAAGAGGGCCCAGTTTTTCATGAGACTTTAAATAGTTCTGCTCCTGCATTTGGTTTTTTGTTTATCTTTAATTTATCATATTTTTATGTATGTTGTATGGGTGTGTATAAATGTGCATGTGTATTCCATAGTGTATGTGTATAGGGGTCGGAGGACAAGCTCTAGAGAGTCAGTTCTCTCCTACCATGTGTGTCCTAGGCATCAAACACAAGTCGCCATACTTGACAGCAAGCACCTTTATCCACTGGCCTGCTCTTTGGCTTTTTGACACATACAGTGCACCATAGATTAGTTGCAAGCGTGTGAAAGAGGCTCTGGTTCATCAGGGAAGCCTGTTCTGAAGCCTTGTTCCCCAGCCCCGGGGGCACATGAGACCTAGACACCTTACAGAGGACACAGAATTTATATGGAGATGCCTTTTTCAGTTTTCTTTCAGCCCCCAAACCAAGTACTTTTAAACAGCAAGGAAAATATTATACCAAGTAGGTTTTTATTCTCATACCGAGCTAGCCTTCAGCAGCACCGACGGGAGTTTGATTGTACAGGTTTCTTCTGTATTTCACTGTGAGTTTTTTTGTTTGTGTTTGTGTTTGTTTTCAAGACAGGGTTTCTCTGTGTAGCCCTGGCTGTCCTGGAACTCACTCCGTAGACCAGGCTGGCCTCAAACTCAGAAATCCGCTTGCTTCTGCCTCCCAAGTGCTGGGATTAAAGGCGTGCGCCACCGCTGCCCGGCTCCCTGTGAGTTTTTATTGGTGGAAAGTGAAGCAGCTTTTACTTGGACCACAGTTAGATAAGTTTGCTTTGATGGAGACCTTTACCACATCCGCACCAAGGCCAGTGCCACTGTCCTAGCAGCCGCCCAGCCACTGGCCACTATCTGAATTGCAGCCAAACTGTGGCCCCAGTGGACCTATTTTTCAGAGAAGTAGCCTGATGCTTGAAGAGCCCAAAAGACTTGGGACAGGTGACTTGTCCCTACTAGTGTGACAGCAGTAGTGAGAGGTGGGACCAAGATCTTTAGAGCAGAGGTTCTTAACCTTCCTGATGCTGTGACCCTTTAATACAGTTCCTCATGTTGTGGTGTGCCTCAACTGTAAGATCATTTTTGCTGCTACTTTATAACTGTAATTTTGCTGCTGTTATGAATCCCGTGTAAATGTCTGTGTTTTCAGATGGTCTTAGGAGACCTCTGTGAAAGGGTCAGTTAACCATGCCCCCTCCTCCACCCCCATCCCCCTCCTCCACAAGGGGTCTCCACCCACAGATTGAGAACCACTGCTCTAGAGTCTTCCTGAACATTCCTCTTTCAAACTTTAGGGTTGGCCTATCCATTAAATGAGAATTATATAGTTTCTTTAAAGTTGTTTTCTTCCCTTCCCATTGCAACATTTCAAAGCCATACCCTGAGAACAGATTTGAACTAAGTAAGTCATTAAAATATTAAAAGCACCTGTGAGTGCAAGGGCCCTGACCTGAACTGACACAATTGCATTCTTGAAATTCTCTAAGAGAAGACAACAGTTTTACAGAAGGTGAGTGATTTCACCAAAACAACTTACAACCTGTGTAAACAACAAATGGGTGAGCTTGAGCTTAAAAGAACTTAGGTTATTAAAGTCAGTGTAATATGGGCAGCCTTGCCCCTTTGCATTTAAAACACTCCTTAAAGCAGCTTAAAACAAATAAAAGCCCCAGTCAACAACTGCAAGCATTAATGGCAAAGACCATAAAAACTAAAAGGGAAATTTGGAATGGAATAAGATGATGATGCAGGTTTCTCTTTTGTTCTTTTAATAAGGATCATACTGAGTAGAAAATGAGCTTGGTGTAGATTAAAGTGCACTCAGTGAGGTTTTCATAGAGACACCTGGCCTGCAAGAGACTTGACAGCTTTTTAGGAAGCGGAGGGAGGCCCTGACCTCCTAGGACCCTTGCCTGGGACCTTCCAATGCATTTGCCTGGAAAGAAGGTCTCCATGAGGACAGAGCTGAGTGACCGCACTCAGCCTTGGCTGCAGGATTTTTGGCTATTAGGATCATCCCAAAGAAACGGGCAAGTCAAAGGAAATTCTGTCCAGGGAACAAACGTGAAGAATGTTGTAGGCTAGGCCTGTTGAATCTTTGAGACTTTTTTTTACCTTTTCTGTTTTTATTATTTGTGTGGTTTTTATGTGTAGTGTTTGTATTTGTACATACATATGTGTTGATGAAGGAGTGGGAATGTCTGTTTGTGTTTGTGAGTGTGCAAAAGAATGTGTGTGTGTATACATTCTGAGGGTTGTGTATGTGTGTGTATATGAGGTGTTTGAGAATGCGTGTGAATGTGTGAATGTGTGTATGTATGTGTGAAGTGTGTGGGTGTGTATGTGTGTGTGTATGAGTGTACGTGCATATAGAGGACAGAGGTTGACATTGAGTGTCTTCTTCACTCTTATTATTTTCTTACTTTAATAATTACTAAAAAATAAAGTGTATGTATATATAGTATGGGTATGAATATGTGCTGCTGTGTGTATGTGCACGCATGTGTGTGCACATGTGTGTATGTGTATAAGACTGTGTGTATATGTGAGAGTGTGTCTGTGAGGTGTGTGAGAATGTGTGTGTGTGCATATGTGTGTGTTTGTATGTGTGAATGCATGCACATGTATATATATATATATATGTGTGTGTATATATATATATATATATATATATATAATCAGAGAACAGCATTTGTGAGTGAATTTTCCCATTTGCCATGAGATCCTGAGGTGGAACCTCAGTTGTCAGGCTTTGGCAGCATATCAACCATTCACCACTGTCCTCTCATAGCAGGGATTGTAGATGCAAGGTGCCCCACACATCTTTTTCCAGGGGTGCTGGAGATCAAACACGGGTTCTTAATGTTCTCATAGTAACTGCTTCACCGTCTGAGCCATCTCCCCATGTCTGACTCTCATTCTAAGATATTGAGTAGTAGACTTCTAAAACCACTCATGGATTAGTTAAGTGTTATTACACAATAAATTGTCCCAAGACTTACCGCCTTAAAACAACAATAAATATTTATCTCAAAGAAAGAATTTCTTTGGGTTTGGACTTCAGACATGTGGGTGGCGCTTTGGGGTGACCTGACCCTGAAGGCTATACTTCCACAGTGGCTGAGATCACCCATGCTGGTCCTCTGGAAGAACAGCCAATGTTCTTCATCTCTGAGCCAACTAACCACAGATCAAAATGTCCAAAATAAGAATTGTATCTGAACTGATATGCAGCAGGAACCTTTCCATCTGTTGTCATTTCCTACACACTCAATGTGACATTCTATATGCAAATTGTATATACATTGTATAAGCTGTAGCAAAGACTCTTAATATGTTTGAAAGAACACAGAGGATGTGGGTGGGCATATGCAAATATGAGCATGTTCCCTAAGGGAATTTAACATCTGAGGATTTGGATATCCATGGGGGTCCTAGAACTACTTTCTCATGGCTTCAGAGGGACCACTGTCCTGACAGTGTCCATTATGGGGAGCACAGCATTCACAAAGTCCTCTATTCTGTATCCAGAACTGTGTAACTCCAGGCATGGCAGTGCATGACTAATACCAGCCTCCATAGGTAAAGGCAGAAGAGTCAAACATTCAAGACCCTTACCCTGCCAGTTCCAAACCAGCATGGGATATATGAGGCCCTGTCAAAATGTTTATTATGCATGCTTTGAAAACTACAGATAAGCAAGAAGAGCATAAAAATAATTTGTAGCCCCAAGTCTGGACTTAAAAACTGTTATTTGCTGGGCGGTGGTGGCGCACGCCTTTAATCCCAGCACTTGGGAGGCAGAGGCAGGCAGATTTCTGAGTTCGAGACCAGCCTGGTCTCCAGAGTGAGTTCCAGGACAGCCAGGGCTATACAGAGAAACCCTGTCTCGAAAAAAAACCAAAAAAAACAAAAAAAAACAAAAAAAACTGTTATTTAAAATGAGTCTGTGTTCTTCTACTGATAGGAATTCATTAATATCTGTCTCTGTCTCTGTCTGCCTCTGACTTTTTCTCTGTTTCTTTGACTCTGTCTTTCTTTCTACATCTCTGTCTGTCTCTGTCTCTCTCTCTTCCCTTGTGTGTGTGTTGATTATTTTTTTCTGTGTGTGTAAGGTAATGTCATTCCCTGCTTTTCACTCTGTCTGTCTGTCTGTCTGTCTGTCTGTCAGTCTATGTGTCTCTATCTCTACCCCTCCTCCCCTGTGTGTGTGTGGGGGGTTGTTTGGTTGGTTGTTTTCTGTGTATGTAAAGTGGTGTCATTCCCTGCTTTTCACTCTCTGTCTCTCTCTGTCTCTGTCTCTCTCCCCTCCTGCCCCCCCGCACTGCCCCCGCTGGTGTGCATTGGTTGGTGTCATTCCCTGCTTTTCACATGGATCCTGGTGTCTAAGGTGTCATCTGTTGGGAGCAACTTTACAGCAGTGCTTTTTAGCCTGCTGTGGATCAGTGCCCCAGGAAGACACCATTCATACACCCCAATGGAATTGCAATGCCACCTATATACCATACATCTATGTTTAGCTCTTTGGAGGGATGCAGCCTCTAGTGAATGCATATTTGCCCTCCTTGACAGCACATGAACTGTAGCTATCTCTTAAAGTAGCTTTAAGATGTCTCCTTAAGAGAGTAGGCAGTAACTTGTATATTCAAGCCCTCATACTGAAAATGGGGGTTATTCCAGACCTCACATTACCTCTCCTCCTGTTCCCTGCAAATCTCTTCCCTCATCTAGTAGAATGGCATTCTGGTCTTCAGCCTTCACTGGTTCACTCCTTCAAATCTGAGGCCCTGGCTTTTCTTTTCACAGCTTGTTTCATTACCACTCCCACCCCCAACACATACTTGGCACCAGCTTATTCCAAAGCAAAGAAATTAATTTGTTTGGAAAGAGGTAAGTGTGGGGATGAGAAGGATGCAGGAAATGTGGATAACCAAAGAGTACCATAGAATACCCTTCTTCGCTGACAGACTTCCCCAACCCATGGCAATTAGTTGACTGCTCCAAGAATAGCTACAGAGGTAGGGCAACCTCCTTGTAAACCAACTTCAAACATTCTGAGATTGTTTTTAGTGGTTTATTTCTGTGACTTGATTACGTAGTATGCTAATGTAAATTTTGCAGATGCGTGCTGGTTAAAGAGTAGACTCAACCAAAAAGGGTTCCAAGTAAGACATAGAACCAATCCTTGGAATTCAGGTCACATGACTGTCTGTATAGATGCATAGTGATATTGACTAGTTTGCTTTAATTTTATTTTTAGCTTTAGGTGTGTGTAAATGTGGGATGGAGTATGTGAACATGTGTTCAGAGGACCACAGATTGCAGAAGAGAATGTCAGATTCTCTAGAGGTGGAGTTACAGGCAGTTGTTAGCTTCCCAGTATGGGTACTGAGAACTGAGCTCAGGTTCTCTGCAAGAGCAATACACATGCTTAGCCATTGAGGTATCCCTCCATACCGAATCCTGACTGGCTTTCCAAACCTGCAATAACTGGGGCTCAGTTGGTAAAAAGCCAAACTCAGATTGTAGTCAGAGGAAATGTTAAATAAAAACACACTGGACTTTTGACTATGAAGGAAAAAAAAAACTCTCTAGAAATTCTAAGTAGTGTCCCATGTCCAGGAGACACTATAGGTTTATGATAACATCAAAGTCAGAAATTAAGACATTACTGGGAGTATTTCTCTCTCTTTCTCCTTGAGTAGTGCCAGTGATATGCATGGGAAATAATTTTATGGCAAATCCTCTAACAACTTCTGCCTTAGCAATAAATGTCACCTTCTATTAGAGCAAGGACATCTGCTTAATGATTCCATGTAACTGCTCTGCAGAGATGCCAGTGGTAGGATTTAGTCAGATAGGCATAGCAAGCAATGGGGGGTGTGAGAGAAAGGTGGGGCTTGACTCCAGACTCAATCAGTAATGTCAGCTGGACGGAGTGATCGACTTCTCCAAGTCTCAGTTTCTTCATTCACAAAGGGAAGATAGTAATCTCTACAGACCCTAGAGGGTGGTTGTGGGGACTCAGTAAGTGGATGCATGTTAACATCTCCAGTCATCTGCTGATAGTGTTATAGGTGATGGTGATAAAAGTAGTGCCCATGGTGGTAGAGCTGATGATGGTGGTGGTGATGATAATGGTACCTGTGGTGGTGGAGCTGATGGTGGTGGTGGTGATAATGGTACCTGTGGTGGTGGAGCTGATGATGGTGGTGATAGTGTCACTCTGGTGGTAGTGTTGATGATGGTGGTTAATTGTGTTGAGAGTAGTAATGACTCTCATGATGATATTGATAATGGTCATGGTGGTGGAACAATAGTGATGATTACACTGATAGTACTGGAGGAGATAGTGATGCCTGGTAGTGCTCTTTATGCTGCTTCTGGTGATGACTCTCATAGGGATACTGATGGAGATAATGGTACCCATGGTGGTGGTGGTGGTGATGGTGATGCTGACTCTGCAGATGGCAGAGGTGATTGACACTCCTAGTGATGGCAATGCCAGTGGCTGTGATGACGCAGTAGGGATAACTGCACTAATGATGATGATGATACAGATGCCTGGAATATTGTGAAGATGGTGACAGTGACAGTGGCAAGGACGGGGAAGAAGCTGCAAGGTGAGGAAGAAAGGATTTTTCTGGTTGCATTGCACTTGTAGCTGAGACATGGTGGTTGGGACAGATTACTTCAATTTATCTGTGGAGAGCACAAACCCCACCTGGCATGAAGGCACAGTAAAAGAAATGGAGCAGTGTAGGGCCAATAGCCGTTGTGTGCAGCATGTTGTCGCCCGCTCTTACTGTGATTTCGGATCTTGATGAGCGTGAAGTGAAGCAGACCAGTGTGGGCAAGTAGGTGTGGGTTGGTTGGTCTGCTAAGGCTGGCTTTGCTTCTAAGAAAGGTATTCAGCAAACTGTTGAACTTCCTGTCAGTCCTCTCTGTGCTCCATATCCTTCGTTTAATTGCTTATGGCAGCCTCCGCCCCTCATGAAATCATCATGGTCACAGAGGGGCTCCTTGCCATGGCTTAACTTTAGTGACCTGAATTCTGCCTCCTCCTGCCGCTTCCTCTAGGAAAGCTATCCCTCGCTAGCTGCCCTCTCAAGGCAAAGGTCTTGTTGATGGGGTCTCTCTGAGCCTCCCCACTTAGAGGATGTTCCGCTCATAATGCTTGGATACTGATGAATACTATTTATTTTATTGCACTGGGCCTTATCTCTAGCAAATTTGAACTCTCTGAAGTTAAGCAGTCAGTTCTATTTATCTTTCTGAGTCTGTCTCCTTTCTTTCACAATGTCTGTTCTTTGCACACCCTCCCCAGACTCTTTACAATGTGAGCATATAGGGAATATTCAATAAATACAACTATATTTATTTTTTCTCAATAAATTCTTCCTTCTCTCTCTTTTTCTACCCCACTTCCCATATCATGTGCCGTCAAATATACAGAAATAATAAGCTGTCCTGCTTATGTATTTAGTGACCTTGTTACAAAAATAAATGTGTTGCAGGATGAGGCCTAAGGTGACTCGGATTCCATTGAGCCTTGGGACACGTTGATGAACTCAGTCCTGTCTGCAAGTGAAAGATGACTTCTCAGTTTAAATAAATGTCCCCCAGCAAGCACGGCCTCTTTACCCACACATTACTCTAATAAAACATTGTCCCTCTGGCCATGCTGACTGAATGGATGCTGTTCCCTGCCAAGCTGTGCACTGATGTAACATAATAAAACTCAGAGCCCCAAGACCCCAAGACCCTGGTGGCTTCTCTGCTGTCAGCTATGCCACTCAGCTCATCCACTCCTTCGTGGCCATTCTTCTTTCTTGCTTCCATTTTCTTTTTCATTTGTTCTTCAGTCACATGACCAGGTCCTTTCGTGTGAATGACCAAAACCAGTGGGGCCTCCACCTGCCTTTACCACCTGACTATACAAACCCTTCTTATAACCCCTGAAGGGCAGAGCAACAGAGCATCTTCATGGATGGGAGCTGAGCCCTCCTTATTAGGTCTTTTGTTCTCGCCTTCCTTCCAGCACCCATTTCAGGCCTGGTACTTCTGCTTATCAGATATGCTCATTTGTCTACTCATTCGGTCAGCTTGCCAATTGACAAAATGCCTGTCAAGGATCCCTGTGTGCCAGATGTTATTCCAGGCCTTGGGCATCAATCTGATAGTGCCCTGTTCTCTGGGGCAGAAACACTCACCACCTTGTCTAGCTGGAACTGTTTTTAGACTTTGGACCTTGGACCAAATCCGCTTTCCACGGTTTATTAAGCATGGGGAATGGCCCAGTAGTCAGTGCATACCAGTGATCAGGGTCCAGCAGATGAAAGCTCTATGACTCTGTAGTACGTGCATTTTATGACTTATAAAATAGTGTTATGGCCCTCCACGGGTGTCCCATGTGATGAGCTCGCCATGTTCCCTAGGGGCAATGTGGTGTCATAGGCCACCAAAGCAAGACCAAGCTTTGTGATTCAACTTATTCAAACCTGCCTGGCCTCAGTTTCCCCAGCCTGATGGCTCTGATACTCAAGGTTTAGACCCTGGGACTAGGGAGATGGCTCACACTTCACTAGGTAAAGAACTTGCCATGAAAATGTTAGGCCCCAACTTTGGGTCTTCAACACTCACAGAAAAAGCTGGGCATGGTAGGCATCCCTGCGATCCTAGTACTGAAGAGGTGGAGACAGAAGAATCCCTGAGCTTGCCAGCCAGCCAGTCAAGATGAATCAGTGAGCTACAGGCTTAGTGAGAGACCCTGCCTCATGAAATAAGGCAGAGAACAACAAAAGAAGACACCTGGTTGACCTCTAGTCATCAGATGCTCATGAATACATCAGTAATCACACATACACATTAGTTCTCACTCATACACACATACACTCATGTACACACATGGTATATACATATATGTACATGTACATAAGCCACACAAGTACATGCATACACAAAAGAACCAGATTGTTTCCTGAAGAGCTGTTGACTTTATGTGGCCAAAAGTTGACCCAGGACATCTGAGAAACTCTTAGCTCCTACTGCCACACCGCAAAAGTGTCTCCATGAGAAGCTTGGCCGCCAACCGACCGGGGCATGTCTGTGGGTGCCGTGCTGAGGTCTCAAGTTAGGTCTAAATTTAGATAAAAATCAGTTAGGAGCTAAAAATATTCCCAGCTTTCCTGGCAGGTTGTATCCATCAGCACAAGAGCACAAACAAGGGTCTGGCTGCCTGGCAACAAGGAGTGGGCTGCGGAGCACCATGAGGTCAGGCTGCGGCTAGAATCTCGCTAGCTAGAAAGCACTGAGATTTCCTGGGAAGGCTGAGGCAGACTGTGGGAGGCTACTGCAAAGTGCAAGGTAGGGAGGAAGGTAGCCAGATCGCTGAGTGATGCACACTACCCATAACTTCTAGAAGGTTCTTTTAGGGGAAGGTTCAAAATGAAACCCTAAAATCTTTGTAACTTTCTTAACAATGCACCTTAAAAAGCTGCTGCTGTCAGGCTGGCGAGATGGCTCAGCGGGTAAGAGCACTGACTGCTCTTCCAAAGGTCCTGAGTTCGGATCCCAGCAACCATATGGTGGCTCACAACCACCTGTAATGATATCTGACGCCCTCTCCTGGTGTGTCTGAAGACAGCTACAGTGAATTATGCCAGAACGAGCAAACTGGGCCGGCAGAGGTCCTGAGTTCAATTCCCAGCAGCCACACACATGATGGCTCACAGTCATCTGTACAGGTACAGTGTACTCATACACATGAAATAAATAAAATATTTAAAAAAAAAAAAGGCTGCTGCTGTCAAAAGGCACGCTTCGTTCAGGGGCCTTTTGGGTAGGCAGGGTATTATTTTTATGTGTTTTCATGTGTTTATGTGCCCCTGTATACAGGGAACTTATCTACATGTGAGTACGTGACATGGAGACCAGAAGTCAATGTCTAGGGTTTTCCACAGCCATTCAGCTTTTTTGTTGTTGCTTTTGTTGCTGAAGAGTTTTTCTCGATGAACCAGGTAGACTGACTGGTCAGTGAATTTCAGACATCCACCTGTCTCTACCTACCCAGAGCTCTGGCTTTCAGCCAGCCATTGGCGTGTCTAGCTTTTTATGGGGATGCCGGGGATCTGAGCTCTGTCCTTCATGATTATGCTACAAGCATTTGAATGAATGTGCTATTTCCCAGTCCTGAAAAGGTACACTTTTATGGAGAGGAAATGTCAAAATTGAGAGGGCGGAGCCTCCTGTAAGACACCATGGAAGACAAAATGGTGGCCCTGGGTTAGAATCCAGTTCTGCTCAGATGACCGCTGTTTTCCTGCCCTTCTGAGCCCAGCATGTGACACTGAGGCAAAGTTGCTTACCTGACAGGGCTGTAGACCAGGTGTCTTTCTGCCCAAGATAAATGTTCAATGATTAACATGACTCCTGAGGTGTTGTAAGCTCACATTCACCCTGACCACAATACTACCCTACCCCACCCACTCACCCCTGTCCTATCAAACAAAGAATGTTTGCAATTGCCCCTGAGCATGCCCTGTAGTCACTGAGAAGGGTTTATGGTGTGATTTTAGTCAAGCTGTCCCCATTAACCCAATGGCCTTTGTGAAGTCCATCTTTTCTGAGTCCCTTTTCTCAGAAACAGGTGAAGCTTAAACTGTCTAAAGTCATTATAAGAATTACCTAAAGGGGCTGGGGAGATGGCTCGGCAGTTAACAACTTCTGGCATACAGAAGGTCTGGGTCCCCATCCCAGCAGCTGCATGGCAGCTTACAGGCACCTCTAGCTTTAGCTTTGGGAGACCTTACTCCTCCTTCTGGCCTCTGCAGGATCCTATACTCATGTGGTACACATAAACTCACGCAGGCATACATATATACATAAAAAGCAATAAGTATTATTTTAATTACATGAGAGCTGGCAGATCGCTCAGTGGGTAAGACAAAGCCAGAGATCAGAAGAGGAATCAGATCCTTTCAAACTGGGGTTATGGTCAATTGTGAGCCATCTTGTGGGTCCTGGGAATCGAACCCAAGTCCTCTACAAGAGCAAGTGATCTTAACCACTGAGCTAGCTCTTCAGCTCCGTAAAATGTATTTAAAAATAATAATTATATGAGGTAACATAATCAAAATGGCTAGCAGCTAGTTAATAAAGCTGAGAAGTCCTACAGTGGCCTGAACAGTAGAGAGAATGCCTTTGAAGTTTCTAGCAGGGAAGGTAATCTAACCATATGCTCTCAGACAAAGGATGAATGAAATTATATCTTTTGCAAGAAAATAGAAAGGTCATAGTAAGTAAATCAAGCCAATTGCAGACAGACAAATATATGTTCTCCCTCATTTGTAGTTCCTAAATTTGAGAGAGAGAGAGAGAGAGAGAGAGAGAGAGAGAGAGAGAGAGAGAAAATGTGTACATATATTGCATATATATATAAAGTGAGATAAGCTATTTCTTCCTTTGAGATATAATCTCATGTATCCCAGGCTGGCCTCAAATTCAGTATGACTTCTGATCATCCTGCTGTCACCTCCTAAATGTTGGGGTGACAGGCACGTACCTCCACTCTTGGTTTATGGGGTTCTGGGAATGGAACCCAGAATCTCAGTCATGCTAGACAATCACTTTACTCCTTGAGCTATAGCCACAGATTCCTCCATAGAGTAAACACTAATGTTGCACAGTCAAAATCCAGTTTGGGTCTGTATTTCATGGAGAGGTGTTAGGAAACATGGTTCATGACTGTGAGCTTCAGTTTCTTCTGTCAAGTGAGAATAGTGTCAGTTTTCTAGTTCTTAGAGGCTTACATTATACAATCCATACAAATCAATTAGCACCCAGTGCCTGGCATATAGAAAAGGCCTCCATCACCGAGCCATTTCCTTCCTGCTGTCTCAAGTTTTCTGGTACTACCTTGAACTGCAGTTCTATGCTGCCCTAAGTTATTGTTTTATAAAACACTTTCTCGTATGTATGTCCTATCTTTGCTGCTGCCGACACTGGCTGTTTGTTACCAAGAGTGAGAAGGAAGCGAAATTGTGCATTACTTAGACATCAATGGACAGAAGACATTGAATGACACAGACACAAGCCAGTTTCTCAGGCATCACTGGCCACGATGAAACCTCGGCGGCTTGTTCTCCCAGAGGGGTAGGCAGATTGAACGCTTTTCCCTGTGCCTCTCGCAGTGGCCTTTGTCCAGCAAAGCTATTTGTTTCCTCCTTCCAGTTTTCTGCTAAGACGTTTAAACACTGCTGATTGGTTTTCCTGAAGTGACTATGGCTGTCTCCCCGGCCACAGGGGTACAGAAATCAGTGTGTATGGCCCATGGTGGTGATGGAGGTCTGGCTGCGTTGTCCTGGCATGGGGGAAACAGCTCAGAGATGGCCAGCTGCGACAGCCAAAGAGAATTTTGATGTGGTCACATGAACACTTGATTTCCATCTGAAGACACTTGGGTCTCCTGCAGCCAACGTCCCTGGGGAGAAGTGTAGCTTTACTTTTGACTTTGCAGTTGACAAGACTAATCACGTCTCCTCTGGCTTCAAGTTGATAGATTCATTTTTGTGTGTGTGTGTGTGTGAAATTATTGCCTTGAAACACACTTATTAAATAGCAAAACATGCCAAGCAAGGCTCTACTGGCACTGGATGTGAGGGAGGCTGCAG
The DNA here is from genome assembly GCF_008632895.1 of Mastomys coucha. Classification (NCBI taxonomy): domain Eukaryota; kingdom Metazoa; phylum Chordata; class Mammalia; order Rodentia; family Muridae; genus Mastomys; species Mastomys coucha. The sequence goes on along the minus strand of NW_022196906.1, from coordinate 54,683,188 downwards.
AAGCTCTCCCTCTCTCTCTGGTATAGCACCAGAGCCTGTCTCCTCCCTAAGGGAGAAGCAGAGGAACCTTTTAGATACTGAAGATGTGTGCCCTGTTCTCTGTTCAGGCTTCCTCGTCATGGCAGCCACAACATGGGAAGGTAGAATGGTTCTCAGGAAACATCTCAGGGTCCCAATCCAGGCCTGCATGTGGAAGGGGTGCAACCTTCCCCACCTTGGTGCCATTGAGCTAGTTTTTGTCTCCTGGGCTTTTGCTTGGCCATCTGTGCTAAGATAGGACACTGCTTTATTGTCAGCTTCTTTCAAGAACCTGACACCAATATGGAGTTAAACATGCCAAGGTTTTATTAGGGGAAACAGATGGTGTAGGAGACCAGTCAGACAGTAACAAAAGCCTGTCCTCTATCAAAGGAGGGAGGAGTGGGTTGGAGGTTGGTGGGAAGTATTCTCAGTCACCAAGGAGAGTCACCAAAGCCATCTAGGAGTCTTTTAGTCAAGTAAGCTTCTAGAGGAGTCCTGGGTCTCCTGGGAATCATCTTGGTTCTGCACCCCACTAGGATCAGCCATTACCCCTGGGAACAGGCCGTGGGAAGCTCAGCTTGGTGCCAGCACCACTGTTGTAATGGATTTGGAGCATAGCAGCTGGGGCTCTTGCCAGTTTCATGACCTGTAATCTGAGGTCTGCAGAGTGTATTCATTCTCATGGGTGCCACACATAGCCACACTGCAGAGTGTCTGGGAGGGTGAGAGAGATGGCACATCCTACTTTAAGGATGACACCTCCCTCTGTGTGGTTATATGATATTATTTATGTTATGGACATTTGAGGATGTGAGGTAGAGAAGAATTACTATTAGGATGGAGTTGGGAAGATCTGGATGAGGAAAGGGCCCTGCTAAAGTCCTTCAAGTTTTTTCCTTAACTTAATTCTCCTTAGAACCCAAGAAAGCTGACTGCCTGAGATCAGCATGGTAGAATGCAGTGTGCCTGAATATGAACCCTGGTTAAAGAAAGTCCTGTGGCCTTATCATCTAAGTGCCATCACAAAGGTAGATGTAGTTAATGATGGCGGAAGTTTCTGTCTACCATGCTATGCTGAATCTTTAGTGCTTGTGAAGGGGCCTGTATACAGAAGGTACTCACAAGTTGTGCCCATATACAGAAGGTGCTCATGAGGTACTAGCATGGCCCTTTGAGCTTGGTATCCAGTCTAGCTCCTCCAGATTCCATTTGCGAATCTCCTTCATGAGGGCTCTGTAGCAGTGCTGGCTCTGTGGGGAGAGTGGAATGCTTGACTGAGAAGCACCCTCCTCTGTTTTCTGCCCACGAGAGCCTGGCAGACGTAGCCACTTGGGCACGGATGCATTCTGAACAAAGATGCATGATGTGTTGACATAGCAGCCCAGCCTGAATGTATGAGCTTCCTTTCTCTGTAGCTATGAGGCCTGCCTTCCAGATCAGGCATGTGTTCTGTGGGTGGGTCCAATTAGCCCAGAGTCCCCTTGTTAACTGTACTTGCAACTGTTACTGTGTCGTGGAAGTAGAGAATGGCTTGGCGATTCCAAACAGCTGTCCCCGAGCTCCCCGCTTGTGATGTGAGGCCTCTTGGACATTAGCTTTCTCACCCTCAGTGTGCACTAATTAGGCTGAGCCTTTGTGTTTCCTTGGCCAGGAGCCTTGCCATTCTGGCATTTGCAATTTTGGACAGGAAAAATGCGGATTGAAGTGGTTGGCTGCTGGCACAATGCGGAAGGGCAAAGATGTCAGTGAGCATTCCCATGGCGCCGGCACGGGCATTCCTGTTTTCTCAAGCGTCGGCGAGATGGAGCTGTGAGTGGTGCTGGCTGTTGTTGAGAACACAGGAAGTTTATTACTTGCTCTTTATGTGTGTTGCTTCCCACTCAGCCAAGCCAACATTTGTATCAAATAGCCGAATTGTGCTTCCATGTGTGTGTACTTATAATGTGTATGTGTAGTGTGTGCACATGTGTGTAAAGTGCAGAGTTCAAAGCTGGGTGTCTTCTACTGTCCTTCACCTCTTTTTCCTTTCCCTCCTTCCCTCCCTCCCTCCCTCCCTCCTTCTCCCCGTCCCTCCCTCTCTCCCCCTCTTTCTCTCTCTCTTTCTTTCTTTCTTTCTTTTTCTTTCTTTGGGAGGTAAGCAGAACTCAGAGTTCTCCGTTTAGCTGAGCTGGCTGGCCAGCAAGATCCAGGGATCCACCTCTTTCGGCCTCCATAACACTGGGATTGCAGGTGTATTGTGTGTAGGCCTGGATTTCTTGCCCAAGTTTAGAGAATGGGCCCCAGTTAGCCCAACGCCTGCTTTTTAATGTCCCTGAAACCATTAACATTTCACTTAGCTCTGGAGATAGAACTCATCTCATGCTTGTTCTGCAAGCACTTTACTGACTGAGCCCTCTCCCTCACCTCCTCAGACACCCAGTTTTTAAGATAGCATCAAGCAAATAGGAAATGTTTCTTAGCCAACGCTTACTAGAGAAATGTTTGCTTTAGCGGACAAGATAACTCTAAAGAAGCTTGCCGCTTTGCTTCCTTTGCTCCCCGCTTTTTCTTTTTTATCCACAAGTAGTGTGGATCCACTGGGTCTCCTATGCCAAATATGTGGATTCAGAGACGAGTAAGACATGACCTCTGCCCTCAAAAAATGCACTGCCTCTAAGAGCCCATGGCTTTCCTCACGGGTCGAGTCTTAAAAGGGATTGTTGGGATGGGTTAGAAAAGTGACAGGGAAGACTGACTTGTGATAAGATACAATGTAGCAAACAGAAAACAAAAGGAGTGTATCGGCAATCCTGATCATTGTAAACTGGGACTGTTAAGTCATGAACACATTCATGTGGGATAAAGGGGACATAAAATTCCAAACAGGGAAGTCTTTTCTGAAGCACAAGAGAAACAGAGTTTAAGACTTCCTCACAGTTCCAGCCTGAAAAGCAGCTCTTGGCTACTCCAGAACTCTTTGTCTAGGAAGTAAACATCTCCCTTTCCAAAACCAAGGTCAGAGGAAAGGTCAGGGGTGAAGGGTGAGACCGCCTGTGAATCCAACATGGCTCCTTGCCAGTTATTTACTAAACATCCCTAGAAAATCAGTAGCTTTCACTTTTATTATGGATTTTATTATCACACTCGTCATTTTTCCCATGCCCCAGTTCTCAGGGCAGCTGGTGCAAGGCTGCACCTGGGATCTACAGGGAATATCCCCCAGGGACAAATGACACCACACTTGGTATTTCCCAGAGCCATAGCCCAAGGCTGGCCCAACAGGGCAGGTGGCTCAGCATGCCAGTGTCTGACGCAAGCACAGGCCAAACAGCAGCTCCCGCGCTGGCTCACGGTGTTAAAAGCCTTGGCATCATCTGAGTTTGTTATAAGACAGATTTGCAACCTTCTCTGTTCTCAGAACTGTCAGCAGAAATGGGGGGTATGGGGGGGAAGGCACATCCTTCATGGAAGCCACACTGTCCATCTGGGACAAATTGTGAAGATGTTACGAGCTGCTTTTTGAAGCTGGGCATTCAGAAATAGAACGTGGCCGAGTGACAGGCTAGAACAGATGGGCCAGGGCTGGGCCGAATTTCAGGAAGGCTCTGCTTCCCAAGCAGAATTGCTGGAGGTCAGGTCCTGGGCGGGTGAGCGCACTCTTGGCACGCATAGGTCCTGTGTGACTTGGGCTGCATTCATCTGTGAAACACGTTGGATCTGAAAAATGAGTCTTGGATCGTCGGCTGTGTTAGCATCAGAATCCTCTTTTATTAATTATATGAGACAGTCCGAGTGACACGATCAGAATAATGCCTGCCATACAGCTAATGCTCCCGAGGCAAGAACACGCCAGCATCTTCTTTTGGGTGGTATCTCTTGGCTTAAACCAGAGCTGTCAGTTTGGGAAGCATTGTTTCAGAGAAGCAGGCCTGCCTACTTTGTCAAGGACTTGAAGTACATTTGTACTCCTAGAAGTTCTGATTTGTGTGTGTGTGTGTGTGTGTGTGTGTGTGTGTGTGTGTGTGTGTGTGTGTAATCTTTTCTTCTTAGAATCCTCACTAAAATTAGGCTTTCCCGAAAGGAGAAAGGTGTACTTTCTAGGCAGGGGGTATAATTCACTTGGTAAAATGTGTACCTGACATGCACAGGCCTGGGTTTGACCATGACACAGAACAGAAAAAAGAAAAATGAATGGCTATAACCCTAGCACATAGTCAGAGAATTAGAAACTAAGGGTCATCCTTGGCTACATATGAATTTTGGTTATATAATTTTGAGGCTAGCTTTGGATGCATGAGGCTCTGTCTCCTAAAGAGGGGGGGGGGGTCTTTCAAGACTTCCAGGATGAAGGTGAAAAAGCAGCTCAGTTGGTAAAGTATGTGTGCTGAGCATGCGCAGTGTCCTGGGTCCCATTTCCAATACCACATAAAGTAGGATTGATGCTACATGCCTTATGCCAGCACCCAAGTGGTGGCATTAGAAGGTTCAGAAGTTCAAGGTCATCCTTAACTACATAGTAAGATAGAAGATGTCTTTTTTTTTAAAAAAAAAAAATCATAGGTATGGTGGCATACCTTTAATCCTAGCACTCACCTCCGGGGTCAGAGGCAGGTAGATCTCTTAGTTCGAGGCCAGCCTGGTCTACAGAGCAAGTTCCAGGAACAGCCAGGGCTACATAGAGAAACCCTGTCTCAAAACATATTCAAATGCACACACACACATGTACTCACACACATACATGTACACACACACATGTACACACACACACACATGTACACACACACCTAAAAATAATCCAAAGGTAACAAGCAGATGTAGTATGTTTTGAGAGGAGATCTGATTTGAGGCTTAGAGGAAATCATGCACCTAGTGATTTGATGGATAATGTTTGTCGGGAGTGTGGGAGGAAGGTACGGGGCATATTGCCTTACTAGGGACCTTTTAGGCCCAGCAAGCTTGATGAATGGAATAGACCTCTCTTCTGGAGCCTGCCATTCTACTGAGCAGCTAAGATCTGAGCAGCTGTGTATCGTGCTGCCTGTTTCCTGTTCCTGGCTGGGTATCTTTTACCAAGAGGTCAGTGGCAAAGGTTCCCCCGCATCTGCAGGAAGCCTCCCATGGAATGCAGATGCGTAAAATAACAGTCCCCCCTCCCCCAATCAAAGTCTGAGCAGATGCTGGACAGTGGGAAACCACTCATAGCCATTTCGAAGTGAAGGGGTGAGGACCAGTTGTTGTGATAGAATGTGCGAAGTCACATTTGAAGAGCTGGGACCCCCAGAAAACAGGACATGCAACAAATCTTCATATTGAAAGGCTGCTTTGGTGGGCAGTTTGGGCATTGTGATCCACTGGGGAGGGAAATGGGGATAAAGCTGTGGCTTCTGTCCCCTGCTCTTCCTCCTCCAGCCTGGGTGAAACCTGCTCTCTCTCCTCTTCCAGAGACACAAGCCTTAATCAGTTAAGTTATTTAGGACAATTGTTTTTCAACTTTCAGAGAATTAGTGTGTGTGGGGTGGGGTTAGGTATTTGTGTTCACATGTATATGGGTGCACGTGCATGTGTCTATGTGTAGAGGCCAGTGGTCAACCTCACATGTTGTTCCTTAGGAGCCACCCACCTTGATTTTTGATGCAGGGCCTCCTCCTGATATTGAGGGATGGTTGATGAGGCTAGATTAGCCAGCCAGCAAGCCTCCCAGAACTGGGATCATAAGACTGCCCCTCCATGCTCACCTTCTGCATGGCGCTAGGGTTCAAACACAGGGGCAAGTGCGTACAGACCAAGCTGCCGCCTCAACTCCAGTTTTAAAAGCAAAGGTCAGTTTTTATGACTTTATTCTGAGTGACAGAGGTCTTATAGAAGTGGCACGGATATACGTGTTAGATTACAGATGCCTTCTATTGAATGTTTATAGTGTCTTGTTGGATCCAAAGATTCATTTCTATTGAAACATAAAGAAACAGCTGGGTGTTGAGGTGGACACCATTAGTTCTAGCACTGCGGAGGCAGAAACAGATGCATCTCTGTGAGTTCAAGGCCAGCCCGGTCTATGTAATAAGTTCCAGGCCAGCCAAGGAATATACAATAAGACCCTGTCTCAAAACACAAAACAAGATCAAAATTTTAAATCCAAGTTATTAAAAGGCTAAAAATTCTCACTAGTAATATATAACGCATAGAATTTTCTGCTTTATCATCTTGACCTTTAAGGAAAAAGGTAAATGATCATTTGGGTAGAACTGTTATTGTGAAACTGAAGGTAAGTGGTTTAAGTGGTTGGCATTGACTCTGGTCATGAACTTTACTTCATGTTTAACACATCCGGGTCTTCTTTCAAATACCACTGAAGGAACAATTCATTAGACATTATTTTATTTGTAGAGTGTGTTTGTGTGTGTGTGTGTGTGTGTGTGTGTGTGTGTGTGTGTCTGTATGGAAGTATGTATAGGCACTTTGCTTTGGTGACTTGAAATAATGGGAGTAAGAGAGAGGTCCATGGTGGTCACTGAGGGTCTGGGCTAAGCAGAAGGAAGCTGTGCAAATGGATTGGGTATAGTCCTCAGCCACTTCCCTTACTCCCATGCCTAAAACCCACTAGCAAAGTAAAGTGGCAATTTCTCAATCCAAGAGAGACTCCTGAGAGATGGTAGGAGCTGCAGGTGCCATGCAAGAGGTAGTCTCTGCAGGTGCCTACCCTAGACTGGTGGCCCAGAGAATAGGTGACTACATTACAACCCAGATGGATTCAGAGCAGAGCCAGATGTCATAACCTTGGGGAAAAGCCACAGAAGGTAGTAAACAGGGGAGTCTAATGCAGATGGAAGACCCTGACTGGGGGTGGGCAGCAGTGTACCTTCCCCGGAGAAAGTGCGTGTCCAGTGAGCCAATCCCGTCTCACTGGAATCAACTGGTTATAGTTGTAAGAAGCCATTCTAAATTGAAACTGACTAAACTGGTCTGGCCTGGTAGATAGCCAGGAGGTTTCCAGGCAGGGCTGGGGTGAAAGAGCCCTCAGCCTGGCAAGTTATCCTGCTTGGGCAGTGTCCACTGCTTTTGCCTGTCCTGAGCTCTGTGAGGCTTCCAGAAGCTTGGCTCTGAGGAAAGGCCCTTAGCCAGGCTGGCAGATGAGCACACAGAGGGAAGGAAGGCTCTTGGCTACCCTAGAGGGTCCTGATAGAGGGTTAAGGTCCCAAGGTACATTGTGGGCTGGAGGATTAGGGGACGGTTTAGGATAGTGTGGGACACAAGCAGAATGGCTGATTTGAAAGTCAACTAGACTGTACTCTGGACTCTCATTTCCTAATAGGTAGCTAGAACTGTAGACATATTTCTGGATGTCTCCCTGCCTCAGTTTCTTCCCTGTACAAACTGGTACTGGTAACTTCTTTAAAGGATTATGAGAATTAAACAGGAAAAAAACAAAAAACAAAAAACAAAACCCTCTCTTTGAAATACCCCGGAGCAGGCAGCAGAGGGTCTCCTCAGTGGCAGCTCCATTCTCTGTTCTGTGTTTAAGCTCTCCTCTGCTCAGAAATTCCCTTTTCATATTTCTCCAAAAACTAGACTCAAAGAGTGTTTTAAAATTATTTAGTTTATTATTATTCACTTGATTTTGTTTTATGCTTTGTGGACATGTATATCTCTGCACCATTTATGTGCCTGGTGTCTGAGGAGGCCAAACAAAACAAAACAAAACAAAAAACAAAACACCAAGCATTAGGTTCCCAGGAACTGGAGTTATAGATGGTTATGAATTATGAGCTGCCATGTTGTGCTGGGAACCAAACCTTGACCTTCCATGAAGAGCTGAGCCATCTCTCTAGCCCTACCCCTTTTAAAAGATTTATTTTTGGAATTTTGTATTTTTGTCAGCACATAATGTATCTGCTTGTCAGATACAATGTGATGCTTCATTATACACATAGTGTGTAGTTATCAAACCAGGATAATTAGCATATGTATCATCATGAGCATTTTTTCCCTGTCTTCTGGCTAATTTAGAACACCCGATGCCTGATTGTAACTGTGGTCACCCCCTATTACTATATTATACAGGGCCATGAACTTTGAGTCTTAGAGTTTCCCTGATTAGCTTTGTGGCTTAGAGCCAGACCCATAGTCTTGGCTGTCACTGAAGTGAAGGACTCCCTGTGTGATGGCTCAGTTGCCCTACTCTACTCTTTCTGTTGGACTCTCCTCAAGAGCACAGGAGGAATGGAAAGTAATGTTGGACTGTCCTCAAGAGCCCAGGAGGATTGGGAAGTAAAGAGTGTACTTCTGTGTTTCATAAGAAGTGCTCTCTGGCCTTGGAGTAAGCCACCTTCAGATACAAGGGAGTTTCAAGTCCTAGGGTACACACTTGCATGGAACCTAGGCGCTGGCCGTGAGGTAATGCCCAGAGCATGTAGACTGTTATAAATTAATATATGAGTCTGCTCTGTAGCAAGGTCCTCTCTGTTCTGATTTCTCCTTTTATGGTGTCTTTAGAGAAAGGCAGGGAGGCTTGGAGGCAGTGACTGGGAATGTACAAACAAGGATCCAGTTCTTTAGAGTTTGGCTCTTGTTTTTGAGCTAGTTATGTTGTCTCTGCTTGGCCTAACTGTGAACCAAGCTGAGGGGAATGGGATGAAAAGGCTCCCCTAAGCATCTCCTTATAGTGACAAAGACCTGGTGTGAGGTGAGAAGGGTGAGGGGGGACAAAGTAGAAAGGACTATCCAACTCAAAACAACAGAGAGCCAGAACTGAAGACTAGAGGCTAAGAGGAACCAGCATCAACGTTCTAGGACTGTGAATGAAGCCTGGCTGTCAAGTGACATTGGGTTTATTTGGCTTCTGCTTCTAGGCCATAGTCCATCACTGAGGGAAGTCAGGGCAGGAAGTCAATCAGGAACTGAAGTGGAAAACATGGAGAGATAAATGCTTAGTTGCTTACTTATTCTCTTGTTTACTCTCAGGCTCACGCTCAGCCCAGGCATGCCTGCTTAGGGATAGGGCTGCCCATAGGCTGGGCCCTCCATCAATTATCAGTCAACATAGTTTCTTACAGACATGCCCAGAGGACATTCTGACCTGTGTCAGAATTAAAAATTAAAACTTTTTTTAATTTTAACAAAAAATTAAACAGTAAAACCAACCAGGAAACAAAATAAGAAGAGGGCCTGAATTTCTCAAAGCCCTCTTAAGAACAAGTCTCTCGATGGCCTGAGGACCTTACGAAGGTCATGCCATGTAAAGGGCCCACCACCCCCATTTGTACTGCCTCCATGGGCCTTTGAGGTAGTTTCAGATCCAAACTGTAGTGGCTTTGGTCCATGAAATGGGAGTCATAGGCAACCTCCCTCCTAGAGGTGGGCATGGTGGGCATTACATGGCAAACATGCATGAGGCTTACAAGTGCTCTGGCTTAAGTAGGACTGAGGTGGATGCGATTTTCCAGGCTTCACCTCAGCCTCTGGAGCCTAGCACTTTATCAACACATGTTTGCTGACATGCTGTGTATCATGAGTCTCTCTGACTGAACTCTACACTTAGCTATATAGCTTGCACTATGTAGGGTTGGATTTACACCTGCTGTGGTGGGCATCTTATCCCTGCATAATAGATCAAGTTGCTCAGAGAATATAAATGACTTAAAAGCATGCTAAAGGCCACATGGGCAGAAGCCTGGGACGTCTACATGGGAACTTGAACCAGAGAGACTAATGTGCTGTCTTCCTTGTAGCTGGGAGCTTTGAGTCTGTCAGATCAGCCTCTGAGGGTTGGCCATATACTTGCCCTTAGAGAGCCCTAGCCATGGTGGCCTCCCACTGCCTAGGCTAGCCTTAATGAGCTTCTGGAGACTTGGCATAGCTGCACCTTTTGTAATGGGGTCTGGAGGGCAGGGGAGTCTTCCTCACTCTGGTCTCCAGAGTGCATAGGTAGGTGTGTAGGGATGGCCTCACTGGTGTGTGTGTATATAGGAGGGTGTGTAGAGATGGCTTCACTGGTGTGTGTGTGTGTGTGTGTATACATAGGTGTGTTATGTAGGGATGTCCTCACTAGTGTGTGGGTGTGTAGAAATAGCCTCGCTTGTGTGTGTGTGTGTGTGTGCGCATAGGTGCGTGTGTAGAGCTGGCCTCACTGGTGTGTGTGTGTATGTGTGTGTGCAGAGCTGGCCTCACTGGTGTGTGTGTGTATGTGTGTGTGCATAGGTGGTGTGTAGGGATAGTCTCACTAGTGTGTATGCATAGGTGGGTGTGTAGAGATGGCCTCACTTGTGTGTGTGTGTGTGTGCATAAGTGGGTGTGTAAAGATGGCCTCACTGGTGTGTGTGTGTGTGTGTGTGTGTACATAGATGGTGTGTAGGGATGGCCTCACTAGTGTGTGGGTCCGTATAGATGGCCTCACTGGTGTGTGTT
>NW_022196906.1:54660304-54672232 GCF_008632895.1 Mastomys coucha | reverse complement strand
TATAGATGGTGTGTAGGGATGGCCTCACTAGTGTGTGGGTCCGTATAGATGGCCTCACTGGTGTGTGTGTGTGTGTGTATAGGTGGGTGTACAGGGATAGCCTCACTGATGTGTGTATATAAGTGTGTGTACAAGGATGGCCTTGTTGGCGTGTGGCATTCACTCATGTTTTGCTTCCTTTTCTCCTCCCTCTTTTTCTCTTCTCCCTTCCTGCCTTCTCCCTCTGACTGTGTTGTCCCTCTCTCCTTCCTTTTTCCCTCCCTTCGTCACCTGCCTTTCTTTCCCCCTCCTCTCCTCTTTCCCTCTCTCCTCCATTATCTCTTCCCCCTTCTGTCCTCCTTACTTCTTTTTTTCTGTCTTTTTTCCTTTTTGTTTATTTTCACATAGAAGAATTTTACTATATTTCTTCTAGAATGTTCTAATATACATGCAGTATCCAGAATTCAGACCATGTAGTTAAAAGCCAAGAAGCAAGTAAGAAATCACTCTGGAGTGTTACACTGATAGTACATGCATTGACAGTAAGAAAGCATGATTGTAGACATCTCTCTGGTAGATGAAGGTGAGAGGAGAGTGTAAGGGCAGAAAGAAACAGAGAGAGGGTGGGGATGAATTCAGGTGGAAAAATGGTACTTCATTTGACTTGACCAAAATGTTTTTTTAAATATATATTTAAAGGCATGCATGAGCTCAGTGGGTGAAGTGTTTCCCACGAAGCCTGAGGACCTGAATTCAGATAAAGCTGGATGTGGTATCACATGTCTGTAATCCCAACATTCCTATAGTGAGGTGAGAGGCAGAGACATGCTGTCCAGCTAATCTGGCCTATACAGCTTCTAACAATAAACTGTCTCAAACAAGGTGGAAGGTGAAGTACATGCATGCACACACACACATGAACCTATACACAACTATACTTACTAGAATCTACTAAATCCTATTTTCCTTCTGGAGTTTAAAAATAAAATAACTGATCAGGCTTCAGATCATCCATTGGGTAGCGGGAAGGGCTGTTGTGGGAAGCAGGAGGCCTCCTGGCACACAGGATGAGGGCTCTTGCTCAGCTCTGACCTGTGGTTCTCCCAGATACCTGGCAACTCTGTACTGAGGAGTCTGAAATGCAATAAGCAGGAGCAGAAGTCACTTTTGCTGCATGCAGACCCTTCTCTAACCTATTGGCAATAGTATCTCTCCTTTGTATTTTCCCCCTAAGAATCCCTGTGTGCCTCCTTTCCCAAGATAGATTACTCTGGTGGAGCCAGACTCTCCAGGGGCTGCAGAAAGGGTTCCATCTCTCATATATTTATTCCTGTTAGATGTACTGAGAAGCCTAGCAGCCCCAAGCAGTTCCTGAAGGTACCTCCTCACTGGATAATGGTGAGCTAGTCCAGAGGAAAGCAGCTATTTGCCTCAGATACCCCATTGTTCCAGGTGAACTCTTTGCCCTACTATTTCTGTGTGTCTCTGTACCTCAGATATCTTCTGCTATTGTTAGTATTGAACTACAGCAGATATTTAAGGCCTCCATTTTGTCTGCCCTCTGCCTAAGGGCTACCTTAAGTCAGCATGACATAATTTAGATCCTTAACCTTATTATACTCTGCAAAGACCGAATGATGTCAGTAGGCATTGTTTCATAGGCCCTAGGCTTAGGACAGGGGCATACTTGAGGGTTAAGAACATCATTCAACACGCTACATTGACAGTCTCTTGGAAATGTTTGTGCCACCTCACCAGGCCTACAGGCAGGATGCTGGCTGGATTCCTATTCCTAATCTCTTACTTACATTTATTTTGTGTCCTTTTTGACACCTAGTTCCTGTTATATGTCTTTCTTTAATTGCATCTTGCAATACAGGCTAATTTAGATATAATACCAATTGAGTGAAAGTTTCTCAAGTATGGGCACTGTACTGGCAAGTTTTGTGTGTCAACTTGACACAAGCTGGAGTTATCACAGAGAAAGGACCCTTCCTTGAGGAAATGCCTCCATGAGATCTAGCTGTAAGGCATTTTCTCAATTAGCAATCAAGGGGGAGGGTCCAGCCCATTGTGGGTGGTGCCATCCCTGGACTGGTAGTCCTGGGTTCTATAAGAAAGCAAGTTGAGTAAGCCAGGGGAAGCAAACCAGTAAGCAGCATTCCTCCATGGCTTCTGCATCCACTCCTGCATCCAGATTCCTACCCTGTGTGAGTTCCTGTTATGACTTGCTTTGGTGATAAATAGCAGTGTGGAAGTGTAAGCTGAATAAGTCCTTTCCTCCCCCAATTTGCTTCTTGTTTGCAATGTTTTGTGCAAGAATAGAAGCCCTGACTAAGACAGGCACCATGCTGAATTTCTTATAAACAAGGAAACATTTCATCATGTAGCCATAAAGTGCCTGTGCAACTCAGAAGTTAATATTGGTACATTCCTCTAAGCTCAGTTCAAACCTCACTGGGTTTTACCCATCTTCTCAGCACTATTCTTATAGCCAGCATCTCTGGTTTAGAAGAATTCTATACCTAGCTGTGATATCCCACCCTTTTTGTCTCTTTTATCTGGGACTATTTCTAAGTCTGTCTTAGACCTTCATGACCTTAGAATTGAGTACAGACTATTATCCTATGGAATGGTCTGCATATTGAACTTTTCTAAATTATACACATGATGGCATTCAGGTTATAAATTCAGGTCAGGAACATCATAGAAGTAATGGTGGGCTCTCCCTATCTCCTTTTAGGTTATACCATGTTAATCTTTTTATTCTATATTTTGTTTATTTAAGTATAGGCAAGTGGGTTTCTTTTGTTCTCAATAGGTAATGAATGGTCACTGTCATCATTTACTTTGAGATAGCACTCAACCTGTATTTGGCCATAGAGTTCCTGTTCAGCCCAGCTCCAGTGTCTTTTCTGATGTGTCTTCATCCTTTCATCCTTCTCTGAGTACTTCCTTTCTTGCTAGAGAGATCAGATGTTGCAAGTTTACATTGTATTTTACCTGCCTAGAACCAGCCATTTTTCCAAGTAGATTGTCTGAGTTTGAGTTTTATTACTGTGAAGAGATGCCATGACCAAGACAACTCCTACAAAGGTGCTGGCTTACAGTTTCAGAATTTTTTTTTCCATTATCATCATGGCAGGAAGCATGCAGCATACAGGCTGGCGTGGTGCTGAAGACTGACCCAGGAGTTCTATATCTCGATCTGAAGGCAGCCAGGAGACTGGAAAGTGTATTTTTCACACTTGGCATAGCTAGAGCATTTAAGACCTCAAAGACCCTCCTCCATTGTGACACATTTCTTCTAATAAGGCCATATCTCCTTCAATAAGGTCATACCCCCTAATGGTACCACTCCCTGTGACCAAACACATGAATCTATGGAGGCCAAACCTATTCAAACCACCACAGAAACCTTTTTGGGTTTAGTGAAGAATGGTATTCGTAGCCAGGTTCTGAGCAGTAGATATGCCTATAGCTATTGTGGTATTGCTGCCCCCAGGATTTGAATGAGAGAGCCAATCAATCAATCAATCTCTCTCTCTCCCTCTCCTTCTCCCTCCCCCCATCTCTCTCTCTCTCTCCCTCTCTCTCCTCTCTCTCTGTGTATGTGTATGTGTACATAATTATACCCTATCTTATATGTCATATATATATAAGTTCTTTCTAATTTTAGCTCTTTTTTTAACTCTTTATGGTAGTTATATGCATGTGTGCACACATGTGTGTGCATGCTTATGTGAGCACAAATAAAGGCCAGATCTTGATATCAGAATGTTTTCCTCATTTGTGTCTCCACCTTGTGTTTTGAGTGAGACAGGGTCTCACTGAACATGGTGCTCCCTCTTTGCACTGATGGGTCCACCATTGAGTCCTTGGCATTTGTTTATCTCTATCCTCAGCACTATGATTATAGACATGTGTCAGCACGTCTGGTTTTTTACATGAGTGCTTGGCATCTGGACTCAGGGCCTCATGTTCCTGAAGCAGGCACTTTACCCGCTGAGCCATCTCCCTTGGCTCTCCTTTATCTTTGATAAGTTTACTTATTTGCTCAGACCCTGAATATTCCCCACACCCTTCCCTGGATAGGAATGCCTTCTTATTGCCAGGTCTGCCTCCCATGTGAACACCATCTTATTCCCACTGGGGATCTGGCAGTCTCCTTGTTTGCTTCTCTAAATATATTCAAAGGCAAAGGGTTTAACTTTACTGAGATCTCCATTTGCAACACGTATGAATCTATCTATTCAAGGCCTTCTGGGTTATTTGACTGGCATTTTTAGAATCTCATCATTACTCTTCCTTTAATGGGGGCTATCCTGGTTCTCCTGGGCCCAAGATAGGTGCAGGGGCTGCCATGGTGTTTTTAAATACCCATGTTGCCTATAGTGTAGTAGATAATCAGTAGCCATGAGCAGCTTTTAAGTTGAAGCTAATTAAAATTAAACATGGACTTGGTATTTAGCTCAGTTGGTAGAGCCCTTCCTTGCCTAGCATTCACAAAGCCCTGGGTTCAGTCTTTAATGGTTTGCAGTTGTAATCGCAGCACTTGGGAGCTGGAGGCGGGCAAATCAAGGCCATCTTCAGTCACACTGTGAGCTAAAGGCCAGCCTGAGCTACATGAAAGCTGATCTTAGAAAGCAATAATAAAAATAAATAAAATTGAGAGCTAGAAGTGTAGTTCAATAGTAGACTGTTTGCTTAGTTTGTGCAAGACCCTGATCCTGCAAATATTAATGAATTAGTTAACTTAGAGTTTATTTTGTCAGATATGGCAGGAGGGCCCTAGTTCTAGCCCCATTGTCCACACACACACACACACACACACACTAGCACACAAGCGCACACAGTGGTATTATGACTTTGCACGCTTAAAATCCCAGTACTGAGGAAGTGGAGAGAAGTGAGTTGCTAGTGCCTAGTGGCCAACTAGCCTAGACTAACAGATGAGCCCCAGGGGGCAGACGCCTGAGGAATGATGCCAGGAGTTGACCTCTGGTATCCATAGATGTGAGTCCACCCCTCTCTCACATACACAAAAGGAAGGATGCTAGAGGAAGGAAAGAAAGGATGAGAGTTGTTGGCCCTGCTGCTCTGAGCTTTTGTGAAAGCTCCTTCTTCAGGTCGTCCTTGGGATCTTAGTTCCCTTCCTGTTGCTGCAATTAAAAAGCAACACAAGGGAGAAAGTGTGGCTGGCTCACAGTTCCAGGTTGCAGTCATCACTGAAGGAGGTCAGGGAGTCCGAAACTTGAAGCTGTGCATCCCATTACATGCATAGTCAAGAGGGCTCCTATCCTTGCTGCCGCTCAGGGGCTCTCTTCCCTCCGTGCAGCTTAGGGCCCAGCCCACTAAATGGTGCTGCCCACAGTCAAAGTGAGTCTTCCCACTTCAGGTCACCCAAATAAGAAAATCCCTCCCAGACACGCCCGTAGTCCAGCCTGATGTAGACAACCCCTCACTGAGATGCTCTTCCCACACAGAAGCTGACATCAAAAGTGAGTAGCACTGTGCTTGTGAACCTCAATTTCAGGCTGTCCTTTCAGTTCCCTGGCACCCAGCCCTTGGCTTGTGACTTCCTCCTTGACATCTCCATGGCCAGGTTGGATTGAAAACAACATGGAGGCCTCCTAGTGCATGAAGCCTTTCTCAAACTTCCATCTATGGGAACATCATTAAGATACATAGCTAGGGTAGCAATGTGAGAGGGCTCAGCAGGTAAGAGCACTTGCTGCTGAGCCTGCTAACTGGAGTTTGATCCCTGGGTCTCACATGATAGAAGGAGAGAACTGACTTCTTCAAGTTTCCTTTGACCACAAAATGAATGCTTTGATGTAGATACATACACACACACACACACACACACACACACACACACACACACCATGAATAAAATGAGAGAAGGAGAAAGGGAGGGAGGGAGGGAGGGAGAGGTGAGCATGAGCATCTATCCAGTATGTCTGGGTATGGGTAGTTCTGAGACTCAGAGTTATGATGAGCTGCTGTTTCTCTGCCCCAGGACCACACCAGTAGTTCCTGGATATCTGAGTATGGGATCCATGTGGGTTTGGGCTAGGATAGGCAGTCTTACTCTTAGAGGCCACAGGGGCTTTGTAACTACAGTGGAGAGTTAAGTATTGGCCAATGTGCAGCTGATCCTGGGAAGAGGAGGTGGAGAGCAGCAGGGCCTGGGGTACGGTCTACTTCTCCTTCTCCGGGAGTGCAAGGTTCCAGTCCATTAATTTTAACGTAATGCAAATCGGTTTATGGAAGTGCTGACATGCTGCTCTTTTTTTTTTTTAAGGGGGGGGGGAAGAACCGTGGTAGCATGGTAATTAAATCTCCATCTATATTTTACTCTAGCACATTTACAGTGACTGCTTGCCCAGTGGTGTGATAGAACTCCAGCCCTATAATTATAGAAACTGCAAAGTTTAAAAGAGGGTGGGTAGTGATGCCAAAAAAACGAGGCGGGGGAATGGTAACTTAAGCGGTAACTTAAGCTTCATTATTTTAAGCAAAATCCAGTTTTAGCCTTGACTTTAACAAGAACGTAGTCACTAGAAACACCCTGGAGTCCTGCTGTCCAGTAGATGAAGTAAGGACTGTTGGTGTCTGTCTGTTTCTTTTTGATGCCTTTGCTTTGAAGTGCAGGTCGTTGGTGGGGAGCCAGCCACCCAAGAACCTAGAGAGTCATGCCTGTATGGACTAAGGATAAGCTGGGACTCCAAAACCCTGAGTTCTGGACCTGGGGCTCCAGGGACTGACTGACTGTCTTCCCTTATGGCTCTCTGGCATATGGAGAGCCCAGTGTTAGAATTTCTAAAATGAATATAAGTTTGTGTGTTTGCTTCTGAGATAGGCTTAGCAGTGTATCGGACGAGCCTGAAGCTCATGGTGTAACTGAGGATGACCTAGAACTTCTGATCCTCTTGCCTCTACCTCCCTAGTGCTGGGACTTTGAGTGTGTGCCGCCGCTCCCAGTTGAAGAAGGTCTAGGGATGAAACGCAAATCCACGTGCCTGTCAGGCAAGCACCCAATCCACTGTGCCATATCCTTGCCCCTAAGGCAACCCCACCAAGTTCTCCCTTTCTGCCCTTCATTCTTCAAGGCAGCCGTTTCCAGCATCTGCCCAGTATGGTCCCTTGAAAGAAAACTTGGAAGGTGGAGTTCCTAAACTTCTGAGACACTTAGCTAGACAGAGCATCCGACAAGCCTGAGATATCCTCAGAAGTTTAGAGGCAAGGCACAGAAGAGAGTAAGGAAGCAGGAGAGATGGGAAATCCAGAGCTGATGATGAGGGTGTACTACTCCCAAATATTGTGTGGGGACCTTCACATAACTGCATTGTTGCAGACAAGGTGCATGGCCAAGTTCCTACACTTTTATACTTTAAGCCTGTTGCTAGTTCTAAGAAACTCTGTAGCGGGGAGTAGTGGTTTTATTGCCTTTAAGATGATGTGATGTGTGAGGCCACTCAGGTCCCTGTGTTCAAAGAGCACCATCAGGCAAGCCTGTCGACACATTGTGCTTGGAACAGCATTGCTCTGAGTGCTAGCTGGGGAACCAGTGACCTCTGTTTGGAAAATGCTTTCCCAGACCAGCTGTGCTCCCAGAGGATCAGTGGGCTATTGTGGAAATGCTCTGGAGAGTGGGAGCAGTCCATTCATATTGTCAGCAGAGAGCCGTGCACCGGTGCACCGTGCACCCCCCTCACCCCCCACCCCCCCACCCTCCGCTCAGCACTACATGGGAAAGCCATCACAGGATGGGAGTACTGCCGGGTTCTAGGGAGCATCTGACCCAGCCTGACTGTTGTGGAGTAAGAGAAAGGGCTCGAACTCTGACAGGGAGAGGCAGGGTGCTCTGATCCCAGTGCTGAGTTGAGCTGTCTGCGTTCCCCACCACAGCACGCTCTTTTATGGCTTTATTACAAACACAGAGGGAAGAGAAGAAGGGCAGGAGGAGGAGAACCAGGGGAAGAAGGAGGCAGAGGAAGAACTGGAAGAAAAGAGGAAAGAGGGAGGAGGAGTTGATAGCAGCAAAGGTCCTTCTTTGGGGAAAGCATCATAAATGAAGCACACATGTGGAACTGTGCTGCTTCTGTGGACCGGCTTCGTCCTCTCAGTACCAACCATGTTGGCTGCTTATGGGTTTCATACAGCTTTCAGTATTACTGACTCTGTCAGCCACCTGCTCTCATTTCCTCTCTGGATACAAAACTAAGGAAGCTTTCTATCTTTTTCTTTTTTCTTTCCATTTCTGTGGTGTGTGTGTGTGTGTCGTGCACACACATCTGTATATATGTACACATCTGTAGTTCACACACGTGTGGTAGCCCAAGGTTAATGATAGGAAGCATCCTCTGTGGAGGGGTCCCTGTAGGCATGGCTGCTGTGGGAAAGCAAACCAAAGAGAACAGAATGAAAACTGGGTATAGCCAGACTTGGTTAGACCGGACCAAAACTTCTGAAGTCTGCTTGAATTTTCTTACACATTTAAACATAGAACTTTGGTTAAAAAAGAAAGGAAGAAAGTCCGATGTGACAGTTCTCATACAATGCTTCAGAGCTGGCTACGTCGAAATCCCCTTACAAGGTAATAAAACATATGTGACCTATACCATAAGAATAAATTCTATTGACTGATAAACATAGCTCAGGGCTAGGGCCTAGAGAAGAAGAATATGTAATAATGTAAGAAGCATAAGGATTGAGTCTGTTGATGAAGGATGCAAGGCACACGTTCTGTTCACCGAGAGACAAAGCCCAGAATTGTGGCCTAAGGATTCAGATGGAGGCCAGCTGCTAATAAATAGATCACGAGGTTATCTGACCACGGCACTCCAGCATTCCAGGTAGTCAGGCATATTCCTTCCTCTGATGCATATTCTAAGCTGTGGTTCCTACAGTTCTGCACTGTCCTTCCATATTCTCCAGCAAAGCAGGGTCTTTCAGTCCAATCCAGAGCCTGCTTCTTTAGAGGATGCCAGGTCTCTGCCTTCTGGGGCTGGAATTACAGGCAGGTAGCCATAACCAGTCATGATTTACAAGGTTTCTGGGGTCTCAAACTCTGCTCCTGACACTTGTAGAACAAGACATCCCTGCACAGCCAAGGAAGCCTTTTCTAACCCCTGAAAGCTGTTGAAACATCCCTCACCCATATGCCTTTGTGTCACCTCCCATGTGGACCTGCAGAATGTGGGCCACAGCTACTCCCAGGTTCTTAGGGTGACCTGCTTCAGGGACTGGAGATGGGGAGATGGAGTTCCCCGGCCATTTCTTGGTCAGTACTCACTTTTTCTCCATGGCCAGATTGGACTGAAAACATCATGAAAACCTCCCCGTGCATCTCTTTGCCTTTGTCTCCACCGCCCACCTCTGCCCCCCCCCACCCCACTTCAGGGCCATCAAATCTAGAAGTCAATCACCAAATGCTGCTAACTTGTTTATTCTGATCTCCATTAAGGAAGTTCATGTCTTTCTGACATCTGACTTTCCACCCACAGCCTGCATGCCCTGGTTCTTTGGTTACACTTCTCACACATTCGCCCCTTTGAAGAATCATGACAACTCTATTCTCCACACTTCATCCTTCTTCCTTTCCCCCATGAGGCCTAGCAATGAAGCAAGAGAAGAGGTTTCCACATGCCTTTTTGGCTTGGCAGAGTTGAGGTTTGAGCAGAGTGGATGCTTTCCTGTCTCCTTCATCTGTTTAGCATCCTTTTCCAACCAGAAGCAAGTTGAATGTCCATTTGGAAAGAATGAAGCCTCCAGGCCTGCCTGCTGTCCCTCCTTCTGTTACACACACTTCTCAGCCAGATTGAGGTTTGATGGTTGGTCTGCAAGGTAAAGTTCTGGCTGCAAACACATGGCCTGAGCTTATCCCAGCTCCTATTGGTTGCCAGCCATTCCCTCCAACAAAGGAGACCTGTTTCTTTTCCTTAGCAACGTGTTTATACGGAGGTAAATTACAGAATGTTTCTCACACTTACAGCCTCAAAGCTGAGTAGCAACATGACTCTGTATACTGGATCTCTTACAGACATGGTTGAAGGGTCTGGGTCTTCAGAAGCCAGGAAAAATGGAACATGGGGGGCGGGGGGGACTTGCTAAGCCTTCCAGACACCCTGGGATTTGCTGGTATAGTTGAGTTCATTTCCAGTGGTGTTTATTGATATTCTATGTGGTCTGTTAGGGATCCGTGGGTCCTCTCTTAAGAGATCAGAGATGCCAGGGAACAGAAGTGAACAATTATAACCCAAAACCATGTGTGTTGTGATTGATGCTCATTTATAGCTCTCATGGGAACCTTTATGAAAAATGATGACTTCTAACCAAACTTCTGAGGCAGGCAAAGGAAAGCTTAGTGTGTCAGCTGGGCCTTTAAAAAGTTAGTTTTTATTTTGTATCTATGAGTGTATGTACCACGTGTGTGCTTGGTGCCCAAGAGGCCAGAAGAGGGCAGAAGATCCCCTAGAACTAGAGTTACAAGCAGTTGTGAGCTTGGGTGCTAGGAATCTAACGCAGGTCCTCTGCTAGAACAGGCAATGCTTTTCTTTTTTTTCTTTTTCTTCTTCTTGTTTTTTTTTGGGGGGGGGGGTTCGAGACAGGGTTTCTCTGTGTATCCCTGGCTGTCCTGGAACTCACTCTGTAGTCCAGGTTGGCCTCAAACTCAGAAATTCACCTGACTCTGCCACCCAAGTACTGGGATTAAAGGTGTGTGCTACCACTGCCTGGCCAGACAGTGCTTTTCAACTCTGTGCCGTCTCTCCAGCCCCAAAGCTGGGTCTTAATGGAATTTTCCATGTAGATTCATTTGTGAAAAAGACACTTTACAAGAAAAGACCAGTGTAATAGCTCAGAAGCCCTGTAACTCTAAGGAAAGATGCTTCTCCTGCAAGGCTTATCTAGAGGTTGGACAGGTAAGAGGCAGGTCCGGGGGTGTGGGAAAACTAAGGCAGGGTCTAAGCAGCTAGCTTTCCAAGGACCTTGCAAGTGATAGTGCACTTATTCAACTCCTCACAGGCCTGGGCTTCATTTAGTAATCACTGTCTCCAGTGATCCTCTTTGTGTATGTGCGTGTGTGTGTGTGCAAGTACACAGATGTGTGTGATCAGAGGACAACTTCCCGTTGTTTCTTAGCTTTCACCTTGTTAAGGCTGATTCTCTCTTGGTTAATTCTGCCAGTGCGCTGTGTACTCCAGGCTAGCTGCCAGTGCGCTGTGTACTCCAGGCTAGCTGTCACTGCGCTGTGTACTCCAGGCTAGCTGCCAGTGCGCTGTGTACTCCAGGCTAGCTGCCAGTGCGCTGTGTACTCCAGGCTAGCTGCCAGTGCGCTTTATACTCCAGGCTAGCTGCCACTGTACTGTGTACTCCAGGCTAGCTGCCACTGCACTGTGTACTCCAGGCTAGCTGCCAGTGCGCTGTGTACTCCAGGCTAGCTGCCAGTGCGCTGTGTACTCCAGGCTAGCTGCCAGTGCACTGTGTACTCCAGGCTAGCTGCCAGTGCGCTGTGTACTCCAGGCTAGCTGTCACTGTGCTGTGTACTCCAGGCTAGCTGTCACTGTGCTGTGTACTCCAGGCTAGCTGCCAGTGCGCTGTGTACTCCAGGCTAGCTGCCACTGTGCTGTGTACTCCAGGCTAGCTGTCACTGCGCTGTGTACTCCAGGCTAGCTGCCACTGTGCTGTGTACTCCAGGCTAGATGCCACTGAGCTGTGTACTCCAGGATAGCTGCCACTGTGCTGTGTACTCCAGGCTAGCTGCCACTGCGCTGTGTACTCCAGGCTAGCTGCCACTGCGCTGTGTACTCCAGGCTAGCTGCCAGTGCACTGTGTACTCCAGGCTAGCTGCCAGTGCACTGTGTACTCCAGGCTAGCTGCCACTGTGCTGTGTACTCCAGGCTAGCTGCCAGTGCACTGTGTACTCCAGGCTAGCTGCCAGTG
>NW_022196906.1:54646367-54658887 GCF_008632895.1 Mastomys coucha | reverse complement strand
ACTCCAGGCTAGCTGACCCAGGAGCGTCTGGTTGATTTTCCTGCCACTGATCAATCTAACCATAGGGTTGCTGGGATAGCAGCTGTAAGCTACCACATTCGGCTTTTTATGTGAATTCCAAGGACAGAATTTAAGCCTCCAGTCTTTAGTGGCAAGTAGTTTTATCCAATGCACTTACTCAGGCTCTTCTCATAGCCATCCATGTGCAACATGTAAGGTTGAGCAGTGTGGCTGTGCTGGAGGGGTCACTGTTTTCATCCCACTGGGCGAGTGTGGGAGAAGAGGAAATCAGATCCTCATGTTGCTACGATGTCTATAGTCGGTTTAAGCTAAGGTGAAACTGATAATAAATGAGCTATGGTGATAAAAGTTGGATGTTCAATTTCTTTTTGAGACGAGTTCTTCTGAAGTCCTTAAACTATCTATGTATAGTTTAAGTTAGGTTCCTAGCATATTCCAAGCCTGCTAGAACAGAATTTATTCCCATCGAATTCCTGATTCTCCTTGCCTTACTTCTTAGGTGCTGGGATTATAGGCCTGTGCCACCATGCCCAGCTTATGTTGTGCTGGGGATAAGACACAGGTCTTCAGGCATGCTCAGCAAGCACTCTACTGGTGGGCTTAGCACTTTTGTTTTTCAGTACTATGGATTGTACGTAGGACCTTGTGCATGCATGGTTGGCCAAGTACTTGATCACTTAGCCAAATTCCCAGCTCTTCATTAAAATATTTAAGCTGATCAAAAAAAAAACAGCCCATAATATAGTGCTTCTGTCTTGCTTACTGGAGTAGGTCAGAGAGTCTCCAGATCACCTTTACGTATGTCTTCAGTGCAAACTAAATTCCACATCACACCCCAGGCAAGATGAGAGCCAGCTGTGGGTGGTGGTTGATAAATCTTTTCTATGTACATCTCAGACTGGTTGTTCCTCCAGAACTTTAAGAGCTGTCTCCCCGCTACCTTCACAGTTCTCTTGACTTGTTGTTGTTGGAGCCTTGATCCTCTTGCCTCAGCCTCCTGGGTGCTGGGATTCTGGGCTTGAGACACCAAGCCAGCCTTGCATTCCTCCTGTCTAGATAGTGGGGAGTAGGTGAATCTAAACCTAGAAGCCGTGACACTTTTCTCTTCCCCTGGAGAATCCTGTTGTTTTAACATGGAAACATGCACAAAATGTTCTAAAATCAATCAGTCAAACAAACAAACAAACAAAAAGTAAATGTACCATTTGCTGAATGCCATCCATGAACCAGACCCTGGGTTAGATCCTTTTAGATCCATGACCTAAGGTCAGATTAAATTCTTCCATGAATTGCAGATTAAAACCTGTTCCAAGGAAAGGTCTGTGTGATACAGACTGCCTGTGATAAAAGACTGATATGGCAGGCAGGTTTACTGCAGGAGGTGAGCGTTAATCCCAGCCTCCTGAACTCTCCTTTGCTTGGCTTTGACTCCCAAACCTGATAACTTCATGAGAAAGTCACCAGTGTGCTGTAGTCTCAGACCCTTCCTACATGGAGATGTCATCGGCATGGTCTGCCTAGAAGCATGTGCTTCCTTACAGCACCGCTGGCCAGCCGGCCGAGCTGACAGGCTCACTCTTCAGTGCAGTTCGGGCATACTGACAGGTGTAACTCCCCAAGGGCCAGCTTCACCGGAGGGCGTGGGTTGCAGCAGCCAAGAGCCATGGGGGTGGCTGCCAGGTTTAGGGAAAGTATTCAAGGCATGGGGAGCCTGAGCAGAGCCCCCACACTGCCCCTGCTCCCCCTTGCTTTCCAGCCTGCAGTTTCAATAAGGGCGGGGGCTGGATTAAGTGTCTTGGCAGACGCCAGCAACCTTTCTGGCAGAGAGAGGGGGACTGCACATCAGGATCACATTCCAGATGTGGGGATGCAGATTTGGGAAGGATAAAGGAAAGAGAGTGAGAAAATTAAATGTGGCGAGAAATGGATTTTCCCTCTCTGCCGGCTGAAAATAATTGAGTTGGGTTATTTTGCAAAATAATCTGTTTTGAGGCCTGTTCCTCAACACACCACCAACTGCCTTATTGATTTGAAAAGTACAAAAATAAAATTCCTGTTGGCCCTGGGCTGCAACAGCTACCAAACACTTCCATCTTGGGGGAGGTTCTAAGAGGTGGCTTTGCTGTCTGAAGATGTGGCTTTGGCTGACTGAGGATGTGGAAACTAGAGGCCATGGCTCTTTGGGAAAAGGCAGCTGGGTATCCTTTCTCAGGTTTGCCCTGCCTGGACACTCTCTTCCCTACAAACAACACTGTCTTCCCAGCCTCCCCTGTTCTGGGCTTTGAAAGGCTTAGTTGAATTCTTTGAGGCCCTCGCAGGTGCCAGGTGCCAGCCTTGCCTTATGCTGTGGTAGCCTCCCTTCCTGCCTGTCGCATCTGGGCCTTCATTCTTGGAGGCTTAACAGAGTTCTTACATCAGGTTTGCCCTTACAGTGAAACATCTTTATTAACCATCCAAGGAATATTCAGTAATTGTAACTCATTGTACTTTAAGTGAGGAATATGTTAAGACAGGCTTTGGCACCTCCTAGTCAACAGAACTGGCTGAGTTGGTAAAGTGCTTGCTGCATTGTCATGAGGACCTAAATATGATCTCCAGCACCCGTGTGTAAAGGGAGCGCATAGTGGCAGGCGCTTGTGCTAGGGAGACAGGGGTGGGCGGATCCCTAGGGTCCCTGACCAGCAAGGCTAGCCTAATAGGTGAGCTCCAAGACAGAGAAATCCATACCTCAGGACAATAAAATAAAACAAACAAGCAAGGTGTTTGCGGCTGAGAGATCCTCCAAGGTTAAGAGCACGTACCGCTCTTTGGAGGACCAGAATACTGTTCTCAGAACCTACTAGGGTGACTCAGAAAACCACCTATAACTCCAGCTTCAGGAAATCCGGCTTTCCCTTCTCCCTGGGCATCTGTACTCATGCGCACATACCTTGCCACTATTAAAAAATACATATGTTTTTAGAAACAGTGAATGACACCTGATGACAGATACCCAAGGTTGACCTCTGGCCTCTGCATGCATGTGTGTCCACAGAAGTGTATCCCTCTCAGTGGTATGGCCATCACGGCTAAAGCCAAAGGTTTCAGAGCTGGGGTTTAGGCAACACTCTTCAACCTTGATGTGAGCAGCGGCTGCAGAGCCTCTGGAAAGCAGGGGAGCTGATACGGGGAAGTTACCTGCCAGAGCAGATTCAATTTGACCGAACCCTCCCTGTTCTGGTAACAGGTCCCCAAAGGACACATCTCCATAAAGAGGTCTAGAAGTAAGAGGGAGAGCTACAGAATTGAATTGTCCCTAGATACGTGATCAGAGTACACACGTTGGAGAATGTTTATTCTTGTGTACCTTTTGAATTTTGAACCACTTTTTTTTTTTTTTTTTAGAAAATTAAAACAAGGCAAATCAAAGCAAAAAAAATTACGATCAACAAACTGAAGAGGGGTCAGAGGGGTCAGATCTGAGAGGAATGTTGTATCCATCTACCTTATTAAGCCCAGAGTTTCCTGGTCTTTATCTAATGTATTATGTTATCCTTCCTATTTCTCCGGTTCCTGCCTCTTCCTAAACGAAGGCTAAGGTTCATAGTGTACATGTTTGAAAATGTGTGTGTGAATGAGTATGTGCGCGAGTGTGAATTTGTGGTCCCTGGGGAAAGGGACCTGTAAAGGGAAGGTGACATCACCATCCTGTGAATGGAATGGAGCAGAGTAGAGTAGAGTAGACTAGGAGACAGAATACAGTCGATGGGAAAGGGAGGAAGGACTGGAGTGGTCCCGGCTGATTGGCAGCAGTGGTACTTAGTGGGTGGGTGCTATTTTAGAAAAAGGAAAAAAATCATAACTCAGTTTCAAAATAAAATGAACGTGTCTGAGACTTTATTTAACTAATGAGGGCCCTGTGTGATATCATAGCTGGTTCAGAGAGCATAAGCAGTAAGTGCTCTGAGGAATGGTACGGAATTTGCTACCTCAATAAGCTGGCTCCCTGGGGAGCAGAGATGCTCAGAGTTGCCTCTCTACTGACAAAATTCATTCGAATTACTCCCAGGGACTACACTTTATAGAGCTGTAAAAGCAGCTTAGCTAAAAACAATGAGAGGCACAGACCTATAAAAACTGATGACCCAGAAAGGGCTTTTTAAACAATGCCTTATTATTCCCAGGGAACTATACTCGTTCTCCCTACCCCACCCCCTTTGAAGCTTTCTACCAATAAACCCTTCAGACATAGTATTCAATGCTTCCATTTTCTTCTGCACTACAGAAGATGTGAAATCTGGGCACAAGTTTATCAGACTGGTTTGATTAAGCCAATGGCCAGCTTTGGCAGGTTCTGTGCATGTGGAGGCCAGAGGTTAATGTCAAGCATCTTCATTGCTTGCCATGGAATGTTTTGAGACAGGCTCTCACTGTGTAGTCTTACCTGGATCTCACTGTGTAGCCTTGGATGGCCTGGAGATTGCTATATACCTGCCTTCCTCTGAGTGCTGGGATTAAAGGCATACACCACCACACACACTTCGGTTCTATTGCTGTGGCAAAATACTGACCAAAAGCATCTTATAAGGGAAAAGGATTTACTGGGCATACACTCCTAGGTCATAGTCCACCACTGAGGGAAGTTAGAACAGGAGCTCCAGCAGGGACTATGGAGAGAGGCTATTTGCTCACAGACTCATGCTTCTGTAGCTTTCTTATACTGTCCAGGTCCCCTTGCCTAGGGAATGATGCCACCCATAGAGGGTTTGGACCCTCCTGTATCAATTAATACCAAGGCAATCTCCCACAGGCAGATCTGATGGTGGAATACACCTTTAATCCCAGCACTCAGGAGGCAGAGGCAGGCAGATCTCTGTGATTTTGAGGTCAGCCTGGTCTACAGAGTAAGTTCTAGGACAGCCCAGGCTACACAGAGAAACCCTGTCTTGGAAAACAAAAACCAAACAACACACACAAAACCCAGAAGATTCAACTAAAAGAGTTTGCATTTCCCTCAGCTGGGCTACCAACTAAACAGATTATATGACAAATTGCTGTCACTGAAATGGCTTGTCTTAGATGTCTTTCTATTGATGTGATCAAACGCCATGACCAAAAGCAACTCCTGGAGGAAAAGGTTTATTTCTTTTTGCAGATGTAGTCTATCATGAAGGGAAATCAAGGCCGGAGCTCAAGGAAGGCTTGAGAGCAAAGGCACGGAGCAAAGTTGCTTCCTGGCTTGCATCTCCTAGCTTGCTCAGCTCCTGTTTTATACTACCTGCCCAGGGGTCATTGCCAGCAGTGGGCTGGGTCCTCCTCTATCAACTGGCAATGAAGAAAATGGTCAACAGACCTGCATTCAGACAATCCGATGGAGGCATTTTCTCAATTGAGGTTCCTTTCCTGAGATAACTCTAGCTTGTGTCCAGTTGACAAAAAGCCCAACCAAGACACTGTTAAACTGTGTGTGCATATTATTATTCAATAAATTCCGTCATTGCGTGAGGCATGAACATGTTCATCTATGCTTTAGGCACATTGCACTTGTTAAGCTCTGTGACCCTGCCTAAGAACCACTGAGCCGAGTTCCCCTGTTGGCTCTTGCATTAGCTGTGCCCAGGACACCTTCTCCTCTCGTCCCACCAGATAATCTTGTCTTTTAGATTTCCCAGACAAGATTTAGACCTAGCACTCACTGTCCCATTAACTGTACAGAAACCCAACTAAGCCCCCTAGTGGTTTTCCCAAAGTCCCTTTCTGCTTCCTTCAGGGAAAAGGACCCACCTCTTTGCTTTAGCAGAGAAATTGCCCACAAAGCTCCCACCAAGAAAATTCCTTCCCAAGCTCCTCCTTGCCCACAGCTCTCCAATGTTCCCCGACCCGCAGTGAGCTGGGGATTTAGAGAGTCCAGTGGTGAGTTTTGGCTCATCACCTTTGCAATTCGTGCCTCTTCAGAATGCAACTTCTCCTGTTGCAGTGACTTATTAACAAACACGAACAGCCTTATTTTAACATCTCGCTTCACGGGCATGGTCTCCATGCCATCGCCACAGGTGCTGAACAGTAATTCTGTGCCAGGCCCTCTTTTATCTTTGTGACAGCCTCCTTTTAGGGACAAAAGAATTAAGAGATTAAAGGATTGACCTGAGAACCCCCTCTAAGTCTTGCCTAGTTTCAGTCTTGATGGCCTCTTTAATCAAAATGTTATTTTTAAAAAATGCCTGTAACTTACAAACCAGTGAATTAAAACACATTCTTTATTTTTAATGCCACATGCCTGAGTTCCTGTCTTCTGTTTTATGAGAAATGATGCATAAATAAGTGAGTCCTAACTTTCAGGATGTGGTAAGCTCTGTGCAGTGGCCTAGTGTGAGGACAGGCTTAGTAACTGGGCATTTTAAAAGAATAGGTTTGCTTGCTTCTTGCTTGGGTGTAAAGTTCTGAGGCTTTCTCTGAACTTGGCCTCTCACGGCTTCTCCTTCTGAGGGATCACAAATGGTATTTTAGAGCCACTTCTGACCCCAAATAGCAAAATATCATCATAGCACATTGACATACCAAAACTCTTGTTTCTAAAAAGTATCTGCTGAGAACTGGAGAGATGGACTAGCAGTTAGGAACACTTGTTCTCTTGAAAAGAACCCAGGTTTGATTCCCAGCACCCTCATGGTACCTAATAACCATCTCTAGCTCTAGTTCTATAGGATCTAAAAACCTACTTTGGACTTCCACAGGTACTATGCACATATATGCACACACACACACACACACACACACACATATATATACATATATATGTATATATATATATAAGTAAAACATTCATCAATACAATAAAATAATTTTTTAAATTTTAATAAAAATATTTATTCATTTTGTGTGTGTATATATGTATGGTGAGCATGTGTGTGTGTGTGTGTGTACACATGTGTACACATAGAGGCCTCAAGAGACTCATCAGGTGTCATCTTCTGTCACTCTCTACTGATTCCTCTAAAGGTAAGCTCTTTCTGTAAACCTGGGGCTCCTGTCTTCTCTCGACTGGGCTGGAAGCCAGCCCAGTAGTCTTCTGTCTCTGCCCCCTCATTGCTAGAGTTACAGGCATGGCCAAGATGCCTAGCTTGCTCTATAGGATCTATATTATAGGTGCTAGGATCAAAATCTCAATTCTCATGACTGTGCAACAAGTGGTTTGCTTTTTTTTTTTTTTTTTTTTTTTTTTTTTTTTTTGGATTTTCGAGACAGGGTTTCTCTGTGTAGCCCTGGCTGTCCTGGAACTCACTCTGTAGACCAGGCTGGCCTCGAACTCAGAAATCTTCCTGCCTCTGCCTCCCAAGTGCTAGTATTAAAGGTGTGCACCACCACTGCCTGTCACAACAAGTGCTTTTAACTACAAACCATTTCTCCATCCCCTCAACTTTATTTTTAAAAAGCGTGTGTGTATATAGCCATATGTGTGTATGTATGCTGTGTGTGTGTAGGCCAGAAGTCAACCTCAAGTGCTATTCCCCATGAGTTGTTCATCTTGTTTTCTAACACAGAATCTCTAACTAGACCCTAGGGCTCACTAATTAGTTTAGGCTGGCTGGCTAGTGAACCCCAGGGATTTGTCCTTCTACCTCCTCAGAGCTGAGATTATAAATGTCCAGATCACTCTTAGCTTTCCAGAGGACACTAGGGATCACACACAGCCCCTCGTGCTAGCAAAGCAAACACCTGCAAGGTCGCTCTCCTCCAGCCTTCTAACTACATGGTACACTGAACCTCCTCTGAAGAGCAGGGAGCTCCTCCTGCTTCTGAAGCAGCTTTGGATGGTGAATCAGGACCCTTGAGTTCTTAGCCCAGTGCTGCGTAGGACTTAACCCCTGGGGAAATTGCCCTTCTGTGAATATGGAGTCTAGGCAGATGTCAAAGTCCATTCTCTTCACAAAAATCTGTGACTGTGTGGTGGGTCTATGCCTTTTTTTTTCCTGAGGGTCATAAGCAGTTCATGGTAGAAGGCATTGCCACTGAGAGGGGGAGTTTTGTTTTGTTTGTTTTTTTGGAGAAAGCATTATGCACACACCAATGTTGCACCCTTGATCCCTGGGAATTAAAGTCATGATTTTACAAAATGCCGACTGCTGGTCGGCGGTCAGTTGTAAAGTCACCGGAGGAACCCTTCCGTGGGATGTTTTATGAACACTGGAAGGAATTCAATTCCAAGCTAGGTCAGAGGGTAGATTGGAATATGCAGAATGTTGCCCTGTGTTTTGTCCTGTAGAACAGCTGTGGGGGGAGCTGAGTGATGCATGGCCTCCCCCAGGGTGATGTAGACACATGTTTCTGTGCTTGGCGCCTCTCCCCGATGCCCTGGCCTATAAAGTGATGGAGCTCTCAAATGGGGGGTGGAGTGGGAAGCATAATTCTCCTTGTAGAACACTAAACTTGCCGTGGTTTTTGCCTTCATAGTAAGGCATCTTATCTTAGAGGGAGGCCAGATGGATAAGAGGGAAGGGGGACTGGTGGGTACTTGTTACTTACTAGTCCTCCAAACAAGAGACATGAGCTAAACACATTCTGTGTGCCAAGGAATGGCCACAGTAACAGAGGGCCATAGACTCTCAGCTCGACTTCCAATGGAGATGTTCTCTAGGCTAGGGAGATAGCTCAGTCTGAGGAGTCCCTAGGCGTGGTGGTACACATTTGTAGCCCTAGGACTGAGGAGGCAGAGCTAGATAAACCACTGAGGTTCATTGACCAGTCAGCCTAGCCCAAGTCAGTGAGGTCCAGGTCAGTCGGAGACTGGGTCTCAAAAACAACAGCAAAACCAGAAACAAACAAACAAACAAAACCCCAGCAACAAGAAGATAGATATCACCTAAGAAACAACAACCAAGCTTGTTCTCCGTGTACATGGATATGCATGAGGACTTGTAAAGAATGTAGACACACCACACACACACACACACACACACACACCACACATACACACACACACACACACACATGGTAGAGGAGCAACAGAGACACAGAAAGAGGCACACAGAGAGATACACGGACACACAAAGATGGTTCTGGGGGAAGGGTTCTTGTCTGCCCACTCAGCTGTCAGAAAAGCTTCCATTAACTCAGCAGAGCCCAGGGCATCCCAGCAACTTCCTGGGAGTTGTGCTAGATTGCAGCCTGAGAATGTGCAGTGCCTGGATACACACTGAGTTCTAGGGAAAAGGTTTCTTGTAGGAATGAGGTCAGCTTGCTCACTTGAAATAAAGGCGATGAGGGCAAACACCCAATCTCTGTTTATAACCGTGCAAAACAATTCTCAGAGGCAAGCCATTAGTCAAACAAGAGACCGCTCACAGGTGGTGGCTTGGGCTGGAAATGGATGTGAAAGATGGGATGGTGGGTCATTATTAGTCATCATCTGCAGATAGGCTGCTGGGATCCATGAACCCATGGGCTGAGCTCAGGTGTGCTGTAGGGGTTTAATGTTGACTTGTATGTCTTGCAGTACCTAAGGAAAGTCTTAGGAAGTGTCAAAAGTGACAGAGAGGATCTTACCCAAACCCATATCTCTTCACACTTCCCTTCTCTCCACCCCTGTCCCCTGAAGCCAAAACAACTCTGGACTGTTGCAACTGTGTGCCCTCCATCAAGGGATAAACATTACCTACTCGGGCCAGCAAGATGGCGTGGTCGGTTAAGGTGCTTTGCCATACAAACCTAGCAACCTGAGTCTGATATATATCTAGAATCCACATAAACATATGATAAGAGAGCTGACTTCACAGACTTGTCTCTGACCACCACATGCCTACCACGCGTGTGTCATGCACACAAAGATAAGAAATGTAGAAGAAAACTGTCTGCCAGGACCCAACCGTCCCAAGGAATGTCTGTGGAGATTAGAGGTAATCTTTTCATCTAGGTAGGTTAGTCAGTTTTCATATGGGGGGGTGTTAAGATTGGGTAGTGCATGAAGGCACAAACACACACACACAAGGGCCAACAGCACAAGGCAGGAAGTGTGTTCCTCCACATCTCCCTGTCTCCTTTCTCCTGTGTCTTCAGGTGCCAGCCGATGTGCCATCCTCTGGGCAGCCTTCTCGGAGCTCCCCAGACTTGATTAGCTGTTTCTGACTCTGCTCCCTAGCAGCTTGTGCTTACCTTACTGCCTGCTTCTCACACTAAACTGTGTCTGCTGGGTCCAGTGTTGGTGTTTCTCCCACCCTCGTGCAGTGTACTCTTATGGGAGCAGAGCTTTTGCCTGTTGGTGTCACTCCTGGTGGGATGCCTGTTTTCTGACACATTATGTAAGCAGCAAGGATGATGACGTGTGAGAGGAGGTAGGGAGGGAGGGAGGGAGGGAGGGAGGGAGAGAGAGAGAGAGATTGTGGTAAACCCAGGAGGAAGGAGTCCATCTGGCCTTGAGAGCTAAGTTAATGAGGGGTGGAGATGATATACTAATTAACTAGGATACTAATTATCAAAATGAGGCCCCTGGACTAGTATGTGTTAGAGATGCACATTCAGGGGTGCCACACTTAAAATCTGAGACTCGGGGAAACCCTGGCAGCAGACGTTTAGTAAGTCCTCTGGGTGACTACAGTGTTCATGAATGTTTGAGAACTATTGACCTAGTTCTGGCAAGGATGGAGACACACCTCCACATGGTCACGAAAAGCAACCTCAGGAGTTCCCTTAATCTTTACAGGATCTTGACTTAGGTAAAGCCAGATCTCTATCTTCACTGTGGAAAAGAACTTCAGGATAAGCCAGTATAAAGCAGAGTTAGTGTTTACTAAAAGACATTTTTTATTGTTTCTCTCTCTCTCTCTCTCTCTCTCTCTCTCTCTCTCTCTCTCTCTCTCTGTCTCTCTCTGTCTGTCTGTCTGTGTGTGTGTCTGTTCTGACCTGACCTTCATGCTCTTATTTTCTAAGACGTAAGCTCCTTCCTGTGCCCCAGTTTATATTTACATCCAAGTCCTAGCAATCTCCTCGGTCTTTTCCATGTATCCAAGAAAGAAATCTGAGCCCATGGGACCAGTAGAAACAAAGTCATTGAAGCTGTAATACAAAAAGTATGATCAGGCTTCACGGGTTGATGGATATGATAGGTTAAGGGCATGTTGGATGGAAACACTAGCAAATAATTAGTCAGGTCAGATTTTAGTGGTGCTTAGTCTCCCAGCTTTATGCAGCTTGAGGGACCAGTGGGGACTGTGGTCTTAGAGAAGACCAACAAGTTGATGCCTGAGGTAAGTGCCTCTCTAGGCAAGGGAGCAAGGCACTGAGCAGATGTGCACAGTCCTCTGGGCTCTATCTACATCGCTCTGTTTGTGGGAGGACAAGGACACTGACAGTAATGTTGGTGACACTCTAGAGGGGGAATCACTTGGGTAGGACAGCTGGGAAAGACACTGGAATGGTGGCATCCCTCACACAATGAGGGAAGAACAGAGGAGGGAGGAAATTCCAGAACTCAAGCCCAGTGCTCAGTGAATTTGAGGAGAAACCAGGGTCCCGCAAGGCAGATGTAGAAGAGGCATGTTGGTATCTGGAACTCACGGCAGTGTGAGCAGAATGTGGGGCTCCCTGTTGTATAGTTAGTTACTTTTCTGTTGCTGTGGTAAAATACCATAACCAAGGCAACTTATAGAAGGAAAGGTTTATTTTGGCTTCTGGCTCTGAAGGGATGAGACTCCTTCATGGTAGGGCCGTATGGCAGCAGGCAGCCATGGCAGCTGGAGCGGGAAGCTGAGAATTCCCATCCTCAACTGCAAGCTCAAAGCAGAGAAAGCAAACTAAAAGTAGGGTGATGCTAAGTAGTCTAAAAGCTACCACCAGCAGCATGCTTCCTTCAGCAAAGCTATACCTCTTAAACCTCTCAAAACAGCGCCACCAGTGGGAACCAAGTGTTCAAATACCAGAGCCCATGGGGGATTGTATCTCACTGCCACAACCACCCCAAGGAGATGGCAGGAGAGGGGAGACTGAAGGAAGACACTATCGACGACCCTCAGGGAATGTCTGCATTGGGTGAAAAGAAGAGGAATTGGGTGGTGGCCAGAAAGCGGGAGGCCGTGATTGCTGAGAGGGAAGGGGAAAGGAGAGGGGACTCGTTGAGTTTGTGGAACATGTGCATGGACAACAGCGGAGGGCTGTGGCTTCAAGACAGCTGTGTATTGCCAACACTAATGGTGTATCTTCAGGAAGAGCCTTTGCTGAGAAGTTGGCAGGTCCTCTGGGCATGGGAGCAACGCAGGCTCCCATATCCTGCAGCAAGTGTGTGTGGAAATTGCTATAGGCAGGACTCAGACATGTCCAGTCACTATTCTAGTTCATTATTTGTTTTCCTGTTAATGGGATCATCTTAAATATTAGCCATTATAAAAGCATACTTTTCAAAATGGATCTCCTATGGTGACTCACTACTTAATAACCCAAATTCTTTCTTCTGGGGCTAAGAAGGGAACGTGTTTGGAGCTGGCTGTTGAGATCAAAAGCTCTGGAAGGAAGGTGTCTGCTCCTGGCTTAG
>NW_022196906.1:54643265-54646357 GCF_008632895.1 Mastomys coucha | reverse complement strand
TCTCTCTCTCTCTCTCTCTCTCTCTCTCTCTCTCTCTCTCTGTCTTCCTTCCATTTTGGCTGACGTTTCTGGAAGGTGAGGGAAGGTGGCCTTGGTCCCCGCAGAGAAGTGGGGAGGATCCTAGCTGTCTTGCATTTCATGTCTATGGCTGTCCTGTTGTCTGGTGTTCTCAGGTGTAGCTTTGCTCTTCACCGGCCCCGCAGTGAAGAGGACAGTGTTCTTCCCAGCCAGATTTGTTGTATAGAAGAAGGCTTTGCTGTATTGGCTTTATTCCACATGCATGCCTTTCCCTTAGACCTTCATAACTAGAAGATCATCCCAACCTACCCCCCTATGTACATAAAAAGAGAGAGAGAGAGAGTTCCAGGAAGCCATTCAAATTTATGCTGTGACTTTAACATGGGGAAGTAATGATTCATCAATGGGATTATGTATCATTTTGTTTTTAAAAAGTGGATGGGACCCATGAGATAACTCAACATGTAAAGGCACCTGCTGCCAAAGCCGAGGCCCTGGGTGAAGTTCCTGAGACCTACGTGGTAGCAGGAGAGAACTGACTCCTGAGAGTTGTCCACATCCATGGCTTAGCCCTTGTGCATGTGTGTGCGTGCATGTGCACACACACACACACACACACACACACACACACACACACACAGTACTAAAGAAGAGACTATCATGTAGAGTGTGGAGCGGTCGGGATGGCTTAGCAGTTAAGAGTATGCATTGCTCTTGCAGAGGACCTGAGTTAGGTTCTTAACACCCACGTTGGGCAGTTCACAACTTTAATTCCAACTTTAGAAGATCTAGTGCCAACTTTGGTTACCTACGCTCATGTGGATATAAATGTAAATGCGTGTATGAGCACAAGCATACACACACACACACACATGAGTGTGCATGTGTGTCTAAAAAAATTAAAAATTAAAAAAGAATGTAAAGAGCAACAAAAATAAAGAGAGTGTCAGAATGGAGTGAGGTGCTGAGGGAAGAAGAAGATGATGCTGAGAGAGCTGCCAAAGAGAGGAGGAGCCTGGTGCTCTCTGAGGGAAGGGGGTCCTCTGTCCTGTGGGCACTGGACATTCCAGAGCTATGCATTACTTGGCTTTCTGTCGCTACATGGAAAGGTTGACTTTTGTCTCACAGACAAAGGTGAATGTTCCAGTAAATAAGATGATTGCCCTATTGCTTTGAGCCTATGGTAGGATTATATTATGGTAGGATTACAAAAGAGCAAATCCACTCACCTTATGACCAGGAAGCTAGAGGAGGGGGAGGAGGAAGAGGAGGAAGAAGAGGAGGAGAAATGAGGAGTCCTATAATCCCTTTTAGAGGTGCCCTCAATAACCTGAAGACCTCCCACTGGCACGACCTTGGAAACCAGCCATTAACATGGCTTGGGAAGACTATGCTCTAAAGTGTAACAGGCTGATTCTGAGGCACTCCATCAAGGTTGAAGAACCCTAGCATTCATAGAAAGAATGCCAGCATTCTGGAGTAGAACTCTCACATCAGATCTACCAGAATGGCAAACACAGCCCTGCCCTCCTCGCCCACACGCTTGTAAATTCCTGTAGTTTTGGAATCAAAGATGAAATGGTTGTCATTGAACTGTTTGCCCTGACAAATAAAGGCACTCAGGCAGTGTACAAAGCTAAGTGGAATGCCAGCCTCCTGAAGGTCAGAAACCTCTGACCTTGTTTTGTAGAGGCTTTCAGGACTGACCTATGGCTGTCCTGTTGTCATGGAAGACAGATGGGAAGGACCTGTCTAACCCTGGGCTGGGGCTGGGGCAGTCCTGTAACTGTCACTGAGATAAACGGTGCCACCAGGGACCTTAGGAAAAGGAAGCTGCTTTCACTCTGATAGTGACAGGTACTTGAGAGAAAATAGAAATGGATATTTGATA
Organism: Mastomys coucha; assembly: GCF_008632895.1. NCBI lineage: Eukaryota > Metazoa > Chordata > Mammalia > Rodentia > Muridae > Mastomys > Mastomys coucha. The sequence goes on along the minus strand of NW_022196906.1, from coordinate 54,644,448 downwards.
GATTTACAGGGAAAACAAAACTTAACATTGTGCCTTTAATGCAGACATCTGAGTTTCCAGCAGATGGAGATGTTCGCACGTGAAAGAGAATATTTACAGGTATTGCAGCCCAGATTCCCTGTTCCTTAGGGCTGGATCCTAAGAAGAGACAGAGAGGACTTTGTAAAATGTCAGCTTCCTAGCTTTAAATCAGTTAGGTTTTCTCTGGAGAACTTCAGGGAGACCGGGCTTCTCGGAGAGTTAGGGTTTGAAAGGATAAAAGCCTTAGCCCACTCTTTTCCTTGTCTGAGGCGGCTTTGGCCTCTTGTCATTGGTTTCTTAAGTCCTGTGTGTGGAAGCCACAGACAGCAAAGCCTTCTGGATGCCTTTGCTTATGCAAGTATTTGCATCATAGTACTACTGGATGCTTTAGGGGTCAAGATTGCAAGCTTTAAGGTTTTATTGTGTTTCTTTTTCTTCTTAGTTTTCTACTCCTCAGTCTGCAGGTCTAGGGTCAAGTTGTTTCCAGAGCCTGCCTGTATTCTCTTTGGGGGCCTTTGAAGACTTGGGCAGGGCGCTTTTGCCTCAGGTTGGAAGTGCTGAATAGCTGAGCTGGGAGAGAGCAGCTAGGCCCACCTCATTAACATTTAAAATAACAACAACAAGGCTGGCCCAACTGCAGAAAGGGGATCATGGGACTTTGTTGTCTGGGTGACCACAGGGTTAGGGAAACATTCTCAGATCTGCTGTAGGCTCCCTGGTTTGATGCTTTTTCTCTCTCACTACAAATCAAATGGCCCAACAGAGGGCTTCCATGAGGTGACAGTGTGGCTGCAAGCTTAAAAGGGATCATGTTTTTGTAACTTGTTTTTTTTCTTCCTTGGTCTTTTTCCTAATGGTTTGATACAGAAGATCTCAGATTTTATTTTGCTTCCTTTTTCAGATGATGGAGATAAACTCTCTCAGATTTTAGGGTAAAGATAAATTCCAGAAGGAGGGTGAGTGGGTCAATGGGTGTGTATTATGCCACCTAGTGTCCACTTCACTTTTCCCGAAGCATTGCATCAGTTATACAAAGATACCGCTTTCATACTGAGCTCAATACACTGATATAATTTTTAAAAAGAAAAAGGGACTGGGTGATGGGTTTTGAGTCGCGGCAGGAAGCGTCTGCAGACACCAGGCCCAGGCAGTTTCATGTGTA
>NW_022196906.1:54594026-54642908 GCF_008632895.1 Mastomys coucha | reverse complement strand
CATGCCTAGGTGTCTACCTAAACAATCAGCCAGGTGATGGGCCTAGTATAAGAGGAAGTTTATTAGGGGAAGGGTAGGGGGCATGGAAAAGGGGGTAGAGGCAGAGAAAGAAGGGGAACAGAGGACAGAGAGAGAGAGATGAGGGAGAGAGGGAGAGAGGGAGAGGGAGAGAGAGAGAGAGAGAAAGAGAGAGAATGTGCTAACTAGTGGTCTTATATGTCTGGCTGTTGGGTGGCCGATAGATCTCTCAGTCACTAAGTACTCAAGTACTTAAGTAAACATGAAGATCTGAGTTTGATTCCTGGAGCCACATTTTTAAAAAGGGAGGGAGGAGGAGGAGCAGCAGCAGCAGCTAGGTTTGGTGGCTGTGTACCAAACCCAGTGCTAGGGGTGTGAAGACAGACAGATGTATCTTTGGGCTCACTCAACAGCTGGTCAGCCTACTCAGCAACCTTCAGACAAGTGAGAGGCCTTGCCTGAAAAGCAAAGTGGACAAGCCCTGTCTTAGTTAGGGCTTGTGCTGCTTCGATACAACACCACGAGCAAAATGCAAGTCGGGGAGGAAAGGGCTTGTCTGGCTTATACTTCCACTGCACTGTTCATCATTGAAGGAAGTCAGGACAGGAACTCACACAGGACAGGATCCTGGAGGCAAGAGCTGATCCAGAGACCATGGAGTACACTGCTTACTGGCTTGCTCCCCAGGCTTGCTTGCCTGCTTTTTTTATAGAACTCTGGACACATGTCCAGGGATGGCACCACCTACAATGGACTGGGCCCTCCCCCTATCAATCACTAATTAAGAAAAATGCCTTACAGCTGGATCTCATGGAGGCCTTTTCTCAAGTGAGGCTCCTTTCTCTCTAAGGACTCCAACTTGTGGCAAGTTACACACAAAACCATCTAGTACAGCACCTAAGGAATGCTATCTAGGATGTGTTCTAGCTTTCATGGACTTTTACCTGCATATACACAGGTAAAGGGATCTGCCTGCTACTATAGAAGATTGCCAACCAAGAGAGAGTTCCCCAGGTAGTTCAAGGTCAACTTCTCCGTCTCCTACATACAAATGAGCGGTGTCTTCAACAGTAGGGTACTACTATCTCGTTTGGGTCCTGTAACCAAAAACAATGGTGGTAGCTTGTGTTGTCATTCGCACAAGACCTGCAAAGGATCAAGCCAGTCAAAATTCCAGGATGCATGGTGGAATAGATCCACAAAGCTTCATGATTGGCCAAGGAGCTATTGGCATTTGATAGATACTAAGAGAAGGAGAGTCACTATTCTATGGTGCTGTGGCCATAGGAAACATCTCTCAGTAGATGGTCCTGCACCCATGGATGATGGGCACCACTAAGTAGACTAAAAGAGGGGTGGGGAATAAAAGTGGGATGGCGGCACTGGGTGGAGTTAGAGGGAGGCAATGGTGGAGGGATGTGCTCAAGTGCATTTATAAATGTATACAATTTTCACAGAAGAAATACACTATTTTTAAAAATCTATTTTGTTCATTTTTAGTATATACAACAAAGACTTAGGGGTGATGATGAGAGTCAAGGACTCTCAAGTATGTAGCTCAGATTCCCTATAAGCACAGTTTATTAGAAGCATCTCTCTTGCCAGCCAAGACCCCTCTTCCACATTCCTCCTGGTTCAAGCAGAGGTCACCTCTCCTCAGGCCAGGAGCCCTCTAGCTGCAGTCCAGCCAGGAATATCTGGACTTTCCTTTGATCTAATTTCTTTTTTTTTTTTTTCCCCTCCACTACTTAATCTCTCCAGGGAGAGGTAGACACATTTCTTGGCCATCAACAGTTAAGGGCTTTTTCAGTTTCCATGCATGCAGAAAAGACAAATCAAAACAGTACCCTGGATGTTCCACATCCTCTGTGGAACCCGAGACTTTGAATGCACTCTACCTTGCTATACACAAACCACTCCTTGGATTTGTCCCGCAAGAGGCAATCATTTTGAGTTTTGAATACTCTAAAGGCATCTTAGGTTCCTTTAGGCAAGCTGCAGGGTTCTCTCTTACCTTCCCATGATTCATTGGCCAGCAAAGCTACAGAGACCCACCATGTACTAGCACAGTGTAACAGAGAGTACACTCGGGTGAAGTCATGATGCGCACCTCAGGAATGGCACACACAGCCAGTTTCACACTCGCCTCATTGATTTTTGGGTCAGTAACGTCACCTTGGTTTCACCAAAGGCTGGCTGCTATTTTCCATCTACCAGAACACATTCCTTTCTGGAAGGTTTTTTTTTGTTTTTCAGATCCTTGTTGTATTCGTCCAGCTTCAGATGGAGAGGGGAGAGCCCTGTAGGGCGGAATAGACTGCAAGGAAATCACCTTCAATTCTTACATCTGGCCAGTGGTGTTATTTACATCTGGCCAGTGGTGTTATTTACTCCAGTGCTCATTAGATACTTTGGGGTCTGTATGGAGAGGAACAGGAAAGCTTTTAGGGCATGACCCCTTTGAGGGTCAAATGATCCTTTCACAGAGCTTAATACCAGATATCCTGCATATCAGATACTTAGAGTATGTTTTATAACAGTAGCAAAATTATAGTTATGAAGTAGCAGCAAAATAATTTTATAGTTGGGGGTCACCACAACATGAGGTTGTCAACTGTATTAGAGGGTGACAGCATTAAGAAGGCTGAGAACCAGTGTTTAAGAGGTTTGTGTGGACTCTAGCATATTGGTTACTTCTGCTTGTTTGCTTGCTTGCTTTTTGGGTTTTTTTTATGTTTTGTTTTTTTGGGGGGTGGTTATTTTGGTTGGTTTTTTTTTTTTTTTTTTTTTTTTTTTTTTTTTTTTTTTTTGAGACAGAGTTTCTCTGTGTAGCCCTGGCTGTCCTGGAACTCACTCTGTAGACCAGGCTGGCCTCAAACTCAGAAATCTGCCTGCTTCTGCCTCCCAAGTGCTGGTATCAAAGGCGTACGCCACCACTGGTTACTTTTGTAATATAATATACTCAAAATTTACTGTCTGCTGTTTTTAAGTATGTAGACCAGTAGTGTAACAGATGTTGATGCTGGGCAAACAATCCCTGGAGCTCTTTATCTGTCAGAACTGAAGCTCCTCCCATTAAGCAGCGATTTCATGGGATGTCAGAGATGCCTCCACGAGTTAGAGTACTTGCTGTGCAAGGTTGAAGACCTGAGTTCAGATCCAGCCACCACTTAAAGAGTGCCAGGCATACGTCTGTGATACCAGCACTGGAGGAAGAGAGGGGTGGGTGCAGGGAGGGGGGTCACTGGAGCTGGCTGGCTACAAGCTTAGCTCCCAGTTCAATGAGAGACCTTGCCTAAAGAAAGTAAGGTAGAGAGTGATTAAGCAGGACTTCCTGCTTCCTGCTCTAGCCTCTGCATGTAAACATGCAGGCATATTTCCCTATGCACACGAATGCCTCTGTGTGTATGGAATGTGTGTGCTTGTGCTTGTGCGTGTGTGTGTGTGTGTGTGTGTGTGTGTGTGAGAGAGAGAGAGAGAGAGAGAGAGAGAGTTTCCAGCCATATGAACATAGATATGTATGTATTTCTTCAAGACTCTGCTTTCAACCTTTGGGGAAAGATAACCAGAAGTAGAATTGCTAGGTCATGTGTTCCTTTCTAACTGTTTTTGAGAAACCATTTTATCATTTTCCATAGTAGTACTATTTTACATTCCTACCAACAGTGTGTAGGACTTTGGTTTCTCCACATCCTTCCTGCCTTTAGTTACTTTTCTATAGCTATGACAAAACACCATGGCCAAGGCAACTTATAAGAGAAAACATTTAATTTGGGACTGTTGGTTCCAAAGGGTTAGAGTCCATGACCATCATGGCAGGGAGCATGGCAGCAGGTAGGCAGTCAGGCATGACATTGGAGCAGTAGCTGAGAGCTTACACCTAATCCACAATCATGAGGCAGAAAGAGCTAACTAAAAATAACATGAGCCTTTGAAACCTCCAAGCCCACCTCCAGGGACCACAATCCCCTCCAATAAGACCACACCTCCTAATTCTTCCCAAACAGTTCTACCAAGCATGCACATATCTGAGCCTATGGAGGCCATTCTCATTCAAACCACTACACTTGCCAACACATACATTCTATTTGTTTTGTAGTAGCCATCATGCTAGGTATGACATAGTCTTTCCATTTTTTAAGAATAAATAACATCTTTAGCTATCGTTCCAGTTTTGGGTAAATAGATACATATCAGAAAACGTTAGCACTTGCCTTCATTTATCTATTCTCAAAAACAAAAGTCCAAATAAGATGGACCCAATAGAATCAAAGCCAAAGGCTTAAGAAAGTTTATATTTCCTATTTGTTATCTACCTTGATTATCATGAGTGTCTTAGTTTCTTTATCTATTGCTGTGATAAAAAAAAAATCACAACAAAATCACCTTAAGGGAGAACAGATTTTGTTGTTTTTCACAATTTAGTGATACAGTGTATCATAGTGGAGAAATAAAAGCAGTGTCCTCTTGAAAGTAGCTGGTCACATCATCCCCACAATCAGGAAGCAGAGAGAGATGAATGTTTTTGTTCAACTATCTTTCTCCTTAAATTATTATTCATTTGTTAATTGCATGTGTGCCTGAGTACATGTATGTTCAGCATGTATATGAATACCCACAAAAGCTAGATAGGGGCATTGGATCTAGAACTAGAGTTAACAGGTGATTGTGAGCTACCCAATGTGGATGCTAAGAATTGAAGTCAGATCCTCTGAAAGAACATTGAGTGTTCTTAACTTCTGAGCCATCTCTCCTGCCCCACTTTCTCCATTTTATGCTAGGACCCAAGCCCAGGGATTGGTGTCACACACTTTTAGTGTGAATCTACCCCAATTAACCTAATAGACGTAATCCCTCACAGATCTGGCCACAGGCTAGATAATCCCTCATAGGTGTGTCTGGAGGTTTATCTCCTCTGTGTTTACATATCCTATTGTTTTGGCAGTTAACACTAAGCATTGCAATGGGACTCTGCTTTTGATGAACTGGCTCCATGGGTCTAACTGAAAGAGGAAACCCAGACTAGATTAGAGAGAATATGAATTTGGGCTGGATGGAAGGTATGTGGGCTGCATAGACAAGCTACCAATGTTTGCCTTTCATAACTCTATGGAGTTCAAATCTGGTTTTAGTTGGTCCTCGCTGTCTTATAGCTTCCCTCTCAGCTCCAGGCTTCTCAGAGTCTGAAAGGTCTAGATCTTAGTGTTTGCCCATTTGTTAGAACCTTGTCCAAGGAGCAATTTGTAATATTGTTACCCAGTAGTTTTTCAGGGATCCTGTCCCATGTGATACCATGGGAAGGAGAATGGTTAACAACTGAGATTACTCCATCAGAAATACCACATCCTTCCATCATAAATATGTTGGATACCCAGACGAAGTTCTCTTTCCTTTTCTGAGCCCTCTGAGTTTTAGATAATTATGCTGGGCTACATCTGTCCAAAACAAAGGCAGAACATCAGGCTGCAGAGTCAAGGTAGCATGTAACTGAACTCCAGAAAAGCATCATTGTAAAGTTTTCCTGTCGGTGGCTGCATACTGTATGCATGTACTTGTACATGTGCATGTGGGTATGTTTGTGTGTGTGTGTGTGTGTTTATGTATGCATGTGTATAAGTATGTGTGTATCTGGTATATGTATGTGCAGGTCTGTGTGTGTGTGCATTTCCAGTCTCACACTTTATTTACATTTTTCACTAACACTGAGAATATATGTTGGTGGGAACATTTGCTGAAGTAAAAGATTGGTAAATAAATCCCTTGTATCTGTTACTTTTCTGTTACTGTAATAAAATACCATAACCAAGGCAGCCTACAGAAGAAAGCGTTTATTCGGGCTGATGTTTCCAGAGGAAAAGTCTAGAATGCTGGACAAGACATGGCAGCAGGTGGCCAGAGATCAAGTGCATCTTTAACCACACAAAGCAGAGAGAGTGGGGGTGGGGAGTAAGGGGGGCTGGAAGTGAGGCAAGGCTATAAACTCCCAAAGCCCACCCTAGTGACATACATCCTCCATGAAGGCCACACTTCCTAACCTCTCCCTGCCCCTCCCCCAAACAGTGACCAGGTAGGGACCAGGTATTCACATGCCTAAGCCTTTGAGGCATATTCTTCTTTTGAACTACCACATCCTTCATTAAGATTGTATTTGTCAACTAGGCTTGTAGAACATGCCTGTAATCCTGTCACTCGGGATTAGAAAGATAGTGAGTTTGGGGTCAGATGGGGCTACACAGGGAGATCCTGTCTCATAAAACAAATATAGGGGTGGCAGGATGGTTCCATGGCTAAGGGCGCTTGTTGCCAAGTCTGATGACCAGAGTTCAATCCCCAAATGACCTGAGCTCAATCCCCATATGCCACAGGGTAAAAAGAAAGGACGAATTCGAGTATTCTTCTGATCTCTGTATCTTTGGCACCCAGACAAACAAATATAAATAAATAAATAAATAACAATGTAACTTAAAAACAAAATAAACAGGTTGTATCTGTTAGTAGGTAATGGTTGAACTGCTGGAAACCCTTCAGACCATAGCAGACTCTCATAAGCAGGGAGATTGAAACGATGTCTCTGTTCAGGACCATTGACAAAATAAAAATTGCAGGTGGCTCTTTGCAAGACCATGAAGAGAAAGGAAGTTGAGTCATGAGCCCCTGAGCAGGGTTCCCGAGGTTTGGCTACCAAGCGTTGGAGCCCTGAAGTACAGCCAGAAGTACACCACAGAACTGACCTGTCTGCTCTTCTTCCAGATGCATTTCAACTCAGCCATGCTTCCATGATAATTATCAAAGAAAATAAAAAGCAGACAACTAAGAACTGGCAACAGCCTAACAATCTACTACCTTCTGGCTAGGGAAAACTTCCTAAGAGTTCAAAATCTGCTACTGGCTGCCGCTTTGTGATCAAGACCCATAGTTCCATCACATGCTTTTGTTTTAAAACTCCCGCCGGTGGGCAGGCGGACTTTTTCCATCACTCCCAGGAGCATTTGGTTTCAAGACAAAGAAGTTTGTTTGTGTTTTTACAAGCACAGTTAATCTGTCCCTTAGTCAAGTCTTTGAGATAATCAGTACTCATTCTGACAGATAAGAAGGGTAACATTCACAGCCAGAACTTGTCTAATGGCATAAGCTCAATTAGTGGCAGAACTCAGAATCAGACCCAAGTAAGAGCCAGGCAGAAGTCATTGCACTACCTATATATCCCATCCCTGCCGGCATGTATGGAGTTGTGTTGGAAGCCAGAGGTTGGATGTGGCCTTCATCTGCTCTCCATCTTACATTCTTGCATGGGTTCCTGGCTTTTACATGGATGCTGAAGACCACCCAGAGGTCCTTGTGTTCCTTTAACATGTTTTACTAACCGAGCCCATTCCACAGTCCCCTCTTTCCTTTCTATCTCTTTTCTGCAGGTCTCTGGCTGGTTGTTCTTCCTGGTCTAACCAGCACCTCCCATGCTATACATCTTTGAAGACCATGGCAGTTTGAAGAGCCTCTTGGGCCCGTAAGGCCTTGGCTGTGGAATCAGAGTGCTGGCAACACTTTTGCAAAGTGGTGGCAGGTCTCAGTTGGCCTAGGAGGGAGGCAGGCTACACCTCAGTGAACTCTGTGGCCACCATCCAAATTGTCCCACGGTCAAGAAGCGGGCTGCTTCTCATGCCTCTTCCGTGCATGGCTTTTGTTTCCCCTCTTTGTCTGTGCCTGTCTTTTCTTCTCAACTGCTGCAAAAAAAAAAAAAAAATACTGTTTCAGCCTGAGGTTTCAATTAGGTTCTGGCATGATGTGTTCATGCCACGCTTTGTGTGGCCCGAACAGAACATCCTTCCTGGGGCTTCCTCTGAGAGGGGAGCTGTGCTGCCTGCAGAACTTCCTTTTCATGCTGCCACGAGGGCACCTCCTTTCTCATTTATCCAGAGCCTTGTTTGTCTTTGGGGAAAGAGATGCTGGCCTGTGATTGTGAAGGGGGGAGTTGGGAGGAGCGAGGATTGACATCTTTTAAAGAAAGCCAAACTCACTGGGGGGATTATTTCTCCCCAGCATTCATCCCCATGAATGTGGAGCTTGAATGTTGGAGGCTGCATCTGTTTGGTAGGTAGTGGTGAAGGGAGCTGCCCCAGCCTTTTTTTTTTTTTTTAAGCCTCCTTTTGGTTGTGCAGATTTGGATGCAACGTGTTCTGCCTAGAGAGAAGGCCTCAAAACAAAACCAAACCAAAAAAAAAACCAAAACAAATAACGGGGCCCCGAAGTGGTCAGTGTTTCCAACCCCACTGTAAAAAGAACTGTCTTTCACATTTGCCCTGTACAAGCAAAGGGCCAAGCCAGCAGACGCAAGCCTTCATTCCCAGGCTCCTGTAGACGTTTGTGGAGGACCGGTGGTTGGCGGTGGAAAGGCTACTTCCAGGCATCCTTTGTGTCTGTCTGCCCCTGTGTGTGCATGACCTGTCTGGCTTGCTACAATTGTTTTGAAAGCTCCTGGACATCTGGGATTGTGTCTATTCAGCTCCCTCAGTATAGAGACATATAAATGAGTTTTGTTAATTCAACGGAGCAACTGCCTAAGCTGTTGGTTGGTTTGCTTGTTTTGTCTTGTTTTTAACTTGTTGCTTACCTAGGCACAACAGGGAGGCGTGAAAGAATCCCCACACACCTTGCTGAGCTTTTTCTGGTGTTTAGGACAATGGTCAGACTGGCTGGGATTTGTTTGCTTGTTTTAGACAAGGTCTCACCATGTACAGAGTCTGCCTGCCTCTGACTCCTGCATGCTGGGATTAGAGCTCTGTGCCACCACCCCAACCTGAGGTTTTTTTTTTTTTTAATTATGTATGTTTATGTGACTGTGTGAGAATAGGTGTATCTGAGTGCATGTCTCCTGGGAAACCACAGTGTCAGATCCCTCTGGAGCTGGAGTTCCAGATAGCTGTCAACTGCTTGACATGAGTGCTGGGAACTAAATGTCGGTCTTCTGCAAGAGCACCTTGTGCTCTTAATTATTGAGCCATCTTTTTCTAGTCTCCTAGATTCTTCTTGCTCTGAGTCAGAGATGGTGATCAGTGAGATGGAAAGATACCAAGCTAGCTAAAATGTAAGACGTTTATAATTAAGAATATAGTTCAAGTTGCTGGGCAGTGGTGGCACGTGCCTTTAATCCCAGAACTTGGGAGGTAGAGGCAGGTGGATTTCTGAGTTTGAGGCCAGCCTGGTCTACAGAATGAGTTCCAGGACAGCCAGGGTTATATAGAGAAACCCTGTCTCGAAAAACAAACAAACAAACAAACAAAACCACCATATAGTTCAAGCTAGGGAGGTGCCTCAGTCACTAAATGATCACTCTGCAAGTTGAGGACTAGGGTTTGGCATCCCCAGAACCATGTAGATGCCAAGTAGGTGTGACAGCCTGCCTGTAATTCTAGCCCTTGGTGGCAAATTCGGGGCATCACCAGAACAAGCTAGCTAGTAAGACTAGCCATAGCAGGAAGCTCTTGATAACCTAGGGTTTGTTCACATTTCTGTTGAAGGCTTTGGCTTAATACCAACACACCCCAGAAGAGACAGATCTATGAACACATATGAATGCACACATGCATATATGAGCACAAAATATATATAGAGAGAGATACAACTCATAAACCTATTCATCTACACTGTATATACAAACAATATGTAACATGCATGCGCATAGATATGTACACGTATGCATATGTATTTTACTAAGTTGATCGATATCTGGAAGTGGCTTATTCCCACGGGCCTCACTTCAAGTGCTACCATTTCCTCTGCCTGAAGGTCTCTGGCTTCTGAAGCTTTTTCACAGAACATTTTGTACCAGAGTTCACTTCCTTCTTACAGCTTCTGACAGCCTTAGTCAGGCCTCCTAACGAGAACCCTCTGCCACATGGCCTTTCGGAGGGTGTGTGCCTGCCATATTTTTCATATATTATCCACTCAGATGGACATATGTTTTCCTAAGCCATAAGAAACTCGTTAGGAGCTCCTGCTTCTGCTGGAGCTGTCAGGCTGCCTTCCTGACAGTGGGCCAAGCTGGCTTTCTACTGACAGACCCCTTCAGACTTTTAGCTTTTATTAACTAGAACATTTAAAGATGTAACACCCCATGTCACCCAGCTTGAAGAGTTTGAACAGCATGTTTTCTTTCCCCCATAATGACATTTGTTTTTAGTCATTTTTCCCAGCATTGGATTTGCTGTGACATGAGAGGAAAAGGACACATTTCAGGAGGTTGGCTCTCTTGGCCAACGTTGGCTTAGCCGACTCCCATGGGACTCTGGGTCCAGGAACTTACTACAAACAGGAAGCCATTGCCGTTTCCAGGTCTCTCAGGAAAAGTATGCGGAAGGCAAGCCTTGGTACCCCCTAGACTCAGAGAACCTTCCCCACTCTTTCTATACACACCCTGATCCTGTGTGGCCTGGGCTGCTGACCTCCTTCTGCAGCCTATTGGCTGCCAGCCAGGCTCCAATGGCCTTCTTCAGGCAAGGAGAATGTTTCTCAGTCACTTCAGTGGATCAGGTCCCTAGCCTCTGGGCACATCTCTAGTGTAGGTGTGATCTTAGAGTTATCCAAAAGACTACATGCCAAGGGCTTGGTCTACTTGTGGAAGTATTGAAATGTGGGGTACAGACTATAGGAAATGGGGCCCTATAGGAAGTCCTTTGATGGAAGAAGTGGGTCCTCAAAGGGAATCAGAGCCCCACCCCCTCTCCCTCTCTTGTTCTCTCTCCTTTTCACTCTCCTTCTCTTCCCTTCTCTCTCCTCTTTTCTGTCCTAACCCTCTCCCTCATTCCTCTCCCCTTTCCCTCTCCCCTTTTTCTCTCTCTCTCCCTGTTCCCTCGCTCCCTGTCTTTCTCTTCCTCCCTGTCCCTGTTGTTTTAGTTTTATTTCCAATTTGATACAGGCTAGAGTCATCTAAGAAGGAGTTATAATTGAGAAAACCCTTCCATGAGATTGGCCTGTAGGAAAGGTTGTTGTATATTTTCTTGATCAATGAATCACATGGGAGGACCCATGCCATCTTGAGCAGAGCTGCCCTTGAGCTAGTAATCTTGGGTGCTGCAAGAAAAAAGTATGAGCAACCCATGAGCAACAAGCTAGGATGGAATGGATGAGTGACAGCCACCCCTAGTGCTTGGCATGGGGGTTATCCACCCACCTCTGCAGTTGTCCTGAAATGGATGGGGGAATGCTGGGAAATTGGGCTTAGAGCAAACGTGCAGCTTTAGAAATCCAGAACAGAACCAAGCTACTCCACAACCTTAAGATCAAGGCAGGAAACAGGCTTTCTTTACCAGCAGCCCTGGCAGGCACAGAAAATCCCCAGTCATCCAGGACACCCAGTAGACATGGGAGTGGGTATATAACCTAGCATCCGGTAGATCTCAGGCTTCCGGCATGGGATAGTTCAGGTGGAATAGTGTGCTAACAAGGGTTAACCTGCTGATGGCTGGGCTCTATCACTTTCCTACTGTGTGTTGTGAATGAGCCATTCAGCTTGTTGAGACTTCAGTGTTCTCATTCTCCGTAGCTGGGACAACTAACACAGAGTATCTGACATGTACAGATGAAGTGTAGGTATTAAAAACTGCGGGGCTGGGGAGGCAGCTCACCTGGTAGAATGCTTGCCTGGCACTGGCCCGTGAGTCCCAGATTTGATCTCAGTACCACATAAAACCAGACATGGTAACACATACCAATCCCAGTACTCAGAGCTAGAATCAGGAAGATCAGCAGTTCAAAGTCATGCTCACCTATGTCTTAGTCAGGTGTCTACTCCTCTGATAAAACACCATGGCCAAAAACAAACTGGGGAGGAAAGGACTTATTCTAGCTTACAGCTCTCAAGTCATAGGCCATTGTCTAAGGAAGTCAGAGCAGGAACTCAAGGCAGAACCTGAAGGCAGGAATTGAAGCAGAGGGCACAGAAGGACAATGCTTATTGGCTTCTCCCTCATTATTTGCTCAGCCTGCTTCTTTACAGCACCGGGACCATCAGCCCAGAGGTGATGGTCCACAGTGGTGACATCCTTCCCACCTCAGTCATGAACCAAGGAAACAATCCACAGACTTGCCTACAGGCCAATCTTAGGGAGATATGTTCCCAGTTAAGATTTCCTCTTCCCAAGTATTTTCAGATTTGTGTCAAGCTGAAAAAAAGAAATCACCAGCAAAAGTGAGTTCTAGGCCTGGGCTATGTTAAATCCCATCTCAAAATGAACAAAACTGTAAAGGTGGGTTTAGGTCAGTCAGGGGAGTACATATGGACATGCTAGGATACTCAGAATTTCCTTTTATCTGGTTCCTATGAGGTATGGGCCATCCCTGAAAGCTCAACCAGAAACGTCATCCTCCCAAGGCCTCTAGATGATGGTAGCACTGGTTGGCTTGCAGACTCTTTGTCTAGGATAACAGTGGCTGTGTATTCCCAGAGTGTCAGCCAGTTGCCTGGGGGCCTGATAGGGCTCCTTCTTCTACCCAGATTCACTGACGTCTAAGGGCTGGCAATGGAATGGTAGTATTGACACCCCCACCCCAAGTCTTGTTGGAAATGTTGATTCTTGGGCCCTGGGAGAGGCCTACTGAATCAGAGTCTGGGATCCAGCAGTGTATTCACAAGATCTCCAGATGATTCTGAGGGATGTGACGGTCTGAGACGCCCTAAACCACCATTACTACCAAGAGGTAAATGGTTGAGGATGAGTGGTACAGAGTGGTACCTGATGGGAATGGAGCACTGGGCCAGTGACTTATTAGGGTTTTAAAAAAGACATCTTGCCATTGAAGAGAACTCTGGAAAATTGACTTAAGCATGCTGAAGTTTAGCTCTTCACAACTGATGTCTTCTGGTGGTTGTCATGTGGGAAATGACTCAGCTTTTTTTTTTTTTTTTTTTTTTTTTTAGACAGGGTTTCTCTGTGTAGCCCTGGCTGTCCAGGAACTCACTCTGTAGACCAGGTTGGCCTCGAACTTAGAAATCTGCCTGCCTCTGCCTCGCGAGTGCTAGGATTAAAGGCGTGCACCAACACAGCCCGGCAAGACTCAGCTTTCTTCAAGGGGTGGGCTACTGGGAGTTCGACCATGCTCCTGTGAGTATATGTGTAGGCAAAACAAAATGGACTTTCTTCTTCTTCTTCTTCTCCTTCTTCTTCTTCTTCTTCTTCTTCTTCTTCTTCTTCTTCTTCTTCTTCTTCTTCTTCTTCTTCTTCTTCTTCTCCTTCTCCTCCTCCTCCTCCTCCTCCTTTTTCTTCTTCTCCTTCTTCTCCTTCCTTCTCCTTCTCCTTCTCCTCCTCCTCCTCCTCCTCCTCTTCCTCCTCCTCCTCCTCCTTCTTTCTCTTCCCCTTCCTCTTCTGCTCTTCTTCCTCATCCTCTTCTTCCTTCTCCCCTTTCCTCCTCTTCCTACCCCTCCTCCTTGTTTTGGTAGGGAAGGTTACAAGGGTAGGAGGACAGACTCTGGAGAACTGGGAAGTGAGTGTGATCAGGGTGCATGATGTGAAGTCCCAAAAAAAAAAAAAATCAATAAAATATTACACAGCGAAAGAAAAAAGACATTTTTCAGAGGCTGAGGAAATGCTCAGACAATAAAGTGAGGGCTCGAGTTCCATCCCCAGAAGCAAACTGGCAAGGTGGCCCATGCTGTTCTCTCTGTGCTGGGACAGCAAAGACAGGTAGATCTCTAGACCTCTCATTAACCTCAACCTTGCAGAATCAGTAAGCCTTGGTTTCTATAAAAGATCTGCCTCAGAAAAAGAAAAATAAGGTGGAGGAGCTGAGCCCACATAAGAAGAAGATAATTGATGTCCACAAATCACCCTCTAACCCACACCCCATAACATAGTATATATACGCACACATGTACACATGCACAAATAAATGAATAAATATAATAAAAAATAAAGTGGAGAGAAATTGAGAAAGACCCTCATGTTGATCCATATGTACTTGCACACACATACCTGTGCACCCTCAGGCACATGAGCACATACTCACATGCATGAGCACACATACACACGTAAAGGATTTGCTGTTGTCTGTCTAATCCTAAGCCTAGTAAGACTGTCAGTGGAATCAGAATGATTGGGGCTCCACACGCAAATGTCTGGTACCCAGGGTTCATGAGTGCTTTGGAAGGTTAGGGACACTAGGCAGCGGATAATAAGTGGGATGTTTTTGCATTTAAACTTTCATAGTGGAATGTTCTCCAAACTGCTTCCCTCTTCTGAACAGGAAAAGCTCAGAATCAGACAGTCTTGCCGCTCTGCTCTTCTGCCTTTTTTAGAGTAGCTTTACAATTCCCGAGCAGAGTCGGGGCCTTAGAAGCATTCAGCTCATCTGATTTTCCATAGCTTTGTCCTGGAAAGTGCAGTCTTGGCAGCAGGGGAAGCTGCTTAAAGAGTCATCATCCTAGCAGAACTGAGTCCAAGGGCAAGCGGGTCCTCTGTCATAAGCAGGAGTCGCACATAGATATACAGCCACTGCTGCTTCTGGGACCGACTCCAGAAACCTGGGTCTCGAGTTCTGCTTCAGGCAACACGTTTTTATTTTTATTTAAGTCCCACACTCATTCATGACCTATATCCACATGTGCCTAACTCATTTACATTTCTCTCCTCAGCCTGGGTTAAGTCACCGTCCTGCCATGTCCAGATTATTTTATGGGCTGCATTTATAAGGCTGCTCATCTTGAACAGGGCTACCATATACTTCTCTCTCCCTGAAATAGCACTTGAGCCTGAGAAGTGAAGGCTCAGTGATAAACTTGGTGTGAACTTGAAAGTCTGGATGGATCCAGCCCTAATCCCAGATGTCACCCCTTGTCCGAGAATAGACCTGCGTCTTCGAGTGCAGGAGCTTTCCTCTATTCTCACCTGCAGTTCTCTCTCTGTGAGGAGCCATGTTTGGTTGCAGGAACAGCTTGAACCTGCCTCCTGCTGTCTTGCTGTCATCCACCCAGAGGCTCCTTTCTCACTGTGAAGCTCCTAGGAATCTAGATCACTGCCCCCATGACAGGCACATCAGGTTTTCCCAAAAATGACGCTTTTACTTCCCACTTATGCAAAATTCTAGAAAGACAGCAAGAGTTGTGTATTTTGTGTTCCTTTAAATAGAGAGGAGAGAGGGGCCTACCCTTGGTGGCTCCAACAGAGAGGGATTCCTGTTTCTGAGATGGGGACCTACTAAGGTTATCTTTTATGTCCTTTGAAAGTTAATTTCTTTGTTTTTATTTAAACCCGTGTATATCTTGGAGTAAATTAGCTCTGAAACATTGACCCTCCCCCAATACTTACTTACTTATTTGTTTATTTATTTATTTTTGGAGTAATTGTCTTACTATGAAGACTGGTCTCAAACTCATGATTCTCCTGCCTTAGCCCCCTGAGTGATGGGATTACAGGTGTGTTGCCAACGCACACCTGTCTGGGTAGAACTACTTTTATCCTGGTCTGCAGCATTCTCTGCTTTGTTTTGACTTGGTTCTTCTGTCTCCTGGGTACCACTTCTCCCATCTTCTTCTTTTATTGTAAGAGAATCCATCTTCCAGTAAGAGGCCATGAGAGCCAAACTACATTTGGAAATGATTTGTTTTCCTCAGGGATAGGCAAATTTGACTTAATATAGAACTTTAATTTTGGTGTTATTTTCTTATAAAATTGTAATGTATGTTTAGTTATCATCCAGCTTTCAATCTGCTGTTGGGAACTCTGACGCTCCTTGCTTAGTATGCCTCTTCCATCTTGGAGGCTGTGGTTGTCTTTGTTTCAAGTGTCATGAGATTTTGCAGTGATGTGGCCCTGGTATGAGTTTATATCTGTTCACTGGAGACACTTCTCTCGGGGTCTCACGCACCCTTAGAAGTCTTGTGAAGTGGATTAAGATTGCAGGGCCCTGAGCACTCTAAAATAAGATCATTTCTCAAAGTTGTGTTTGCATTGAACAACTTTGAGGTAGGAGATAGGGCTCCTTCAGAACATTAGCAGAGTATCCATTGCTCCCTGTAACTGCAGTGGATCCCTCGAGCCTGAAGTTCTCAAGCTGCATTGCAAACCACTGCATGACAAATTTCCCATGAGCCTCTGTGGGACCGGAGAGCAAGGAAGACTGAGCAAACCTGCTAATGTTCCATCCCCTGTACCCTTTGTCTCTGACATGAGACTACTAAATTCTGTCTGTACTCATTGTAGCTAACCCACTCACTGTAGTAAAGTAAAACTCAAGTTCCACGTCTGACACCATTTCTCTGTGGACCTAGGAACTAGGAAGATAAGTGTTTCTGCATCTCCTGCATTTTTAAAGTTTGGCACCTTGTGAAAGTCACCAATTCAGTGACTTTTGGTGTATTTGGATTATTTATTTAGTATCTCAATGATAGAAACTGCAGAAGATTCCCCCCATTCCAAAGAAAATGTCCAAACCTATCAGCAGCACCCACGTGAGCCCCTCTTTGTAGCCCCGAGCAAACACTAATTTTCCTCTGCAGAACATTTCATATAAATGGGTAGGGAGGGCTCACACTGGCGTGTGTCAGTGCAGTGGTATGGCTAGGGAGTGGTCACACTGGGGTGTGTCAGTGCAGTGGTATGGCTAGGGAGTGGTCACATTGGGGTGTGTCCGTGTAATGGTGTTGGGAGGGAGTGCCTTTGAAGATGAATGCTTAATCCTTAAGAGATGGGATTAGCTCTTGCAGGAATGGAGTTCTTCTCTCAGGAATGGCTTGTTCTAGTTTTGTTTCTGTTGCTATGATAAAGAACACAGACAAAAGCAACAAAGGGCAGGAAAGGGTTGATTTGACTTCTAAATCCAGGTTACAGCCTGTCACTGGGGGAAAGTTAAGTGGGGATTTAAGCAGCCTGTCACAGCCTACCTGAGGTCAAGAGCAAAGAGAGAGTAAATACATGCTCACTTACTGTGGACTCATGAAGTGATGCACCCTGCTTTTCCATTTGATTCTATCCCCTCTTCCTTCATGTATTACCTTTCTGATGAATTAACCCTTTATACCTATAAAACATTTTAATTTGACTACTAGCACTTTTCATTCCGTTTTATCTGGAATCAAGATAGCCATTAAGATAGCTACTCCAAAGCTGAGTGTGGTGGGTGCACACCTTCAATCCTAACACTTGGGAGGCAGAGACATGTGGCTTTAAGGCTAGCCCAGTCTACAGAGGGAGCACCAGGACAGCCAGGACTACACAGAGAAAAAAACCCTGTCTCAACAATTCCCACCCTACTAAAAAAGAGCTAGCCACTCCAAGATGTCTTTGCCAACATCCACACTGTACTCTACACAGGTTGATTTTCAGAGCACCGCAGAGCCGTTCTGGAGAGTGTAGCCTCCACTCCTGAGCCCCAGGACAGAGTGTTTGTTTGCAGTCTCCACTGCCCCCTCTTTCTGAAGCGTCCTTTGGAGGTACCGAACTGCCAAGCTTCAATTCGAACTTAAGACTGGCGTTCCTGGGTACTTCTGTTTCCTAGATTTCAAAACTGTAACTCTTTTTTGCATATAACATATAACATTATATGTTTGATCTGATGTGTGTGTGTGTGTGTGTGTGATATGTGTGCATAGAGGCCAGAGGTTGATACTGGATGTCCTGCCCCCTCACTGTTTTTTGAGAAAGGGTCTCTCACCGAACACAGTGTAATGATTGGTCTGACTGGCTGTCAGGGGAGCTCTGGGGAACTGGCAGTCAGTCCTTTCTAGTACTAGAATTATAAATACCCAGGTTTTGGGTTTTGTTTGTTTATTTGTTTTTTTTTTTTCATTAATTTATTCACTTTATCTCTTTACATCACAGCCTCCCTCTCCTCTCCTCCCAGTCCCACCCTCACATGTCCCTCCCCCCATTAACCTCTCATGTTCTCCTCAGAGAAGGGGAACAACCCACCCTGGCATATCAAGTCACATCAAGACTAAGCACATCCTTTCCCACTGAGGCCCAACAAAGTTGCCCAGCGAGGGGAAGGGGATCCAGTGGCAGGCAACAGAGTCAGAGACAGCCCCCACTCCAATTGTTAGGGGACCCACATGAAAACCAAGCTGTACATCTGCTACAAATGTGTAGGATGCCTTGGTCCAGCCCCTGTGTGCTCTTTGGTTGGCAGTTTAGTCTCTATGCGCTCCCATAAGCCCAGGTTAGTTGACTCTGTAGGTCTTCTTATGGTGTCCTTGACCCCACCTTCCTCAGTCCTCCTCCTGATTCTTCCTCCATTGGCCCAAGTAAGAATGCTCATCATGTTTCAGATGTGTTCCCATCTCAGTAGTCCTTGAGAGCAGTGGCTCCAAGGTTTTTGATGAAAGATGGGGCTTCATCTCCAGGGTTTCTACCTCAGGACATCTGGGAGCCACCTTGAAGAGTTCACATTTCAGCAGGTTCCCAAGGGATGCCTGGTGCCAAGGGACTACCACACATCCAGAACCACTATTTTTATGGGTAAAAGATCCAAGAGTTCTCCATGATGCTCCTATCAGTAAACATTTGTTGGCATCTACAATAGTGTCTGGGTTTGGTAACTGTTTATGGGATGGATCCCCAGGTGGGATAGTCACTGAAGGCCTTTCCTTCAATTTCTGCCCCAAACTTTGTCTCTGTATTTCCTACCATGAGTATTTTGATCCCCCTTCTAAGAAGGACAGAAGTATCCACACTATGGTCTTCCTTCTTCTTGAGCTTCATGTGGTCTGTGAATTGTATCTTGGGTATTCCAGACTTCTGGGCTAATATCCACTTATCAGTGAGTGTATGCCATGTGTGTTCTTTTGTGATTGGGTTACTTCACTCAGGATGATATTTTCTAGTTCCCTTCATTTGCCTAAGAACTTCATGAATTCATTGGTTTTTTTGGGGGGGTGTTTTTTTGTTGTTGCTGTTGTTGTTGTTGTTATTTTAATCTGAGACAGGGTTTCTCTATATAACCTTGGCTGTCCTGGAACTTGTTCTGGAGACCAAGCTTGCCTCAAACTCAGAAATCCGCCTGCCTCTGCCTCTGCTTCCCAAGTGCTGGGATTCAAGGCATGCACCACTACTGCCCAGTGAATTCATTGTCTTTAATAGCTGAGTAATACTCCATTGTGTAAATGTACCACATTTTCTGTATCCATTCCTCTGCTTAAGGACATCTGGGTTTTTTCTAGCTTCTGGCTATTATAAATAAAGCTGCTATGAACATAGTGGAGCATGCCTGACTAATACAGAAGTGGATGCTCACAGCCATCCATTGGACTGAGCACAAAGTCACCCCAATGGAGGAGCTAGAGAAAGAACTCAAGGAGTTAAAGGGCTTTGCAGCACCATAGGAGGATAACAATATGAACCAAGCAGTACCACCAGAGCTTCCAGGGTCTATACCACTAACAAAAGAGTACACATGGAGGGACCCATGGCTCCAGCTGCATATGTAGCAGAAGATGGCCTTGTGGGACATCAATGAGAGAAGAGTCCCTTGGTCTTGTGAAGGCTTGATGCCCCAGTGTAGGGGAATGCCAGGAAAGGGAAGCGGGAGTGGGTTGGTTAGTGAGCAGGTAGAGGAGGAATGGGATGGGGGGGGGGGTTGGAGGGAATAAAGTTTGCAATATAAAGAAAACATCTAATAAAAAATTATCTTAAAAAGAAAGAGTTTTCCGTGAGAACTTGGGGAGCAATAGGAAGCAGAGGAGAGTGGGGGGTGGGAAGGGAGAGAGGGAGAGGGAGAAGAATAGGCAGGAGGGGCATGGGGAGGAAATGTGTGCCCCTTGGCACTTAGCCTGTAGTTGCAGTTGGTGGCTGTCTTTTGATTCCTCCTTCCCATATGCTAACAAGCCATGGAAAATCTGCTCAGGAAGCGAGACATCCAGGTATCAGAGCTCTAGTTTGCTTTTAGTAATATTTTCAGTAGTGTGACTGAATGTGAGGACTTGTGTGTGTTACACACATGCTCAGCCATTGAGCTACACGGTCCTAGAATTATACTTCATTCCAGAGAGAAAAATAGGAAGGACATGGACTCTTGCTGCCCAGCCTTCCTTTGGAGCCCTTCATGGATGTCTTGTTTGGAAGTGCAAAGGCATTAGGGAGTATGTGCATATGTGCATGCATGCATGTGTGCAGGTATGAATGCATGTATGTATACATGTGTGTACATATATGCAAGATCCAGAGGAGCCTGGACATAATCTGCTGAGAAGCTCTACTAAGGCAGTAGTTCTCAACCTGTTTGTCAAGACCCCTTTGTGGGTGTTGAATGACCCTTTCATAAGGTTTGCCTGAGACCATCAGAAAACAAAGAGATTCACATTATGATTCATAACAGTAGCAAACTTACAGTTATGAAATAGTAACAAAACTCATTTTATGGGTTGGAGGGTTACTATATTGTGAGGAACTGTATTAAAGGGCTGCAGCATCAGGAAGGTTGAGAACCTCTGTCCTGGAGGGAGACCCTATCACAAACAAATGACCTCTCAGAAAGAGGACACTAGGCCGTTTTGTCATAAAGTCACATGAGCTCAGATTTCAGTTGTCTCTTGGGTGCAGGTCTGAGAAGGGGTCACCATGAGCAGGGGTCCCGTGACTGGTTGGAGCTGTAGGTAGAATGATTCCAAGCATGAGGCTGCTCTTCTGGGTCATTTCCATTTGGCCATCTAGAGAGTGTCATGCTCTATCTCATGTTTAACTCCCACCTCCTTTTCTTCTCTGTCTTAGTTAGGGCTTCTATTGCTGCAATGAAACACCATGACCAAAAAGCAAGTTGAGGAGGAAAGGATTTATTTCAGCTTATACTTCCATATCATTGTTCATCGATGAAGGAAGTCCGGACAGGAACTCAAACAGAACAGAAACTTGTAGGCAGGAACTGAGGCAGAGGCCATGAAGGGGTGCTGCTTACTGGCTTGCTCCCCATGGCCTGCTTTCTCACAGACCCCAGAACCACCAGCCCAGGGATGGCACTACCGACAGGAGGCTGGACCCTCCCCCAGCAAGCACTAATTAAGGAAATGCTTTACCCCTGGATCTTATGGAGACACTTTCTCAACTGAGGCTCCTTCCTTTTAGATAACTCTAGCTTTTGTCAAGTTGACATAAAACTAGCCAGGATGTTTTCCAAGTGGCCTTTTTTATTATAGTTGCAAATATCAAAAAATAAAATTGAAGCCAGGAATAGTGGTATACACCTTTAATCCCAGCACCTGAGAGGCAGAGACAGGCAGATCTCTTAAGTTTGAGGCCTAGTCCCAGGACCACGAGGTTTACACAGAGAAACCCTTTCTTAAAAAACCAAAAGAAGAAGAAGAGGATGAGGAGGAAGAGAAAGAAGAGGAGGAAGAAAGCAGAAAAAGCATAGCTGCAGTAGATTGTATCCCAAAGGATGGAAATCTCTGGGATGAGGCCACAAAAAGTAAAAAGCTCAAACTCTCACCCGTCACATGCCTGTCACAGCCACATTTCCTATTTAAAATGTGGTGCACCTGGACAGCACTGGCTAGCTCATTACAGAGTAGGGAGCTAAAAGAAAGGGATGAAATAAGAAAGCAAGTCATGAGACTAGAGAGACGGCTCAGTGCTTAAGAGAGCTTACTGTCCTTGCAGAGGACCCGAGTGTGGTTCCCAGCCTACACAACTGCCTGGAGTTCCATCTCCAAAGGGTCAAGGATCCTCTTTGTCCTCTGTGGTCACCGCACTCAGGTGTAGCATCCACGTGATGAGCCTTTCTTGGGCTTGCCTTCCCCTACCTCCACCACTACCCCCTTTTTTCAGTGTTGGCTGTAAAACGCAGCGTCACCCCCACCCCACCCCTGTCTGCCCGTCAAGCACTCAACCATAGAGCCATCCCTTCAGCCCCTGGATCAATTTGATCTAGGGAAATCCCCAAAGATGCTTCCATCTTGGTATTCAGTATTCTGCCAGGATAGTTTTCCACACTCACCCTTTCAATTCTTGTGTAGCCAAGCAGGAAAGCAGGCTCTAGGCTTGTTATGCTACAGCCCAGAGCTCACAGAGGACTTGACCTTCCCTGAACCCTGTGGTCCCAGAGCCCCCCTGTCCTTTCCTGTTAGCGGATCCAATGGCTCTGGAACAAAATAAAGAACCTTATTGCTATGACAGGCAGACAGCCCCTCTAGGGAAAGCATGATGATTGCGTTGTGTAGGGGAAAGCCAATATTAAGATATCCAATAATCTTTGTTTTAGACAGAGGCATGACCCCAACTGTGCTGTCTGTGACTAAGCATAGAATATATATCGTCTTAAGAAGCAGGTTTTAAAAATCAGTGTGTGCTTGGCTTGTCTGTTTTAGATATGAAATATATTTTGCCTAACCATCTTTTTTTCTTTTAAACAACTAGACTGTTTCTTGTTACATTAGTTAGCACATATTGAGCACCTACTGTGTACCAGGCTCTGAGTAAAGTGACAAAAATCTAAAGAGTCAGGGGTGGGGACATACAGTTTGCAGGTGGGTGGGTGAGGAGAAGACAAAGTGTGTGTTTGTTACTTTCCTTGTTGCTAGCACAAAAAGAGAGACAAAAGCAACTTAGGAAGGGGAGTTTTTCTTCTAGCCTATCGCTTTGCGGGTGTAGCTGATCAGGTGGGAAAGAGTGTCCAGCAGCCATGGCACCCCTGTCAGGAAGCAGAGAGAGAGAGAGAGAGAAAGAGAGAGAGAGAGAGAGAGAGAGAGAGAGAGAGAGAGAGAGAGAGAGAGAGAGAGAGAGAGAGAGAGAAAGAGAAAGAGAAAGAGAAAGAGAAAGAGAGAGAGAAGCATGGTACACAACTCACTTTCTACTCTCATGTTCCCAGCTCAGGACATGATACCATCTAGGCTAGGCCTTCCAGCCTCCGTTATATCTGGAAAAGCATGTGCATGCAAGGACACTCAAGCGCATTAAATAAGCAAGCAAACAAATAACTAAGCAAAATTCAAGAATATAAAGGTGATACAACCATGTAGGTCTTTTTGTTTGCGTGTTTGTTTAGGAGATAGGACTTCACATGGTCCAAGACGCCTTCAAACTCAACAAGCATCCTGGTTTGCTTCCTGCTACCGTAATAAAGACTATCATGCAAAGTAACTTAGGGAGGAAGGAGTTTGTGGTATCTTTCATCCTACACTCCATTTTGAAGGCTAGTTAGGACAGGAACTTGAGGCAGGAACTTGTAGGCAGGCACTGAAGCAGAGACCACAGAGAAACACTGCTCACTGGCTTGCTCTCCGGGCTCAGTCAGCTACCTTCTCGGAACTGCCTGCTGTGGGGTGGCCCTGCTCACACTGTCCTTCATCTTCCCTCCTCAGTCATCAATCAGTGAAAAGCAAAGCCCCACTTTGACCCGCGGGCAGGACAGTCCAATGAAGGCATTTTCTCAGTTTGAGGTTCCCTCCTCTCAGATGTTTCTGACCAGCACACCACGTAACCATAAAGATGACCTTGGCATGAACCACTATGTCCTGTTTATGCCATGCTAGGGATCAAACCCAGGGCCTCAGGCTTGCTAGGCAAAAATTCTATCAAATGATCCCATTCCCAGTCATATCCCCAGTTCCCCATGTAGTTTTTAAAGTCCTAAGAAAAAAAGCATAGCAAAGCTTAAAGATTGCACAGAATTCTGCAACAATGAAAAGCATAGGTAGCAAAAAAAGGAAAAAAAAAAAAAAGCAAACTAGAATCTTATTTGCAGTGGTGAGACCTTTTAAAATTCCTTCATAGTGTCCTGTTAGCGTCCAATCTCTACCGTACACCAGTAGGTGAAGGTGCAAAGCCTTCTCTAGATTGTTTTCTTACAGCTTGCTGTACATGAGAACAGATAGATCTATAGACAGGAAGTAAATTGGTGGCTCCCAGACTCTGGAGGAAGGATAAACTGAAGAGGTAGCTCACAGGCATAAGGCTCCTTGGGGGGTGATGAAAATGTTTTAAAATTTGATTATGGCAATTGATAGTATAGCCTTATGTTATGTATACTCACCCCCACTTTGATCAAAACTGTCAGTTCATAACAATATGAAGTCTATCTCCACGAATAATATAGGTGGAAGGGTGAAATTGGATTCTAAAGAGATGAGATCGTTCAAACCTCATCTTTGTGTTCTCTCTCTCTCCCTCTCTCTCTCTCTCTCTCTCTCTCTCTCTCTCTCTCTCTCTCTCTCTCTCTCTCTCTCTAGTAAAGGGTAATCGCAAATGTGAGCTGAACTGCCAAGCAACAGGCTACCGCTTCTACGTACGGCAAGCCGAGAGGGTCATTGATGGCACACCCTGTGATCAGAACGGCACGGCGATCTGTGTGTCGGGGCAGTGTAAGGTAAGTGTGGCTAGACTTGGGGGTTGGATTATTTAATCTGTGATTGATGGTTTCCCAGGGAAGGGATGGCCTGGAGTTGTGAGCTCTGGGGCAGTGGGCTGAGATGGACCAGCTTGTCAACTCCCTGCTTTTGATCTTTGAGTCACCCTGTGTCATGCTAGCTTTTCAATTGTCTTATGTTTATGTTCACACTGTGTGCTTCACAGTGGCCTTGGTACTTGACAGTCTTTCTGGTGAGGTTGGGTGCTCCTTCCCAGTCTGTGGAGTGGGGTTTGTAGAACCAGCATAGCAGTCTCAGTTGGAAATGGATGGCACCAATGCACAGGTGGCATTTTAAGAGAATGGTGTGTATTAGCCTGCCTCCCCTGTGAGACAGGCTTCCAATGGAAAGTTGTTGAGTGCCTTTTGTAGCCGATGATGGACTTTAAACAAGAAGTGTCCCATCTCCTCAGGCTTCTGAAATCTACTAAGAACTAAGTGGCGTGCCCCAAACAAATCCCCATGCAGCAGGTCTCTTGTGGGAGCTTTACTGGGAGGGGAAATAGAGGCAGCCTCTGGGAGAAGGAGAGAAGAGAGGAGGTGCAGGGAGAACAAGGCTTTTATTGGGCCTGTGGTGCATGCGCAAAGTGTCACGTGGCAGGGGCCATAGCACATGTGCAAAGGGACACAGGAGCAATGCTGTTACCTCTTGGGTCGCCAGAGACGTTGTGTGTTGTCACTGGGTTCCCCAAGAGTGGGCTGTAAAGATGCTGATTGTTATGAAGTCACTTCTAGCTGTCCATGGATGTGCCTCATTGCTAACATACTCCACAAATCCCCCACCCACATTCAGTGGAGATGTTCCATGGTTACAAAAAGCACCACTTAGTTAACAACATTCACCTTAAATATGCAAACACCAGCCTCATAACCATGTGTGTCTCTACCTGGCCCTCTTTTCTTCTTTCATCTATAATTGCTTCTCTGGAGCTAGGGTCTAA
Organism: Mastomys coucha; assembly: GCF_008632895.1. Lineage (NCBI taxonomy): Eukaryota > Metazoa > Chordata > Mammalia > Rodentia > Muridae > Mastomys > Mastomys coucha. The sequence continues at coordinate 54,617,631 of NW_022196906.1, read as the reverse complement.
TTGTAGCCACACAAGACAGGCTGCAGTGCTGTCTCAGCTAATGTGTCATGTCTGGCAGTGCTGACTTTCATCAGAGGACCAGCCCTTTGGCTATTATGTTTTCAAATGTAAATTTCTGTATGTTTAATATCAGAGCTAATAAAGTATGATTTATATATCTCTATGTACAATCTCCTCCCTCATCACTTCAAAAAAAAAAAAACCAAAGAACAACAACAACAAAAACCCTCTGTGTGTGTGTGTTTATGGGTGTGGATGCAGACGCACAGCTCTGCCATAACATGTGTGTGGAGGGTAGAAGACGACCTCTGCTGTCAGGCCTTGCCTTCTACCTTGTTTTGAGACAGGTCTCTTGTTGTTCCTGCTGGTGTTCCAGCCCTGCTGGTCCAAGCTTCCTAAGATTCTCCCATCTCACCATAGGATGCTGGAGTTACAAACATGTCCTTCCACATCTGGCTTTATGTGGATGCTGAGGACCCAAATCCAGGCCTTCCTGCGTCTATAGCAGGTATTTCACCCACTGAGCCATCTCTTCAGTGCCCCATCCCAAAAGGCTTCAAAACTATTATTTTTAAAAAGAGAAACCCTTGCTGGTAGGAATTTACTTTTCTGTAGAATTTAGTCCCAGCACCCGACTTTTACAAAAATTCCTACATTCTCAGTTTCCAGAATTACATTAACGTTCATATGCAGAGAGCACGCATCTTCCAGTGCTGTTTTGATGAGAATATTTAAAATAAGATGCTAAAGAATTGCATTACTGGTCATCTTAGAGAGAGAATGAAAAGAAGCTGAGAGAGACAGACACTCTCCTTAACATCAGTGTGAATAGAATGCCTTTGGAAGAGCCCAAGAGTTAGGCTATGTCCCCAAAGAGGCAGGAAGACATCCCAGTGATGGTCTCTGATCTCCATGAGCAACACATATCACATACCACATACCACAGATATAACGGAGATACGTTCTCTGGAGTCAGTCTCCCTGAGTTCAAATCTTGTCTTTTTTGGTTTACCGTATGGTTCTGATAATGTTCCTTAAGCTCTCTGTGCCCCTTTGTGTCCTTGGCAGGGTTAGGAGGGAGCTTGTCTTGGGTAAGATTTCTATTGCATGATAAAACACTAGGACCAAAGGCAGCTTGGGGAGGAAAGTGTTTATTTCTGCTTTCAGTCTGAAGTTTTTCATCCGAGGAAGCCAGAGCAGGAGTTCAAGGCAGGAACTAAATCTGAGGCCATGGAAGAATGCTGCTTACAGGCTTGGCCATCAATGGCTTTCTCAGCCTGCTTGCTTTCTTTTTGTTTGTTTTTTTGGTTTTTTGATATTTTAATTTTTTTTTTTTTCGAGACAGGGTTTCTCTGTGTAGCCCTGGCTGTCCTGGAACTCACTCTGTAGACCAGACTGGCCTTAAATTCAGAAATTCATCTGCCTCTGCCTCCCAAGTGCTGGGATTAAAGGCATAAGCCACCACCTCCTGGCCTTCAGCCTGCTTTCTTATATAAGCCTCAAGGCTACCTGTCCAGGAGTAGCACTGTCTATACTGGCACTCCCATATCACTCACTAATTAAGAAAATGCCCCACAAGCTTGCCTACAGGCCAATCTGGTGGCAGCATTTTCTCAGTTATGGTTGTCTCTTCCAGAAGGACTGTGGCTTGTGTCATGTCAATATAAAAACTGTATGATGTCAGGGTAGGTGTACTTAGCCCCTATGCTGAGATGAAGAGACATAGCTTTGTAATTCTGCCTGGCTCTCAGTAAGCATGCTGGCATTTTACATATTATTATCATGGTTTAACACACATATATCCTTTTTCTCCACATGAGCTTCCTATGTGCTGATATTAAACCTTTTTATGGTGTGTGTGGTAGATTATAGATTGGTGAGATTCATATCGCCTCCCAGGGTAGTGTTTACACTAGAGTGTGAAAGCCCAGAGTCAGGCCATGCTGGTTCAGGAGTTCTGCGGAAGGGCGGGACAGTCTGCTTCACCTGTGGACTCCATGTGATGCAGATGCGGCTGGGTTCTGGATCATATACTAGGTAGCAGGGTTCGAAGGGATACCGTTAGCAAAGGGCCAGCCATGTAAATAGGGCAGCGGGAGGACCTGGGGGAGGGGCACAGTGCTCTCTTCACTGGGGAAAAAGCACATCACCGCTGCTGGCTCTGAGTTCAGTCAGATAAGGAGAAAACTGACTCCCACAACTTGCAGTTTTAACCTCCGGACAGGAGCACCATGCATGCACCCTCCCCACCTCTCACATGCGTGCATAAATAGATAAATAAATAAATAAATAAATAAATAAATAAATAAATAAATAACTCTAAAGCCACTTCACAGCAATGTGAAGATAATAAAATACTAAGCTGGCTATTTTCTAGGCTGTATCTTTTTTTTTCTGAATAGATATTCATACATACACATATACACGCATATGCATGTACATGATATGCTGTAAACATATTCCCCTTGACCCTCCCATACCTCCTTTCTTCCCCCTAAATATTATGGTTTCTGTTTATATGCTATGAATACACTTGATATTACGCATCTATAATGTTTAGGATGCAGAAATGAGAGAAGACACCAGCAATATATCTTAATTAGCTTAACGTGACTATCTCTAGTTGTGCATGTTTTCCTGCAATCAACCTAACTCCTAACTCCATTCTTCTTGATGGCTGGAAAAGATCTCATTGTGCATCTAGGATGGGAGTGTTTTAGCAGGAAGCAGATGCTGCCAGGACCACTCTCCTAGGTTCCCCATTCCTCCTGCACTGTTACTTGAAATTCTCTTCCTGACATGGCTAAAGGCACTGACTGATGACATCGTCCTTTGGAACACCAGTTTGACAACCAGAAGTGAATTTGCTTCCCATTCTCATAATGTGTAGGTTCCTTCTGAACATTGGATTCCAAGCCTGGAATTCTCATGACATCTCTGCCTCCCTGACACACAGCTGAGAAAGCTATCCCCTGCGGACAGCACTCCCTGGGATACACTTGTCTGTCTCCTCTGCCATTATCCTATGGAGCCCCTCCTGGTTATGTGAAATAAAAAGGAAAGGCCAGGTCCCTAACCAAAGTTAGTGAGAAATGGAGTGTGATGGTGTACTGCTAGAATCCCAGAGCCTCAGAGAGTGAGGCAGGAAGATGGTGAATCCAGGACTAGTCTGATCGATATAGATAGATGTCTAAGAGGTGCCGAGCCTTACTCAAGTAGAAACCTAACGTAAGCATGCAGGAGAGCAAGCCTTACTCAAGTAGAAACCTAACGTAAGCATGCAGGAGAGCAAGGGGAGACTTCTCTCTTTCCCACCCCAGGGCAAATGAAGGGCCAGGGCCAACTCATACACACTTAGTGCCTAATCCAGCTCTCCATAAAGCCTGTGTTTACATGGTTGCTAGAGTTCCTGAGAGTAGGAAGGAAGCTAGCAGGACTGCCTGCCTAGGAACTAAGGCACAAGAGAAAATGGGAGTCTGTCTCTAGCCCCTAAGTGCTGGGTGATACTTCCACTTTGACAAAGATCAAAGGATCTCAGATGGTGCTTCCCATGCCAGTGACTACACATAGGCCTTAAAGGTCAGGGCGATGGCCACCCTGTCTCTTAAAGGTCAGAGAAGGAAAAGGTGGTCACATAGAGCCCAGCCCTTCCCTGTCTACATCAGTGGGACTATCTGTCCAGTCTTCAGAGAGATCTCTGAGATGGTTCCAACCCTGTCCAATCGTAGCCGCCATGTGTGAAAATACCACAACATTTGGTAAAACAATCAGGGAGCCCAAACACAGCATCTACCCTTAAGCATTTCGTCAAGTGGGTTGGACATAAGCTTTGCTTTCCTTAACTTTGAACTTCATCTTTAAAAACTGAGTTTTCAGTTTGATTATAGATATTATTTTTTTGATCATACCTTAAGAAAATGAGATGAAACTTAGTCTCAAAGGTCAGGCTGGCTTCAAGGGAACCTGGTCACATTGAATAAAGGATTGGCAACAAGTTGGTAACTATCTGTTCAGAAGACACAGGCTTCCGGGCCTGAGGTTCAAAAGGCCCACAGGCCCACAAGGCCCACCACCTTCTCTGTCAGGGGTCACTGTCACCAGTCACTGTCACTTATAAGATCTTTGGTCACAAAGGAACAGTCCAGGAGTAGACACTCTGCAAAGAACAGGCTACTTCAATATCCCACCAGGGCAAGCTCTGGCAAAGAGCCCTCTGAGGGTTGCTGTGCGCTAAGCCCTATGTTATATGCTCTGGAGTTTTTAGTTTGGGGTGTGTGTGTATGTGTGTGTGTGTGTGTGTGTGTGTGTGTGTGTGTATGTGTGTGTGTGTATGTGTGTGTGTGTATGTGTGTGTGTGTATGTTCAGGTGTGTGTGTGTGTGTGTATGTATGTATGTATGTGTGTGTGTGTGTATGTGTGTGTGTGTGTGTGTGTGTGTGTGTATGTGTATGTTCAGTGTGTGTGTGTAAGTTTGGAGGTTGACAAACTTATCTTCCTCAGTTGCTCTCTGTCTTAGTTTTGGAGACACAGGCTCTCTTCCTTAACCTGGAGCTCATTCACTGTTAAGGTTAACCTGACAGGCTAGGAGGCTCCAGCTCTCCACCTATCTCTGCCTTCCCAGCCCTGGGACTGTTAGTGTGCACGCCTATGTCTCTGCCCATTTACTCCAAATTGCTTCCTCTCTTTTACTTACCAGCTTTAGTTTGTAGAATCAGTTCCTTCCTTTTCTCATGTGGGTTCTGGAGGATTGAACTCGGGTCAAAAGATTGGGCAGCAAGCACCTCTTACCCCTAAGCCATCCCACCAGCTTCATGGAGAACCTGCTTAGAATTATACTGTCCCTTGACTAATTGATCTGGGTAATTTGTTATAGACAGTTGCATGACTCAGTCTTGAGCTAGGATGTAGGACTTCTCATTTATTTGAATGCCAGGCCTCTGAGCCCCACTGGGCACTTCCTCTGATTGCTACTCCAAGAAAATCATTTTAATGGTACTCGTGGTGTGGTGGCTGTTAAAAGCCCATCATGCTATGTTAACAGTGCCTGAGTGCCTAACCCGGGAGAGTATGGTGTGTGTGTGTGTGTGTCTGTGTGTGTATCTGTGTGTGTGTATGTGTGTGATACATGACTATACATATTTTATCTTCAGTGCTTAATAAAATGTATACATTATTCAGTAAATGCTCTTAAATATATGAAGGATAGACAAACTAAGAAGTTTGTGTTGATTCTCCTCTTCCAAATAGAATAAAGAACGACATTACAGAGGGTGTAATTTTACAACTCTGTTTTGGGGACCTTTTAAAAATCTGAAAGATGCAAGTGGGACTGGCCACAGCATCACATCATCAGTGTTGACTCTGCCAATCCAGTGGCTGGACGGGTGCCTCCTCCCCTCACTGCACCACGGCATGCATCCTTCCTAAGGCTTCATACAGTCCAAGAAGAGGAAGAACTTTCTTTAGTCAGGAATACAAGAGTAGCTTGCAGGGCCTGTGTGTGGAGACGTGCAGGGGAACCAAGCTCTCAGGACTCCAGCAAATGAGGCGTTGCCTGTGGCAATCTGCCTTAAACATGTTTAAAGCTGAAACTGAACATAAACCTGATATCTCCCTAGTTATGTATTTCTTTTCTATTAGGTATTCTTTCGTGTTTAACCAATTGGACAGCTACCTAACATATTAAAATCTGCCTTGATTTCTTGATTAATATATGCTTGGTTTTACTTATGCATACACAGAAAGAGAGAAAGAGAGACATTACTGGGGTCTCTGGGTCTTATCTTCTTGAAGGAAAGAATTCAGTCTAGAGACATAGACAGTCAAAGCAGAAGCTAGTTCATGTAGCAAAGCAAACACTCTAAAGAGAAAGAATCTGGGTAGCAACCCAGTGGATTCTGTGTCGTGAATGTTAAAGAATTTTTTATGAATATTGATGTGGCAGGTCGCATATTCATGGCATGAGGCCACCCTTTGCCCTTTTAAATCATGGTGGCTAGGTTATCCATTTTAGGGAGTTTCTTCTCAAGATCTTATAGAAAATCCGCTAAAGGTAAAGGAGGTGCTAGGATCCCAGTGCAAATGATATTAAGTTGAAGTCCAATTCTTTTGAGGATATAGACCTTCCTCAATACATGCGTATGGGAAAACGCCCTGATAGCTTAGTCATTGGTATACAGGAGCAATGAGCCTGCGGCTTAAATGCTTTTTAGCCATTTTGACCAGGAGGCCCAGGTACTGAGACATCGCTGCTGTCTTCCTCAGTTACCTCCTCTATTACTCTTGCCTACCCACTATCACATATTCTTAGATGTCCTCATACTACACATAATTATCCATTCAACAGCTAGCAGATTTCTGCCTCATGCTGGGGCTAGACACTAGCCCTAAAGCAGTGGAAAAGACCAACATGGCTCCTACCACACTGAGCTTGAAGCCTAGCAGAAAAAGTAATAAAAAAACCAGTTGAGTGGCAAAAGAATTACAAAGTTGGATGCGTTCTTGGCAGTTACCAGGGTCCTGAAAGCAGGAAGGATTGTGGAAAGCCATATTAAGTGGTGCATCACAGGGAGGTGTCTGAGGAGGATGGGTCCAGGTAATGAGTGGAGACAGTACTGTTGACCTCTGCTGTGGGATGGGGAGACCTGGCCCCCATGAGGTACTCGGGCTGGCAGATGCTGAGGTACCTGGTCTGTGCTTGCCCTGCTCTCTGCCCATAGTTAATCTGGCCTTTTGATGGGGCCATCCTTAGCTAAGGATGGGGCCATCTTTAGCTAAAGAAGCCTCTCCATTTTCCTGGATATGTGCTGGCTTTAGCAATGGAAACCTCCACTAAGTCATTGTCTAGACCCTGACAGACTCCCCTGGAAACAGGATGGCATAATGAGTCCAGAATAGAATTTGAGGCCATCTAGGATATCCAATATCAAAACAGGTCTGTGGGTAAGACTAGGGACAAGATGTCTAGAGTTTCTAGTGTGGTCCTGATGTCCTCTCCTGGACTAGAGTACATGAGAGAGAGCAAGGTTCTGGGCCTTTTCCATGGGTTTCTGAAGAGATAAGGATCTTGCAGTGCCTGATACTTAGTGCTCAGAAAACAGGGGAAGCCTCCACTGAGGTCCTGTCCCTAAACCAAGCACAGGTACCTACCATCTGCCCTGGTATTGATTCTGTCCCCCAAAGGCATGACAGAGACCTATGCAGGGTAGGACTAAGGAGCTAAGGGGCACTGTGAAAAATGCCATATCCAAAAGCATCATGAAGGGAAATCAGGGCCCAGAGCAGGCTGTCTTTCCTAACCTTAAATGCCTGTGTGCAGTATGGGTGTGTGAATAAAGAAATACTCTAACAGAGTAGCACAGAAAATCCAAATCATATATGTACCTACAGTAACAAAAGTCCCAAAGAACATCGACAACAGGAAAAGTGTAACTGAGTGGCCACACAAAAAAACAGTAAATAAAATCTACACTTCACAAGACACGTGGGACAATTCCAAGTGGATTAATATAAAATATAAGAGCATAAATGCATAGAGCCATTTGTTACTATTAGAAACACAAGAGGGGGTATTCACTACATATCTCTGCTGGCCTCAGCCCCCTGATCCTCCTGCCTCAGCCCCCTGAGTGCTAGAATTAGAAGCTCATACAACCATATCCAGCTTGAGAATTCTGAATAACATCACAGTGTAGAAGCCCTATGATATAAAATCCTTAATCATAAAAAAATCCCGATCAATACACCACTCACGACATTTTAAACTTCTGCTCCAAAAGAAAAGAAAACCCCACCAGTGAAAACCCAGCTCAAAAGGCCACCTGGCCCCGCCCAGCTCAAAAGGCCACCTAGCCCCGCCTTCTAAAAACATTCTTGCAAATCACATTAAAAAAATGTCCAGCCTGGCAGTGGTGGCGCACGCCTTTAATCCCAGCACTTGGGAGGCAGAGGCAGGCAGATTTCTGAGTTTGAGGCCAGCTACAGAGTGAGTTCCAGGACAGCCAGGGCTACACAGAGAAACCCTGTCTTGGGTTTCTTTTTTTTTTTTTTTCAATTTTTCAAGACAGGGTTTCTCTGTATAGCCCTGGCTATCCTACTCTGTAGACCAGGCTGGCCTCGAACTCAGAAATCCGCCTGCCTCTGCCTCCCAAGTGCTGGGATTAAAGGCGTGCGCCACTACTGCTCAGCTCACGATGTGAACTTTCTTTCTTTCTTTCTTTCTTTCTTTCTTTCTTTCTTTCTTTCTTTTTTTAAAGGTTTATTTATTTATTATATGTAAGTACACTGTAGCTGTCTTCAGACACCCCAGAAGAGGGCACCAGATCTCATGGATGGTTGTGAGTCACCATGTGGTTGCTGGGATTTGAACTCAGGACCTTCAGAAGAGCAGTCAGTGCTCTTAACCGCTGAGCCATCTCTCCAGCTCCCACAATGTGAACTTTCAAATGCAATATAAAATATCACACAATGCCTGCTGAGTTAGTGGTGCTTGGTGAGTTCTTGTCTGTGAGGAGATGCTTTATAAAAACAGACATTTGATTCCTCCCGCTCCAGACTGCACCTGGGATCCTATAATGTTTTAGCAGTGGCCTGAGTCTTACTGGGTGTTTCAGTCTCTGTAGATAGATCAAGTCACACCTCACCTTGGGTGCTTAAAGGTGCAATGACTTTACATGGCTCATGCATGATGTTTTCTAGAATTGGTTGGTAGTGACATCTAGTGGTCGGAGGCAAAAGTGCACATCCTTTAGAGCAGCCCAGAAGGAAACTATCATAAATTACTGTTTTCATTGAGAGATGGCAATAGACTAAATACAGCAAAATAAAATAAATGCAACTAGATTTCTGCGGCTAAGAACTGGGGAAATTTCCAACTCAAAGAGTGAATTCTCCTTATGACAACACCAAGAGCCACAAAGAGCAGCACCCTGGCGTGATTGTCATGTGAAGGGGTGGGACCAACATGGTGTGGGTAAATACTGAATGACTATGTTGGGCAGGGGTGATGGTGGTGGTAATTGCTGCAGTCATAGTGACAGAAGGCAAGCGATGGTGTGAGAATGTGTCCAAGTTCAACTGAATGGGTAGCAATAACTGGTGGCTAGGCATGAACGTTGTCCTGGATACCACTACTGGATTCTGGGATCAGAGAGCCTCAGGAACCACCTTATGATTTAAGGAGAAATACAGAATGTGTGAGGCTTGGACAAAGGGAGCCAGTTGCTGCTGCTAAGGTCCTAGAGTAAGAGGAAGAGGAGGAGGAGGAGGAGGAGGAGGAGGAGGAGGAGGAGGAGGAGGAGGGACAGAGCAGGGGGTGGGGGAGTTGAACTTGAGCAGCCTAGGGGAGAGTGGACCATTTGTCTTGAGCAGACAGAATTAACATTCAGTAGGGATAATTCGCACTGCCCTCCCAGGTGTAACCACTCTGAGCCTTACTTCTCACTTCTGTAAAGTGGGGTTGGTAACAGTACCAGCCCTGCAAGGTTGTAAAGATTAAATCAGAAGATGCACATAGATCCTTGGCTCCTCTGGTCCTTGTTGCTCTCTGGAGGGTGGAATTGAGAAGATGAAGAAGAGGACCCACGGAACAGCCCCTCTACATAGACTGCATTATCTCCCACACGGGCAGCCTTTGAGGGAGCTTTTCAGGGCGGCTGGCTGGCATCGGTCACTACTCTGCTTCTCTGTCTCTAAGCTCCCATTAGTCTCCCATGATCCCTTCAGGTCTTTCACACACCTGAGCATCCTGAGAAGCCATGGTCAGGTTGAAGGCAGAACTTGATCTTAAGAGCTTAAAAACTGTTGCTAGAATTGATCACTATGCAGAGATTGTGAATAGAATCAATTAATATGCAAAAAATACAGGAGTGGAGGCAGAGAGGCTAGCTGTCCCTACACACTTTCTTTAGGTTTAAAGTCTTTCAAAGTACAAAATTGGATGGGGAAAAGTGGAAGGTTTTCCATTTTCCTTCTTGATTAAAGTATGTCTTTAGTGGAGAGAGGGTGGACTGGAGCCCAGAGGCCTGCCCTGTGTCCTCCCCCTTTCTTGTCTGACTTCTCTGGGTTTCATAAGTACCAGAAGGTGAATGAGCCATCCATTCTGTCCAAGTCTCTAGATCCAGCTTGCTGTCCAGTTCCCAAGCAGGAAAACAGAACAAAACAGCGGTGCCTTAAACAGCAGTATCATAAAGCCCTAGCCCAGTGTGTTATCACTGTTGGGGCCCCCTGCTGGCAGTTTCCAGAACTGTGCTGGCCTGATTTGGGGGTTTTTGTTTGTTTGTTTTGTTTTTGTTTGTTTGTTTGGGTTTTTGTTTGTTTGTTTGTTTTGTTTTCGTTTTAAAGGGTCATTCATAAGCTGTGATTTTTTTGAAAAGCATTTTTAAAATGTATGTTCAAAGCCATCGTTGGCCCCATTCCCTCTATGGAAGTATGTACCACTTAACCAGCATGCTCTGTGTTGGATTTAAGCAAAATGGGGTTTCAAATGTTTCAAAGGTGTGCAACAGATGTTCTCCAAGGGCTTGCTTATTTGTTTATTTGGAAGAAAGAAGGTCTGAGGCAAATGCTGGCGGGAAAGATAGGAACGCCCTGTCAGCTTGAAACCTGGCAATCCCATAATCACCCAAGCTCGAAGCTTTTATCTCTAGCCAATACAGACAAAAAAAAAAAAAAAAAAAAAAAAAAAAAAAAAAAAAAAAAAAAAAAACAAAAACAAAAACAAAAAAAAAAACCCACTAAGAGGTCCAGGGATGCTGCTCACGTATAGAATGCTTGTCTGGCATGCAGGAAGCATTCCTAGAACTGCATAGCACTGGGCATAGTAGCAGATGCCTGTAAACCCAGCACTACCAGGTAGAGCCAAGAGGATCCGGAATTCAAAGATGTCCTCAGCTACGTAAATTCAAGGCCAACCTGGGCTACATAAATAAGACTCTGTCTCAAAAAAAAAAAAAAAAAAAAAAAAAAAAAAAAAAAAAAGGTCCTAAGAAATACAAGGAATGCCCTCATGCCCTCTCCTGTGTGGGGATGCCTTCCCTTTCCGTAGCTGCGTTAATACACTATAAATGAGTGGTGAATGGCCAGATGGGACAGAGTGGTGGGCACTAATGGGGTCAAGGCTGTAGGTGGCAGACTGACAAGCTAGATAGGCTGGTGCAGAGGTGGGGATGTTTGTATAAAGCACAGGCTTGGACAGGATCACTCCTATGTTGTGGATTTGGTCTACTGCTGCTTGTGTTGTATTAATTTGGCACCCCAAATTGCCTGAGAATCTTAAAGTCCCATCTATGTTTTCACATAGAGGTTGAGCCCAGCCATTAAGCTATTTAAGGCATATTAAGATATAAAGACTGTGTGTGTGTGTGTGTGTGTGTGTGTGTGTGTGTGTGTGTGTGTATCTTTCAGGAACTCAGAACATTAGGGCAGGAATTGGGCTCTATAACACCCCTATATCCCTTTGCTTCTAAGATATTGTAAGTAAGAAGTTCTGAAGAATTCAAGAGAAAAAATTGAAAATCCAGAACAGGACCATAGCAAGAGAATCTGTGTGACCTCGGCAATCCAGACTTCTCTCCTGGGCCCCAAACTCTGCAATACACTTCTGAATGTCTGCTCAGAGCTCCTCGGCCTCTGCCATCAAACCTCAATTCCTTATATTTACTTCCCACCTTTGGGGATCAAACGATCCTTTCACGGGTCACCTAAGACCATCAGAAAACACAGATGTATACCTGGCAACTCAGGACAGTAGCAGAATTACTGTCATTCTAGCAATGAGCCGGGCAGTGGTGGCACATGCCTTTAATCCCAGCACTTGAGAGGCAGAGGCAGATGGATTTCTGAGTTCAAGGCCAGCCTGATCTACAGAGTGAGTTCCAGAACAGCCAGGGCTATACAGAAAAACCTTGTCTTTGAAAAAAAAAAAAACCAAAGTATCAATGAAAATATCTCTATAGTTGGAGGTCACCACACATGAGGAGCTGTGTAATGGTCGCAGTGTTAGGAGGGCTGGGAGCCACTGTGCTGGAGTGCCTTGCTAGGTCTGGCTGCAGGTGCAGAAAAACACCAAGATTTGTGAACCTTCAGCAGTCTTGCCTGGCATCTGCTGGCCCCAGAGTAGATAAATGCAAGTTACATTATCACAGAGGACAAGCTTGCCTTCACCTTTCTAGTCCACTTATGTTGGTGTAGGCTTCTCGAATTCGCTTCTGGCCAGTTTTTGGATGTTTGCTGTGGGTCTGGGGCACCTTGGGAAGATTTGTGGTCTATCTAAAGGAAGAGCCCTCTCTACCTGGAGCATCTTCCGATCAAATGGAGAAAGCCTCCCTGGAACCTGTCTGTCACAGAACATTCATCTTGTGCCTGGCTGTAAACCAGCCACCAGCAAGGGCATCTAGGATAGCCAGAACTCAGGAGATAAGGACCCTGCAGTGGAAACCTAGGAAACTATCAGCAAAGAGAAAGAAGATCCTCATGGAGTTGCCAACCGTGGTGTCTCCTGGAGCCTTCCTTTGCACTTGATAAGTAAATTCCCAAATGCTCACTGTGGTGGTTTGTATATGCTTGGGCCAGGGAGTGGCACTATTAGGAGGTGTGGCCTTGTTGGAGTAGGTGTGTCACTGTGGGCATGGACTTCAATACTTTGCTCCTAGCTTCCTGGAAGTCAGTCTTCTCTTAGAGGCCTACAGATGAAGATGTAGACCTCTCAGCTCCTGCACCATGCCTGCCTGGATGCTGCCATGCCCCCACCATGATGATACTGGACTGAATCTCTCAACCTGTAAGCCAGCCCCAATTAAATGTTGCCCTTATAAGAGTTGCCTTGGTCATGGTGTCTGTTCACAGTAGTAAAGCCCTAACTAAGACACTTAAAGGAGCGAGCCCCCTTGAAAAGACTTCTATGACTACCCTTCCCTTTATAATGTCATCATTACCATGGAGCTGGCCCCATCAGGCCACCAAGCCTTTGAGATGGAGTTATCTTGAACAGCACTGTTCCTAGGACACTACCACAAGCCCACACTGCAATGCAGGTTGAATGAAAGGCCACAGATGGCAAACTCTGAATTGAACTATTAGAAAAGACTCCCTCCAGGCACAGAAAAGCACTGGAGTATTTTTACCAATGAGGAGTCACATTCTGCATGTGAAAGGCAGTGCTAGAGGGACAGCCCTGAGCTGACAGATGCTCTTGGAACTCATCATGGGCTCAGGGTACTTCAAGGGTCTCACTCTGCTATTTGCATTGTGTGTCCACATAGTCTCGTGAGTACACGCTGACTATTCTATCCCACTGAGCCCAGGTCCAAGCAGGAGGAAGGATTTAAGGCAATGATTCTCAACCTGTGGGTTATGACCTCTTGGTAGGGATGACCCTTTCACAGGGTCACCTGAGACTATCTGAAAACACAGATATTTACATTAAAATTCATAACAGTAGCAAAATTACAGTTCAGAGGTAGCAATGAAAAAATGATGGGGTTACCACAACATGAGGAACTGTCATCACAGTGTCAGGAATGTTGAGAACCGCTGATATAAGCCCTGTCCATAGACTGTGTCTTTCCAAGGATCGACAACAGCTGTCTTGATTCCTCCACCCACCAGACCCAGTTGCATTCTATTAACCAGACATGGGTTTGTTTGTTTGGAACCCACAAGGCATTGTCATGGTTCTATTAGGGACCAAGATAAGTTGGATGTTGTTTTTACACTTAGGTAGTATCACTTCCAAAGAGTCTTTAAAAAGTGATTTATTATTTTTATTTATGTGCGTGAATATTTACTAGCATATATGTCTATGAACCTCATACATGTCTGGTTCGACAATGACAGAAGAACTTCAGATCCCCTGAAAGTTGAATTATATATGGTTGTAAGCCCTCCTGTGGGTGCTGGGAATTGGATTCAGGACTTCTGGAAGAACAGTCATCTCTCTAGCCCTGCTCCAAAGAGTCTTAAGATGGATTAACTTTGTTATTTCTTCTACTTGCTTGAAACCAAATAACAGCCAGTTATAAAGATGTCAAAGGCAAGGATTATACATGGTCCTTATAAGAATGGCTTGTGCCATATGATCTGCTATTTTACTTTCTCGTCTCTTGCTTTGACAAACACCATGCCAAAAGCAAATTAGGGGAGAAAATTTCTTGGGCCTTCACTTCCAGGTTGCAGTCCATCATTGAGGAAAATCAGGGCAGGAAGTTGAAGCAAAACCATTTAAAAAAAAAAAAAAAAAAAGCTCACTTGTAGGCTAGCTTTCCTTATATAGTCCAGACTACAAGCCTAAGGAATGGTGCCACCCACAGTGGGATTGCCCCCCCTCCGCCCATGTCGATCAAGACAACCCTCCATGCTTCAGATAATTCCAGAAGTCAATCTGATACAGGAAATCTCTCAATTGAGTCTCCCTTCTCAGATGACTCTAGGTAGTATCAAGCTGACAGAGTAGGCTAAGTAGGATATACACCACTCTAAGAATGTAGGCAGCACATCTGGAAAGACTGGGGTCATAGAGATGTCACTCATCCAAGACAAAATCAGATATTTTGGTGACACAAACCATTTAGGAAACAACCTATCCTTAACTTCCGGTAGAACTTTTGCACCATTTGAGGGGGGGAATGATTTTAGTGCACATAAAATGTTTTGACATCATACAATTGGATTTATTAACTTGTATTTCCAACCTCACATAACAGAGTCTTCAAAATCAGAAAGCCACAGTTACCCTGCATGCTAGATACAGTCAGACCATGGGGGTGTCAGTGCTATATACAGTCAGACCATGGGAGTGTCAGTGCTAGATACAGTCAGACCATAGGGGTGTCAGTGGTGGTCCTTCTTGCTTTTTCTGGGTGGATAGTTCTAGAAACCTGAAGGAAAGACTTTGCCTATGGGAGAGCCTTGCAGGCACCCTCACTCACACCTAGATGGCGCCCACACACTGAGTGGAGCTCATACAGGGATACCTTTTAACTGCCTAAGAATTCACAAATTCTCCAATAAAAGTGGTGAAAAGTTCAGTATTAGTGGCTCTCAAGTGTGGCTGGGTGAACGGACTTGGTCAAAGGAGAGGTGGTGAAACCTGAGGACTGTCTGTAACCACATCCAGTGCCTGGGTAGACTCCATCCTTCTGCCTCCCTACAGCCATGCAGGCAAAGCAGGACCCAGACTGGCCGATTCTCCCTGGAGGCCTCAGCCCTAGCAAGGCACTCAGAACTCTCTTCCATTTGTCACACCGTCTGACACAGTCATCACAGAGGAGACCTGCCATATCAAGGCTTCCTAAGCAGATGGTGAGGGTGTAGGTACTGTTCAAAGTTAAGGGGTTGGCTTTTAAATTTCCCTGTCAACATTAATACACATCATTACCCAACACTATGGATATAGTTTAGTGTCTGGGGTTTATTGTACACGGTTTCTATGTGACCGTTCAGTAAACAATGGAGCAAGAGGGATCTAGGTTCCAGTCTAGATCTTGTCCATACAACTTTACAGTCTTACAAAGGGTGATTAGCATTTCTGAGTTTAGAAAAACAATATGGTCTACCTTATAGACAATGAAGACTGAGATAGTCTTATTGCTTGCCACACTGAAACTAGTGAAGATAAATAGACTAAGATTTTCACCATGTTCTGACATGAAAGTCCCAGCAGTCAGTGCTATTAATTATACCTACAGAATCACTATAACTAGATTACAAAAATGCACTGGAACCACTGCAAGACATGAAATTTGACCAGAGAACCTAGGCTCAAGCAGAGACAGCACATTTGGAATAAGGTTTCCTTGGGAAGATTTGGTTTGCACCCCAAAGACAAAACTACTAGAAAGGGAGAAGCGGCTCAGTGATGTAGCTCGGTTGGCAGAATGGTCGCTTAGCATACACAAAGCCCTGGATTCAGGCTCAGATGCCCCACGAACAGGATGTGGTGGTAATGATTCCAGCACTTGGTAGTTGTCTACAAAGACGTTCTGGAGTTCTCAGTCATCATCAACCATGGAAGGAGTTCAGGGCCCTCCTGGGATACCTGAGAGCCTGTCTCTTAAAAAAATAAATAAATAGAAATATCAGTAACCAGTCTTTACTTTATTCTGCGGTCAGCTTGCAATACATTTCATAAAAGCCCTTGTAGACAAGGGGAAAAAAAAATAATCACTTAAGGTCAAAAGTTGGAAGAAGCTACATGTAGCATCAAAGTGATACCACAGTGGGAAGAGTGGATGGGGCTCTGACAAGGGACATCTCTCCATCATGGCAGCGAGTAGCCTAAGGGAGATATGGATATTAAACTCAGATGAAATTAAAGGCAGGAATAGAGGAAGGAGGGTTTGGACTTGAGACAAATAAATCCAGCAGCGTGTCTGAAAACTCAGGGGGAGAGTGTGCCTGTCACCACTGCAGGGCCTCAAGTGCCACCAAACAGCTGGAGTGGAAGACAAGGGGAGGGGGCTTACCCTGCCAGGGCTCTGCAGGAGGCAGAAGGAGACTCATTCTTGTTCTTATTTCCACCCGGCAGAGCTGTGCCTGCAGTGAAAACCGGGTCTAGCAGAACAGGAGACCTTCAGGAAGCATGCTGAGCCTGGGCCCAGAACATTCCAGTTCACATCCAATTTTGCTCCTGTGTAGACAAGCGGTTTCTGGTCCCAGAGCATCTGAGATGAAATTAGTCATTCCTGCACCAAAGGAGCAGTAAGAAGTAGGACTTAGCCATACGTTGGAGTCTGTGAGATAGCACATGTTTGAAAGTGAACTAAGTTGCTCATGGCCCCTATTTCTACCTGATAGATGTAATGTAGATATGGGCATGAGGTCTACAGAAATGATGCTATTTCTTCTTTAAGTAAGTTAGTTGTCAGTTTCTGACTTCCAGATCGCTTCTGTGCTGACTCGTGCTCTTGGAAACCCTGCTCTCTCAGTCATCTTCCTTCCTACTCAAAAGTCCCTTCCCTTCCACTCTCTGTCTGTTTCCCTGGATGAGTCGGGGTATGAGTCCTGGAAAACCTTACAGTACTATCCCAGAGGAAAGATGTTGGTCCTGACTCTTCTCTGCAGGCTCTTTCTGGCCAGTTAGGTCATAGTGTTACTGAATATGCCCGTGGCTTTGGGCAACCCCTTTGCCCTTACCTCGTTTCTCCCAGCCATGGTCTCTGTAACTCTAGCTATATTCACAGTGGATAGCTGGCAGTCTCCAGGTTTCCCTCCTGCCTCTCCTTGCTAGTCAATCTCTGCTTCTGCTTTTCTATCCCTGTGTCCCTGTACCTCCCCTTCTTCTACTCTCAAAAAGATGCCTTTTATACACAAAAATGCTCTGCAGTTGGATGGTATTTTGATAGGAAGCCCTGAGCAAGCTATTTAGGTTAAATGTCCTTTTAGAGAAGATACTGGAGGGGGCAGACCTTGCACACAAGCTCCGCAGCCAATCCCACAACACCCAGAGGAAGCTCCACTCCCAGGTGCTCTAACACACCGCTGAGGATCATAGGTGAGGAGGATACAACATCTGTCCCAACACTGGGAGTAACTGGGACCAGGCAGACCCAGGCACACAGGAACTCTGCCAGCCCAATGGCTTGGGTTGCTTCTGCTTTGTCTGGGCCAGCCGGTGTCCTGAGCAGACCTTGGGTGCAAACTCTGCAGCCAGTCCCAGAACACCCAGAGGAAGCTTCATTCCCAGGTGCTCTAACAAGCCCAGGGTCACAGGATCCCAGAATTACAGGATCACAGAGACAGCTTGACTCTGAGGAGTTCTGACACAACCAGGATCACGGGAAGGACAGGCTCGAGGCAGATTTAGCAAGGGCAGGTACCACTAGAGATAACCAGATGATGCCGGGCAAGTGTAAGAATATAAGCAAAACAAACCAAGGGCATCATCAGAACCCAATTCTCCCACCATAGCAAGTCTTGGACACACCATCACACCAGAAAAGCAAGATTCAGATCTAAAATCACTTCTTATGATGATGATACAGGACATAAATAGCATCCTCAAAGAAATACAAGAGAACACAGGTAAACAGCTAGAAGCCCTTAAAGAGGAAACACAAAAATCCCTTAAAGAACTACAGGAAAACACAATCAAACAGCTGAAGGAAATGAACAAAACCATCCAGAATCTAAAAATGGAAATAGAAACAATAAAGAAATCAGAGAGAGAGACAACCCTGGAGATAGGAAACCTAGGAAAGAAATCAGGAGTGGTAGATGGAAACATCACCAACAGAATACAAGAGATAGAAGAGAGAATCTCAGGAGCAGAAGACACCATAGAAAACATTGACACAACAGTCAAAGAAAATCAAAAAGCAAAAAGCTCCTAACCCAGAACATCCAGGAAATCCAGGATGCAATGAGAAGACCAAACCTAAGGATAATAGTTATAGAAGAGAGTGAAGACTCCCAAGGTAATGGGCCAGTAAATATCTTCAACAAATTTATAGAAGAAAACTTCCCTAACCTAAAGAAAGAGATGCCCATGAACATATAAGAAGCCTATGGAACTCCAAATAGACTGGACAAACAAACAAAAAGACTTTATATATTTATGTTCATTTAAGAAAATACTAGTAGTGATATATTATTTTGAAATATACAGTTAATATGTATGGAGTTATTTAAAATTTATATTGAGAAAAACATGTATTTTCAGTATTGCTGTAGATAAGCATCTACATAAGACTGTTGAATTGATTGTTGTTTTATATCAAACAACTTTTATAATACTCAATTTTATTGTTATAATATTTTATACATTTTAAAGAATATGACAAAAAAGATATTGTAGGTATTAAGTAAGTCTCTGGGAGGAGTTGGGGTACAAAAGGAGAACAAGAATGTGATTTAATTCTACTTACTTAAAATATGTTTTTAAATGTTAACAAATTCAGATAAATTGAAATCATGTAACTTTTCTCATCAGAATGCAACAAAACTTAAAAAGAAAGAAAGAAAAGGTACTGGAAGGGCTAGAAAGATGGCTTTTGAGGTTAAAAGCTCTGACTGCTCTTCTAGTGGACCTAGCATCAATTACCAGCACCCTAATGGCAGCCCACAACTGCCTGTAACTGATGTCCAGGTCTAGGGATATCTGATGCCTTCTTCTGGCTCTTTGAGCACCAGACATATATGTGGTACATACACATACATGCAGGTAAAACATCTACATAGAAAATAATAAGATAAATTTTAGAAACAAACAAACAAACAAACAAACAAACAAAGAAAGAAAGAAAGGAAGGAAGGAAGAAAAGATGCCAGAGATTTCTCTACTTTCTGCCTCCCCACTCACACCCACTGAACATCCTTGCTACTCAATGACTGTTTTCTACGGTTTGAACTGAGTGACAGCTATGAGCTTGGGTACCATAAAAACATCTAGGCCACATTCCCATAATTGACTGTATGTGGATGACTGTTTTCCTGATCTGGAGAGAGGGAAGTGTGTGCAATGAGGCAATTGCTCCCATCAGACTCTTAATTGATACACACATCTTAATAACTAACACTGGGGTTAGAACAGGGGCTGAGCAAGTCAGAACACTTGCTGTGCTGTGCAAGTACAAAGGCCTGAGTTCAGATCTGTAGCACTCATGGGGAAAAGCCAGGGGTGGCCATACACATACCAGGAAGCCCAGCACTGTTGGGAGTGGAGACAGGAAGGTGGCTGGGCTTCTTGGCCCACTAGCATAGCTCAGGGTTTGGTATTCAGACCCTGACTCAAGGGACTAAGGGAAAACCTAGCAGACCAGGGCATCCAGTGTTTTCCTCTGCCCTCCTACATATGCATGGGTGTGGTGCCCCCCCCCCCACATACACACCATGCAAGATATAAGGTGAAAGTTATTAGAACAAAGGCATCAAGTGGAAAATAGCTCAGCAGAAGTGTACGTTTAAAACTCTTCCTTCTGTGCCTCTAGGACAGGAGTTTGAAGAAAAAAAGAAAGGGGAATATGGTTTAACGCTCAATTCAAACAAGGCAGTTAGTATGTTGATGTAACTGGATAGCTTTGAAAGGGAGGGTGGGATCATCCCTGGCCTGGGCCTGGGAGCCTGGCTGCCAAAGAGAGAGGCAGCCTGGGACCCTGGCTGCCAAAGAGAGAGGCACCTCGCCTCCCTCCCAGCCATGAGGTTCCAGGGCCAGAGGAGCCCAGGCCCCACGAGTGACACCTCGATCTTCAGACATTCTAATTTATAGTTAACGCCTTTTAAGCAAACAAGAGGGAGGGGAAAAAATCTGGTTCATATTACAGCAACGGCAGTAAAGGGAAGTCTGAGAGTTCAAAGGAAAAATGTCCTAGGAAAAGCTCAGCTGTTAAAGTTCGGTTGGAGTGGCCCCGAAAGTGATTGGAAATTAAAACAAAGGCTTTCTCCATGTGACACTCTCTCTCTCCCCCTCCCTCTCCTTTTCTCCCCCTCTCCCTCCCTCCCCCTTCCTCCTCTCTCTCTCTCTCTCTCTCTCTCTCTCTCTCTCTCTCTCTCTCTCTCTTACCAGCAATCCTTGTCACTCAGTTCATGCCAGAGAGCAACCAAATGAATTCAAATCCATTGCTAAGACTTAGTCCACTGGAATAACTAAGTTCCCCAAAACTCACTTAAAGGGACAGAGAAGAGAGCTGTGTGTTCTCTTTCAAGCCAGACCCCTTGGGACCCTCCATGGTAAGGTGTCTTCTTTTTACCCACATAAACCTTTTCCACTTCTGTTCCCTGGGTGAGCTTGGCGGAGAGGCTGCATATTGGGAGAGGAGAAAGATCTGACTGAAGCCTAGGTTCCTGAAGAGAGGGAGGTGTTCAGCAGCACCTCACTGAAGCAAAGGTGCAAGTATGTACCTCTGTGGGAGTGAGGGCTTCTCAGTGCTGCGACTAAACACCACCATGTGTGGAAGGAAGTGAGGACAGGAACTCAAACAAGACAGGAACCTGCAGGCAGGAACTGAAGCAGTAGCCATGGAGGAGTGCTGCTTACTGGCTTGTTCCCCATGGCTTTCTCAGCCTGTTTTCTTATAGAACCCAAGATCACCAGCCCACTGATGACACCTCAACTATGGACTGGGCTGGGTCCCCCACCCCCATTGATCACTAATTAAGAAAATGTCTTACAGCTGGATCTTCTGGAGGCATTCTCTCAATTGAGGTTCCTTCCTTTCATATAACTCTAGCTTGTGTCGAGTTGACATAAAGCTAGCCAGCCCAGTGTCGCATTAAGGGGCTTATCATTTGGACCTAGGGGTGGTGTCTTGTGTTTCAGTGATGTGTGGCTTTGGAGGAGAACTTAGGGAAGTAGCACCCAGCTTTCCTTTAGGTCCCTTGCTTCCTAGAGGGAGGAGCCTGTATCTTAATGACTTCTAACCCACCACTGCAGCTCATCTCTTTAGCCAGGTCCATTTTATTAGTATCTTTTCCTTTTGTTGTGACAAAATACTGGGCAAAGCAACTTAAGGAAGGATGAATTTATTTCGGCTCATGGTTGCAGTGGCAGGGAAAGCCTGGCGTGGAGATCTTGAGGCAGCTAGTCATGTGGTGTCCCTTTGTGTTTAGCCTAGGGGATGGTGCTGCCCACATTTAGTGTGGGTCTTCCCACCTCTATTGACCCAGTCTAGGAACTCCATCACAGACATCCCTTGAGCTTGCTTTCTGTGTTGATTCTACATCACATTTCATCCATTTAGCCACACGCCTCATCCCTGGCCCTAAGAGTTTTCCTTCAGATTCAGAAATCAGGCCGTAATATGTTGCTGTTGTCCTTGGCAGCCTGCTCCCTTCCCTGGTGTAAATATGAATTGGGGTGTAACTCATACGGACTGTAATTTGGACAAGAGGCAAAGAACAGACAATTGGCTGGAGTAGGCCCTGAAAGAGAATCAGGAAGTGTCAAAAGCACAGTTGGTGTCTTCACCACACTGTGGCTCTGGACTGAGGCAAGCAGGCTCGAAAGGCCTTGAGTTTTCCCTGATAATTGTTTCTCTTGAGCAACCCAGGCTGTTACAAACTCCTCCCACACTCTGTGAGCTTGGTTTCCTTGCTTTGTGAACCTGCCAGAGTCAGACATCCATTTCAGCCCAGTTGGACCAACCCACTGACCTTTTAGCCTGTTCGACCTTTTGTAAACTAAGGCCCGGCTGACTTCCTTACTTAGGATCCCAGGGAGTGTGGCAATGCTAATTTGTAGTTTCCTGTGAATAGGAGGAAGGCATGCTTTTATCCTCTCTGACCTCTCTTGCCTTTTACTTTGGGGTTACTTAAATAAATAGATGGGAAACACTCCCTATTGGCCACCCCAAGAGCCTGAAGGCAGCCTCACTCTTTGCTCATCTAATTTCCCATTGTGTGTTTCCCCTCCCCCACACTGTGGCTGTCCTAGGCCTGAGAAATTTATTCTACTTACTGAGAGAATTTTTGCCCACAGCAAAAGGCTCCACCTGAATATATTGGTGAAATAACCAGTCATGGTGACATTTACTTTTAATTCATGCACATGCTTTGGAGGCAGAGGCAGAGGGATCTCTGTGAGGTGGACGCTAGCTAGGGCTGCAGATCACCACCCTTGGTAAGATAGTAAAGATGCTAAAGGGACAAGGTTCCCTGCAGGAAAACAAAACAAAGCAAACAAATAAACCCTTTTCTCATCACTGCCATTGAGGTGACTGAGTGGCTGTGATGGTAATTTCATGGTGTGAGCACACTCCTGGGCCAGCACACCCAACCCTGAAACAAGCCTATAAGGGACACTGTATCACAATTCTAATCTATCTCATAGGTGGGAACCCCCCAGTGCACAGCAATTTATCTGAGGTCTTGAGCCCAGTAGAAGTGGCTGGCAGAGGGGCTTCCAAGTCTGGGAGCACTACCCTAACACCACGCAACTTTGGAGCAAGGACTTTGTGACATTAATACACAAGGCGGCGATAGAGTTTGTTCATCTTGTTACATAGAGAAAATTCCCTGGGATTTGGAGCTCAAAGGGTTATTTAGTTTTAGTCTTTAATTTTCGAATGTTTATAGTAATATTATCATAGGGAACATGCTTCCCTTTCTAAACATCAATGTTCTTATGCATATGAAAAAGGACTGCCTTAGGTCAGTCTGCAGCATTGAATGTGAAACACCCCACACAGACCATCACGCCCTGCTAGCATTTAATAAGTTTTCACTGACTTCTGAACATGCATGACTTCCTCACCCATCAAAGCACAGTACCCACCTCTGGGAGCTGTTCTTAAACAAGGTGCCAAAAGAACTCTGTTAGCAGCTGGAGAGCATGAGGTCACTATGGCATGACCACGTAATTGTCCTCTCAAAACACTAGACACCCTGGAACTTTCTACAAGAGAAATAAAGAGAGAACTTTTGTCCACCCTTAGATGCTATAAGAGAAAAAAAAAACTGTGACCTTTATGGTACTGAGAAGGGGTCATTCTTTGTCACCCTTAGCATAGCATGTACATGCAATGATGCACACATGTAGAGGTTAGGGAACAACGTGCAGGAATTGGTTTTCCCCTTCTACCATGAGTGCCCCAAGGAATTGAATTTAGACTGCCAGGCCTGTGGAAAGCATAATTTACCCACCAGCCCATCTTGTCAGCCCAGGCTTTTTTTTTTT
>NW_022196906.1:54593469-54593914 GCF_008632895.1 Mastomys coucha | reverse complement strand
AATCCGCCTGCCTCTGCCTCCCAAGTGCTGGGATTAAAGGCGTGCGCCACCACCGCCCGGCTAGGCTTTCTTTTTTAAATAAGAATATTCTTTAAGAATATTGCTTCTGTTATTCACCTTGCAAAGGAGCTCTGTATAAATAACCGGCATGACTTCTCTCTGAAAACAGGAATTATGTTTGAGGAAAAGGGACACACTTTACAGCAGCTTCCTGGTAAATTCCTGGCCTTGGCTTTGTTAGTTTTCTGTAATCTTCACTGGACATGGGCTGTTCACTTTTCCCCTGACTGGCTGGCTGTCTACCTCCTGAGCTGGTGATCAGAGGAGTCCAGTGCTGTCCCAGGCATGGCTTTTGTACATCTTTTTGGTTCAAGGTAGACTGAAACATTTGTATGGTAAACGGCTTACTCTTGTTTTTTAACTTTTTTTAAAAGACTTTATTAGT
>NW_022196906.1:54588292-54593459 GCF_008632895.1 Mastomys coucha | reverse complement strand
TAAGTCTATGTGTTGTGCAGTGGGGGAGGTGTAGTACTCATGGAGGCCTGAGGGAGGCATCAGGTTGTCTGGAGCTGCATTTACAGGTAGCTGTGAGCTGCTTGACATGGGTGCTGAGAATAGAACTCAGGTGCTGTGCAAAAGCAACTGTGCTCTAACCATTAGGCAACCCTGCAGCCTACTCTTTCATTCTTTTTTTGTTTGTTTGTTTTTTTGTTTTTTTTGGGTTTTTTTTGTTTTTTTTTGTTTTGTTTTGTTTTGTTTTGTTTTGTTTGTTTTTTGAGACAGGGTTTCTCTGTGTAGCCCTGGTTGTCCTGGAACTCACTCTGTAGACCAGGTTGGCCATGAACTCAGAAATCCACCTGCCTCTGCCTCCCAAGTACTGGGATTAAAGGCGTGTGCCAACACTGCCCAGCTCTTTAATTCTTTAAAAATATTTTTTAAATGGGAAAAAAATCAAAAACAGGAGCACGTATATACCCACGAAAATTTACTCATAATCCTCATAGTAAAACTATATATAAACTTTGAAGTGATTACATATACACAGACATACATATATATATATATATATATATATATATATATATATATATATATATATATATGACAGAGTTAAGCATAACAACTATGGTTATTCCAGGGTGATGTTTTTTTCTTTAAAAGCACTGGGCTTTGTACATGTATGATTTTGAGCTAGAGTCAAGGTTAGATGATATAGTCTATAGAAGCATTATTAGAGAAATAAGCTTGTGTTTAAAACATTTAAAATAAAGTCTGGCTGGAGAGATGGCTTGGTGGTTAAGAGCACTGACTGTTCTTCCAGAGGTCCCTGAGTTCAATTCCCAGAAACCACATGGTGGCTCACAACTGCAATGAGATCTGATGCCCTCTTCTGGTGTGTCTGAAGATAGAAACAGTGTACTTACATGCATAAAATAAATCATTCTTTAAAAAAATATTTTAAATTTTGCTCATTGTCTTCCAATCAACAGTTCCTTTTGTGCCCCTGGAGTGACCAGCACTCCTTATTTAGAAGCAAGGGTCTGATTTTTCACATAAGGCCACATCTGTGCCTCTTCTACAAGAAGATCTATCACCCCTATCTTGTCGAGAGCTGTCTCCTCTTTACTCTTGAACTCTGTGGCCCATAATTCTGGTGGTAAATTCCTTTTCCAAGTGCATTCCCAAAGGAATCCCTCAGGGAATAGCTAAGAGGTTGAATTGTTAGACCAGTGCTTTGAGTCTCTTCTACTACGAGAAGAAATAATTCACCAACACTTGCCAAAATATGTAAGAGAAGCAGGGAAAAGAGAAATGTGTGACATTTTAAACAAGTATTCTATTGGCCCTGCACAAGCCCAGGGATAGATTAAGTGGGCATGTGATGAGGCACCTCAGTGTCACACCTATTCTATAAAGTCAATGGGTGGTATACATTCCGCATTCTACAGAAGTGGGTGGCATATGTAGACACATTTACACATTTTAGAAACAGTATGATTTATGCCAACTCAAGTCTTGACCTCATGCCTGAAGCTGGCCATCAAGCACATGGCTCTGCCGGGGCTAACTTCTCCACAGAAACTGCACTGTCTGGGTTTTACACTTTTTCTGGAGGGGCTGGTAGCTGTCCGTTTATCTGTCTGGTGAAAACAGTAAGTGTAACTTGTTTGAGGATAGCTCAACATCTCTGAGGTCTACTGCCAAGGTCAGAAGTGGCCTTGCTATGTTTGATCGTTGTCACCCATCAAGGTAGGACTGGACACTGCAGATGCTTGCCTAATCAGTTGGTTGTACAAAGATTTTTTTTTTCATTCATTTTGGGTGCTGGAGATTGAAGCCAAGAATTTGCAAATACTCAATACGTGGTGTACCCTGCCACAGCCCCTAACCTTGTCCCTTGCCAATGATAACTCTGTATTAATGTCCCATTTTCTTTCGCATAATGAATTGCTTCAAAACCTAGCAATCTAGCAGCTAGAGAGATTGCTCAATGGGTAAAAGCACTCATGAGGACCTGAGTGCGGACCCCATACAACACCTAAAAAACTGAGTGTGTGTGGCCTTACATGTAGGGCCCTGTGACTTGAGTGCTATGGGCAAGAGGGTGGAGACAAGCAGATGGCTGGGGTTTGGTTGGCCTTCAGTTTAGCACAAGGCTCAGTGAGAGTAAAGAGGGTGTTAGACAAGGTCACCTAGTGCTCTCTTCACCACACACACACACACACACACACACACACACACACACACACACACGTTAGCAACCTAAAGCAATAGTAAACATTAGTCCACAAAGTCTGTGTGGTGGGAGGTGGGAGGCGGCCTAACTAAGGGCTTCTGACTGAGGGACTTTCATGGAGTCAAGTCCATTGCATTAGCTAAGTCTGGGAAAGTTCCTTCCAAGAGGGGTCCTGGCTCGTAGAGGCCTCAGCTCCTCACCACTTTGTGCCTCTTTGGAGCTGTTTAGAGTATCTTCGCTGTATGGCAGCTGGCTTCTCCAGATTATTCATGAAAGTCAAAACAGCAAGCCCAGTGCATGTTATAGTCTAGCCTAAGATGTCACAGCTTACTATTTCCTCAGCTCTGCTCAAGGTGTGAGGGAGCTGTAAATGTGCCCACATTAACTTTTTGTTATATGACAAATATACATGATGATTAACTTATAGAGAAAAAGGGTTATTTGGGCTCACAGTTGAAGTGGCTCATGGTCACTTGGCCCCATTGCTTTTGTGCCTACAGTAAAGCAGTACTTCATGGTGTGTGGGTGGGGGAGTGATGTGTCATAAACCAAAGTTGTTCCACACATGGCTTGGAATGCAAAAGAGATGGGGAATAGAAGAGGCTGGGGTCCTGCTAACTTCTTCACACTCATGCCCCTAGTGACTGGAGGACTGCCTGGCAAGGCTCACCTCCTAAAGACTCTACTACTTTCCACTAGCACCAGGCTGAGGACCAAGCCTTCAGCACATAGACTTTTGAGGACACTGGTCCATCTGTATTACGATGAATGTGAATGCTAGTGGACAGGGGCTCCTGGAGGCCACTCTAGAAATGGGCTGTGACACTACCCATGGCCCTTCAGGACTCTGAGGCCGTTAGTGGAAAGTTTTCATATCTTACTGTGATCCATGGGGGCCACTAAGTGGTTGACATGTTTATTCAACAGTGTTATCCTGTTAAAAATACGTTCTCCCCAAACTTCTAACTTGATGTCTACTGAGAGACACATGCAGAAAAGTCATGGTTTGGGTGCTTTTGATCATAACATCTGAGCTCGATTTTCATTCACTCTGGTAGAACCATGAGCTTGGTTATGTCTGTCAGCTTTCTCCCTTCCGCTGGTGTCTGTGTGGAGGAAAGTTAAAAAAAAAATCAGAACTCAGTTTCTCTTAGAACTCAAGTTACCACTCCAAGTTCGCATCCTGGGGTGGGAGCCAGTTTCCTTTGTTAACAGCTGTTCTGAAGTCCACGGCCAAGATTGCCTGGCACAGACCTCTCCAGTGAGCCAGGAGTTGATTTGGAACTGAAGGAACAAACTGACAGAGCATCATAAGATCACTTTTCTTTGTGTGTGTATGTGTGTGTGTGTGTGTGTGTGTGTGTGTGCGCGCGCGCGCACGCGCATATACGGTGGTGTAAAATATGTGTACATAGAGGCCAGAGGCATACACACACACACACATACACTCACACACACAGATGTATGTACATTCACATTGCTTGTTGAGACAAGATCTCTCTGGCCTGGAACTCACCACATAGGCTACACTGCTTGGCAAGCAAACCCCAGGGATCCACCTGCCTCTGCTACCTCACAGTAGGATTGCAAGCTCACAGTGCCACCCTGGCTTGTTAAATATAGATTCTAGGGATCAAACTAAGGTCCTCAAGGGCTTTACTATGCTATCTATCTCCCAAGCTCCGAAAATCATATCTTTTGTAGAGATCTTTCAGGCTGGCTTTCAGTGTATGTGTTCTGAAACTCTAAAAGACATGATCATGGCTGGCCAACTTCTGTACTTTCAATAAGAAGACACATTACTACCACTTTTTTTTTTTTTAAGATTTATTTATTATATGTGAGTACACTGTAGCTGTCTTCAGACATACCAGAAGAGGGCATCAGATCTCATTACAGATGGTTGTGAACCACCATGTGGTTTTGAACTCAGAACCTCTGGAAGGGCAGTCAGTGCTCTTAACTGCTGAGCCATCTCTCCAGCCCTACCACCACTTCTTTATATTTTTCTTTCTTTTATAGGGGGCAATGGATATTTTGCATCTCATTATGTAGTACAGACTGGCTTCCAGCTCAGTACGTAGCCCAGGCTGGACCTGAACTTGTAACCTTTCTACTCATGTCCCTTCTCAGCCACCGGCTGCTGGGTTTATAGACATGTGTTACCACACCCAGCTATGAACAATTTTCCCTAGTCACTGGAGCCAGCCTTTAGCTTTGCATATCTTCTGACCATTGATCCTTGAGATTTCCCCCCTTGGAACAAAACCAAATTTGATATTCCTTCAAATATTTGAAACCTCCTCTCATGGGGGTTTCCTTGGTTTGCTCCAGGCTGCACATTCCATGTTCGTTCAGGCTTCTCTTCTTAGGACACTCTCCAAATCCCTTTCACATTGAGATCCATCTGAAAGTGTGGTATCCATTCATTTGTGAGGCAAGGATTTGCTGTATGCTGTCTATTGGCAGGGGGCCGTGCCAGGCCAGATGTTTGAAAAGGACCAAGCGGAGCAAGTGAAACTGTCCTTCAAAAGCCATTTATTTCTGTTATTGCATTTCTATTGTTAAAGCCAAAGATTCCACTGGCTTCCTTTTACAGCCATATCAAACTGCTGGATTATCTTTGGCTGTGATGAACTAATATCTGTTTGAAGAAGGGGACTGTTGGCAGATCAGAACTTCCCAAGTCAATATGCATGTAATTGCTTTCTTTGAACCTATATTAAAGACTTCACATTTATCCCTATCCAAATCTTTCTTTGGTCCAGCTCCTTGTTCCAGCCTGTTGAGCTCATCTGATATTTGCTAACTCTTCAATCTTGATTTCATCGTGTGAGTTATCTCTCCCAGCTTCGTGTCCTCTATGTTCTTGATTAGCATTGGCTCTTTCAGTGTTTGCTGTCTGTGATGAGGAGGCTAATGCAG
>NW_022196906.1:54578436-54588282 GCF_008632895.1 Mastomys coucha | reverse complement strand
TTCCTTTCCCTTCCTTCAGCACTCTTGGAGAACAGGTTTTCCGCCAACTCCGAGTCGCCCAAATTATACTGTCATCTGGTCTGCATTTCTCCATCTTGTCCACAAGAATTTCCTGAGAGGCTTTGCCAAATGCCTTGATTAATCAATACATTCTGGGTCTCTGACATTCACAGTTGTCAGTTGTCATGACCTGCTTCTTGCTCCAGAGGAAGAAAAAGGCTAGAGCAAGCTGGGAATTGTCTCTTCTGTTGGAGTTCCCCTGTCCCCAAATGAAGAGAATTCTAGGCTCATAAAGGTAGATCTATTGGATGACTCTTCCTCAGACTCTAGGACTTAGCTCATTGTAAGTATCATAAGTCAGGTGTGATGTCCAGTCTGCTAACTCCCAGTCAGTTACTCCTTCTGGCTATCCTGCCTCACCTTTTAACTTCATTCTCACTACCATGGTTCCAACCTCAGGGTCATGGGCTTTTCTCAGAAATCTTCACCCAACGGTTTATCACACATGCAAGGTCCTGTGTGAGGACCTTATATCCGGTCTATATCAGTGCTTTTGAGTACACCCTGCCCAGCTCCTTACACTGTCCAAATATGAGTCTGGGGCGAGCCATCTTGGAGCTTGACTCCATCTTCAATGAAAACTCTTTCAACTTGGCCTCCTCCCACAATCCTAGCTGTATCAGTATATCGGTACCTTTCTCTGACTGTGCCCTCCATTTTGGTTTCAACCTGAATGCACAACTCTACCTAGGTTCTCTCTCCTCTAGCGCAGACCTTGCTTTTCATTCAGCATGCATGTCTTCCAGTGAGTCAATCATTATAGATAAAGAGAGGAATCGTGGTCCACCCTGACATCTTTTCTGTCAGAAAGATCCAGAAAGGCAGTGGTGGACTCGGAGACAGATTTGTGGTTAGCAAGTCCTCTAAGTTTCCAGGCATTAGTACTGCATTAACCCTTCAGTCTACAAGAAGCCTATCTCAGAAGCCTACCCAGTCTCTCCCCAGGGGGTACAGGGTTGGGTGGTTCCCTCTGGGACACCCACTGTCTTCAAATTATACTGTCACCATTTACCACATGACTTTTTCCCTCTGAAGTGTAAGATTTAATCCTCCAGATCAGAAACCACAATGCTACAATTGCCCCACTTTTGAGAGCCACACACTGTTTCTGTCCAAGTGTTGACAAGCCTTCTTAAGAAGTGCCCTCTGGGTAGCAAGCTACCAACCTCCCTGTTCTTCCAGATCTTTGGAAACTTTGACTTCGGTTCGCATAAGAGATGAAAATACCCCTTCCTTTAAACTCTCAGTCCCTACTGAGAAAAATGAATAATTTTGTTTGTCTCTTTGAGACAGCATTTCACGCTATAGCCTAGGTGGGGCTTGAACTCATAATCTTCTTGCCTTTGGCTTCCAAGTGTTGGGATTATAGGTGTGCTCCCTCCATATCTACGTCTGCATTTCTAGTATTAGTTCATATGCCCTAATAATCAAGCAAGTATACACATTTAAAACAGTAAAGTTTCTCTTTGTGTGTGTGACACTTAACTAACTAGTTTCTTTTCCTTGATAGGTAAATAACAAGAGATAGAAATCAAATCCCTCATCCTTTCTAGGATTTAACTGAGGAAATCTTAGCTGTTAGCCACTGAAATTTCATTTCTAAACCAACCTGTTTCTGCTCATCGTTAGACATAACCAATCTCTTCTTGCATTCCGTTTTGAAGCAAACAAGGCCTGTATGAACTGCAGGCCTCCCACAGGAGCATGCTGTGGTTGGCGCCTCCGTGCATAATAGTGATAAACAAAGGTGCCCCTTTCAGTTCTGTGGCATCTTGGCCTGGACTCACAGCTTGACGCTTGTGCTACAGTTAATTAGGGTGACTGTGAGAGGCAGGCTGGGGAAGGACAAAAGGCTGGGTTGAAAGGCTCTTCCTGATACCTTTCTGCATTAGAGAGCTTGCTGGGAGATTTACTTTTATTTTCTCCCTAGCTGCTCTTGTTGACTTCATAGTTAATGAGTCCAGATGAAAGAAGACTCATTATTTCAAATCTGGGTGACACTCATTTCAATTCAAGACCTGTATTTGCCCAGACTGTGACCGGAGTCATCCACAAGGAAGTGAAACCTCCACAGTGGTTTTGTCTGCTGTCTGCCCTGTGAGGAAGGTTCAGCCTCAGGTTGTTTGCCTGAGCTAGATTTGTTTTGAATTTCAAACCTTCCCAGCATCAGTCAGGAGAGAGACCTAGACCAGCCGTGGTCAACCCATGTGAGTTTTAAAGGTATCTTCTTTTTATGTGTATTTGTGTTTTGCCTGCATGTATATCTGTGTACTATGTGTGTTTCTGGTGTCAGCTCTCCTGGAACTGGGTCCTGGAAGCTGAAGTTCAGTCCTCTACAAGGGCAGCCAGTATTTTTAACCACTGAGTCATCTCTCCAATTCCTTTACGTGGGTTTTGAAATAAAAGCAAAGAGTGGGATGGGAAGACACTTCAGTAGGTAAAGATACTTGCTGCACAAGCATGAAGACACGAATCCAATCCCAGAAACCATGTTTTTAAAAACTCAAGCTATAAGGGCATGCTCATAGAGACAGCTGGGTGCCTGGAGTTTCCTCACCTGCCAGGCCACCGATCCCTGAGATACAGGTAAAAAACTGAGAGGCTCTGACACAACAAAATAAGATTCAGGGGGCTGAGGAGGTGGCTTGGCCTGTAAAGTGCCTGCTGAATAAGTACTGAATTCTGGTCTTTAGCACTCATGTAAAAAGCCAGGCATGGTGGCACTTGCCTCTCATTCCAATGCTGGGAGGCAGAGGCAAGAGGCTCCCTAATGCTCGTTGGCAAGCCCCCAGCTGGTGAGCTCCAGGCTTTGTGAGAGACTCTGTCTCAGAAACTAAAAAGCAATGTAGGAAGACACCTGACACTAACTCATGGTCTCCACATGTATGTGCACATATATGGGCACCCCACATAGACACACGAGCACATACACATGAATACAGATAAAAATGAAGTCTTAACAAGGGAGAGAGTGTCTGTTCACAGCATTTGTCAGCCTCCCATTTAGGATGGTGTGATGGTCAGGGTTCCTTTGGCTGGACCCGGTATATGGGATGAAGGGATGAGCGCGGCCCTACTCCTTCAAATGCCGAAGCATACGGCTTCTTCCTCATCTCCCTCCATCTAATTAGATGTGGAAAAGAAAAGGAGGGCAGAGGCTTGAGAGGCAGACTCTGACCTGGGGAAACAGGGATGGGCCTGACTACACCCCACCCTGTCCCTGGAAGGACGTATGCCACCAAGCCAGGCCCTCAGGCATTCTCCCACCTTTCCTTCTTTGCTCCTCAGGAGGTTCCTTCTTCTAGATCCTTCTCTAGTGCCCTCTGCTTCCCACCCATGGGGTAAAAGTCACAGTTACATCCTGCTTGACTCGCTCAGACTCTGCCGTCAGCTGGCCTCTGGCCTGGGCTCTGTGCTACAGTTCGGACATTCTCATTTCCCACAGACCCTAAAGCAAAATCCCTGCCTCTTGACAAGGTATGAAACCATTCAGGATGAGGCCTCTGCTTACCTCCCCGCCATCTAGCCCCTCACCAGCCACCTAAATCAAACTAAGGAGTTAATACCTCCAGGAGCCTCTGCTCTCAGCTCAGAGGCTGCATCCAGCAAAGAGCCTTCGATGACCAGACCTTTATTTCCATGACCAACCTCCGCCCCAGGTACTACCCTCACCTCCAACACAGATCTCCTAAAAGGGGGATATCCTCTCACTTCCAAGGATCCCAGATAGAAAAGTCTAGAAGCTCCCAGATATCCTGAGGCTCCCAGGGACTTCTAGGAGCTTGCTTTGTCTGACTTTGCCAATCTGCAGCCCCAGGTGTTGCCCTGGACCAGTCTTCATCCATAGAGCCCCCAGATTCACTTTCCACAAAAATCTGTGTGACACTGACTCAATGTTCTGAAGTTTGGGGCGATCATGAGGCATGAAAGGTAGTGAAAATATCTTTTCCTTAGCCATTTTATGTTCTAAAATCATGACTGAAGTCACTGTAACAGAACACAGGTTAACGGGAGATAGACATGTATTTACTAAAAATGCTATCATGTGCCTCAGTCGTCCTTGCACATGCTATCTTTCGGGTCCCTTCAGCTTAAAGTGCTCAGTATGCCAAGGTGTTATAGTTTGAAGTGACACATCCAGAATGCCACCAGAGGTGACTTTAATAACTCTTCTTTACTGGCACATCCCTCTTTGTTTCTAGTCCTTTCTCCTCATTGATATACCTGTCACTTAAAAAAAAAAGTGATGGTGGTCACTCTACAGAGTCTCACATTGAACAGATCTAGGAGTGAGAAGTCCGGGGTAGTGGTGGTATCTGAAGTACCCAGCCTTCTGCTGTCTTCTTCCTGTATGCACGGCTTCTGTTATCAAGACCACACCATCCCAAGGGACTGCAGCAGCTCCTACCTCCACACACATTTTCCAGTCAGCAAAATGGGTATATACTCTCATGACTCTGTGGTTAAGTGCACTTGACACTCTTGCAGAAAACAAAGATTGGATCCCCAGCATCCAGTTGGACAACCCACCACTTCCTGCAAGTCTAACTCCAGGGAATCTGACTCCTTCTAGCCTCCATGGAGCACCTGTACTCATATAAACATACATATGCAATTAAAACATTTCAAATGTGTCCAAGGAGCTGAAGGTGTGTGGCTCAGGAGTGGAGTTGCTTGCCTAGTGTGCACAAAGCCCTGGGTTCTACCCTCATCTCTATCAAAACCGGAAAAGGTCCTCCAAGTTTGACACATTGCCTCTGTCCTATTTGCCAGAACTTAGTAACATTAGCAATATCTAATGACATGACAGTCTGGGAAACGTACTCTTAATCTATCCAGGCGCATACCTCACAAAAATCAGTTAGTCATATTATTATGGGTGTACAGAGACTCATATGTATGAGGGGTGGGGTGCAGCCTGCTGACTTTATCACACCTGTAGCGATAAACTCTCCTCCCTCTTTGTGCCCTGCTTCATTTGACATGTGATTAGGCTCCTTTCAGGCCATGTGTCTAAGGACAGAACGTGAGTGTTTCTCCCCTATGCCTACAGCCCACTGCCAAAGAGGAACCAGCAAGACAGCCTTCTGACCCACAGTCATCCCCCATGACCTGTGCTGCCCAGGCCATCGAGATGTTGGAGGTCTGAGCAGTGGCCATCCTTGGGTGCCTCATACCACAAACACCACTTAGGGTTTCATTATTTCTTGTTGTTTTTAGACAGGGTCTCTTGTGTCTCAGACTGGCCTCAAGCTCTTTATTGGAAGGTGACCTTTACCTTGACCCTCCTGCCTCTACCTCTCAAGTGCTAGGCTTATGGACCTGTGCTACCACACTGGGCTTAGGTGGTACTAGGAATTATACCTAGGGCTCTACATGGGCTAAGCAAGCACTCTACCAACTGAGCCACATCCCCAGCCCCACACATAGCTCTTCTCATGCATACACACTGCTCGTTAGGTCACAGCCTCATATATCCCAGTTCTCAGTTGGAACTGCAAGTCACAAATGCATGGACCAGCAAGTACAGTGAAAGAGTGTTGTTGACATTCCATCCTCAGTCCCCCAGACACGTGCCAGGGGCTGGAAGCGATATAACTAGCCCATGACTTCTGACGGCCCCTTCCGGTGAGATGAGGTACAGCTGGGATCTATCTACTGAGTAGTTTCCACATGAGGACAATTAGCCAGATGTGTGTTCACCTTATGCTTAGCACATCTGCATCAACTATACCTTTGGAAGACTGCCTTTGTATAGGGAAGAAGGCAGGAAACCCAGTCTCTTTATCTCCCTCTGTTTGAACTAAATGGTGCCTGTCTTGCTCTCCGTTGTGTCATTCTTTGAGGTACAGAATGGGATCTGCCATGGTAGACTTCCAGTCAGTGTTTATTTAACAAAAACATGAATCAACATTGTGTGACAAATACAGAATATTCAAAAATAATTGAAAATCTAAACGAAGAGCCACTCGTATGTTAGAGCAAAGAGAAAATGTATACCATGTATGTTATATGTATGCATACATAACCATGTATGTTACATGTATGCATGTGTGTATATAATGTATGTGGCTGACAGATCTAGAAACTTGTTCAAGGTCACAACCCCAATAACAACCTGAGGCAGGACTTTGAACTCAAATGTAGGGTTCTAAAGCTTTAGCTTGTAATTGAAGAAAGCTGACTGTATCTTTTTTTTAATCTCTTTTTAAAACTTCATTTAATTATTTGTGTGTGTGTGTCTGTCTGTCTGTCTGACTGTGTGTGTGTGTGTGTGTGTGTACCTGTGTGTCCTACTAGGGTGATACGTTCTAGAGTGTTGCTGACCCTACAGGGCCCAGGGTGGGAAATATGCTTGATGATGTCCACTTCCTCCTGAAAGCTGAGCTCAGTGGTGCACTCGTCCTCCCATCCCTGGTCCCTCCTGTGTATAGAGAGGGAAACTGAGGAATAGACAGCCCCAAGGTGTTCTTGGGATTCTCAGGGGGCCATCTGTCTACCTGAGACACCCCCCAGTTACCCCTCCTGCCAACACTTCCTGCTTCCCCTTTGTGCCTGCCTTACCCCCAGATCCTTTGGCTAATGGTTTTCCTTGTGTAATGTAGCAGGAGTTCAGTCCAGTAGCAAGGAGTAAGTGCTGCCCTGCTCAGCCATGCTTCATGTCATAGCTCAGCCATGTGACTTAGAAAACTCTCCCAGGCTGTCTATTGCTTAGTTTCCCTCTTTATACAGCAGAGTAATAAAGCCTTCCGGCAGAGTGGTGGGTGAGGATTATTGTAGACACATCCACAGGCCTCCATCCATGTAAGCACGCACTGGGAGTTGTCTAAGTAGTGAAACAGTCCAGGACACATAGAGGGTTGCATCTCTGCCTGACCACATTTTATGACCTTGTCAGTTGTCCCCTGTAGAATGTTCATGATTATAACACCTGCATATAAGTAAATGCCGTGAACTTAGTTTAGCCAAGTGCCCAGGATGCTGCATGGTATGCCCCGTACTTTCAAAAGTAAATATTAGCTGCTTTGGGGGTTTTGTTCACTTTTAGAGATGGAGCTTTCTCTTTGCAACCCAAATTGGTCAGGAACTCAAACTGTAGTCCAGACTAGTCTCGAACTCCTACTCCAGCCTCTCTAGCACTGAGCTCACTAGCATGAGCCAATACACCCAGCTAATGTCACCACTATTATTTTGAGTCATTACACTCATCTATACCACTATGAGGAGTTGATTTCCCCTCTGGAGAAAGCTTGCTGAGTGTCTGTAAGAGACTCATCATGGCAGGGGCAAGGGCCCTTCCCAGAAAGGCTCAGACATCCCTGGGAACCTTCCATTCTGTCCACTTGAGAGCCTGCTTGAGGTTCTGGTGAGAACGCCCCCAGCTGGAGGGAAAGGATTCTGCAATTCATAGTGAACAGAGCTTGACTTCTGTAATGGGCAGAGCTCCTCAGCAGACAATCCACGATTGGGCTCCCTAAGGACTTTCCCCTCTATTCCTAGATGAATGTTCCAGAAATAAACCCCTCTCTGGATGCGTTTTTGGAAGTCCTGTTCACTGACCCACGTGGACTTGGGATTCAGGTTTTAAGAGCAGTTAGCTGTTGCAGGTGTTTCATGGCATGTTATTCTCATAAAGCTCATCTTAATTGAAGCTGTGACTGCTGACCTGTATCTAAATTTAGAAAACCTCTCCTGAGGAGGAAATGAAGCCTTTGAGGCAGTGGTGGGGGCCGTAGGAGCTGTCTCACGTAGCCCAGGCGGGTACCTGGGCCATGCAATTGTACACCATGCAGATGCTGTACTGGGGGAGTTCGGTTTGGACAGTGCATGTTCAGGATTTTTGTTGTTGCTATTGTTAGAAAAATGAGCCTGAGGGAGCCCAGCTGCCTCATCCATGTTCCAGACAGATAGGTCTCTGGTTCTCCTTTTCCTGTACGATGCATCCTTGAGGACCTAGTAGTATCTTCCCAGTGGAAAGCAGGGACCACGTGACTTACTAGTCCTCTAGGCTGACTTTCCCTCAGTTTCCCTTTCTAGATGCAGGATGATAGCGCCTTCCTGACAGAGTGGTAGGTGAGGATTCACAGAGACGCGTCCACGGGGCTCCATCCATGCAAGTACCTCCCGCATCACTGAGATTCTAAACCAGTCTGTAAATCGAAACATGTCTCCACGGTCAGTGTGGTTATTATGCAAATGTCAGAATATACTAATAAAAACTTACTTCATCAGTGACTCAGTATGACTGATGCTAAAACATTTTATTACTTTTTATACTGTATTTATGCATGTGTGTGTGTGTGTGTCCCAGGATTGCACATGTAGCACCTGTTCATGGAGGTCATAGAACAAACTTCCAGAGTCTTTCCACCATGAGTGTCCTGGGGACTTGACTCGGTCACCGGGCTTCATGGCACCTTTACTCACTGGCCCACTTCACTGCTTCCCAGCATGACTTCTTAGTCAAGGGACACAGTAACACATCGGATACAGGAGGTTGCTGCCTGTACAGTGCCAACTAGCACACTTACTGACTGGAACACTTTTCTCCTAAGAGTAGGAGTGCATTGTAAATGCACTTTACAGCATGGTAAATGCATCTTGGGTTGGCATCAAGCATCAAGTTCTGCTCGGATTTGTGTGTGCTGTACTTTCCTCTACCTTGGTGCAAATCACAAAGGTGTGTTTGAACCAGCAGCACAAACACTGAGCTTGTAGTGTTTTTGTAGTGTCATCACTAGATGACAGGGACTTTTCAGCTCTGTTATAGTCTTATGGGGACCATTCGTTCATATTTTAGTTATTGTTCAAACTATCATTACTCAGTGTGCAAACTCAGCTTCCTGAGGGATCTTGACCGTGCCCATTCTTTCAGACACACACACACATGCACGCACACACATGCACTTGTGGAAATACATATGCAATTTAAATCCCCCAAGTAGCACAGTTCACCAAGGTAGACATATAAACAGTTTGTACTAAAGATGCAGGCTCACAGACATGTCAAACTCCAGAACTTTGTGTGAAGGTACAGAAAGGAAGCCAGCACTCTACCTGTGTCCCCTCCAGCCATGCAAAGGTGTGTAAAGCTGTCACACAAGCAGCCCCATCAGACACCAGCTTCTTCTTCTGTTTAGTGTACCCTTGAAGGAAAGCATAAGCGAATAGCAAGTGCAGCTGTGCACATGTGTGGAAAGCAGAAAATGGCATTGAGACCATTTGGAAGAGGAAGAGGAAGTGATGTGTCATGCCACAGACACGGCTTGAATTCATTCCCTCAAGCTGAAGGCAGCTTGGGTGCCAAGAGATGAAAGGATGGGATAGGAGTGGCATAGAGATATGGTGGCCACATTGGAGAATGCTGCTCAGGATGGACAAAAGAAATTAAAGCGGCTGCTTCCGCGCATCGTAAGCGCCTTGCTATCCCTGGGCCCCTGGCTCCTCCTGCATTCACCCTTGTCCAGCCTCATTGTGTCACTTTCTCCTGGAGGTGGAGAATCTCCTGGCTTCCCCACCGCACAGCCTAGGTCTCCTCCCAGCCTCCTCCCTGCACCTTTGGCTGAAAGTCTTACACCAGCATCCCTGAAACTGCTGTCTTTCGTCCTCTGACCCCATCTTACTTCTCTGGCTACTTTTCCAACCTTCAGGAAAACCTTCACTTGAGAACTGGGCTCTGCCCCTTAAAAAGGTGCTACTTAAGAAATTGCTACAAAGAGAGCTGTAACTTCAATTTTTTTAAGCCATATTTTAAATGATGGTTCTTAAATTCTTTTTTTTTTTTTT
>NW_022196906.1:54482395-54576938 GCF_008632895.1 Mastomys coucha | reverse complement strand
TTTTTTCCACTGGGTGGTTTCAGCTCCTTTGTCAAAGATTAAGTGACCATAGGTGCATGGGTTCATTTATGGGTCTTCAGTTCTGTTCCATTGATCCACCTGTCTATCACTGTACCAATACCATGCAGTTTTTATCACAATTGCTCTGTAGTACAGCTTAAGGTCCGGGATTGTGATTCCACCAGAGGTTCCTTTGTTGTTGAGAATAGTTTTGGCTATCCTGGGTCTTTTGTTGTTCCAGATGAATCTGCCAATTGCTCTTTCTAAGTCTGTGAAGAATTGAGTTGGAATTTTGATGGGGATTGCATTGAATCTGTAGATTGCCTTCGGTAAAATGGCCATTTTTACTATATTAATCCTGCCAATCCATGAGCATGGGAGATCTTTCCATCTTCTGAGATCTTCTTCAATTTCCTTGCTTAGTTAGGGTTACACCGAGGTATTTTATATTATTTGTAACTATTTATATTATTTGTAACTATTGTGAAGGGTGTTGTTTCCCTAATTTCTTTCTCTGCCTGTTTATCCGTTGTGTATAGGAAGGCCTCTGATTTGCTTGAGTTAATTTTATATCCAGCTACTTTGCTGAAGTTTTTTTATCAGGTTTAGGAGCTCTCTGGTGGAGTTTTTGGGGTCACTTAAGTATACTATCATATCATCAGCAAATAGTGATAATTTGACTTCTTCCTTTCCAATTCGTATCCCTTTGATCTCCTTTTGTTGCCTAATTGCTCTGGCTAGGACTTCAAGTACAATAATGAATAGGTAGGGAGAGAGTGGGCAGCCTGTCTAGTCCCTGATTTTAGTGGGATTGCTTCAAGTTTCTCTCCATTTAGTTTGATGTTGGCCACTGGTTTGCTGTATATTGCCTTTACTATGTTCAAATATGAACCTTGAATTCCTGATCTTTCCAAGACTTTTATCATGAAC
Organism: Mastomys coucha; assembly: GCF_008632895.1. Lineage (NCBI taxonomy): Eukaryota > Metazoa > Chordata > Mammalia > Rodentia > Muridae > Mastomys > Mastomys coucha. The sequence continues at coordinate 54,576,008 of NW_022196906.1, read as the reverse complement.
GGATGTTGGATTTTGTCAAATGCTTTGGTTCTTAAATTCTTTAACCTCCCTTGTAGCCCATCACCCACCAGAGGTAGTGGAAAAGAAAGGATGGGGGGAAGTGAACCTGTTTAGAAAGGTTCTTTGGAGCAATTCTGTCTGTGTTGTCTGGAAATCAGCAGTTCAGTTCACAGGTTAGGAGAGGCAGCCAGGCCTAAGCCTTGGCATGAGTTAGCAGGAGGGACCTGGAGGAATGCCAGAAGTTCTCAATATGAGACCAACAAGCATTGCACAGCTAGCTCTATAAGCAAGCCTAACTCAGCCCCCATCACTGTCCTTCAAGTCTTATTTATACCCTCTGAACATCACGTGTCCTCCATGGGTCTTGCCTCAGCACGTGCTTCTGTCTCTGCTGACATCACTCTGCCAATCAGCCTGAGTCCACAGAAGCAGCAAGAAGTCGCAGCACACCACAAGAAGTTTTTTTGGTGCATTTCTCTCTATGGCATCCCGACACATGCAGCTTAACCACGCGATGTAAGGCAAACCAATACCTGCGTGTTGTTAGCAAAGACTCCTTCATCACAGGTACATTCACGTGCTTGCTTTAGCAGAACATCCTCTCTTCTGTGTCTGCCTCGGTGAAACGTTCCTTCATGAGTCTGCCTTAGTCTTTCACCTGTGTCTACTTCAGCTAAGCGTTCCTTCATGTGTTTGACCCAGCAAAACACCATCCAACTGACTTTCCAAAGAACCTGTAAGCCCTTCAAAGGGCTGACAAGATAGCTCACTCAGTCACATGCTTGGGACCTGTGTTCAATCTTCAGAACCTCTGTGAAAGAAAGCCAGGAATGGCGGCACATGCTTGTAATCTCAGCACTGGAAAGGTAGAGATAGGCAGATGTTTGGGACTCCAGCATACTCAGTAATTTTTAGACCAGTGAGAGACCTTGTCTCAAAATCACTTGAAGGCACACATGCAACTGCACTGCATACATATGCATGCACATGAACATGAACACTTTGCTGCATGATCCAGAATCTGGCTCTGCCTTAGGCAGTGTGCAGCAGAGCTGGCTGCTCTCGGATGGTTCTAGGGACTTTACAGTTAGGGCTGCCCTAAGAAGCACCTACCATGTTTGCTTGCTTGCTCGCTTGCTTGCTTGCTTGCTTGGTATCTTTGCACTATTTTTCTCTTGAAGATGCTGCTCACCAATTTCCACAGCAGCCTATAATGGGATAAACTTTCTATAGGAGTGACTGAGTGGGAATAGCAGTCCTTGTCCTGAGTGAGCAGTGCTTTCATGACACTCACACAACAAAGCCCAGAGCCTATAGCACAATGAAATCTTACATCTTAGTTTCTTTCCCTGTTGCTGCGATAAGATAACCTGGCAAAAGTAAATTAAGAGAGAGAGGGGATAATTTTAGCTCACAGCTGAAGGTATAATCCACTGTGGTGGGATAGTCAAGGCAGCAGGGGCTTGGAGCAGCTGGTCATGTTATGTCTTCACTTAAAAGATAGCAACGAATGCATGCATCGTGCTCAATTCACTTTCTCCTTTTTGTAGAGTCTGGGATCCCTTCCCCAGAAAAATAGTGCTGCCCACAGTTAAGATGTGTCTTCCTATATCATGAATGTTATTAAGACAATCTCCCTCAGACATGCCCGACACACATCACACATCTCCCAGGTGATCTCAGCTAGCTCCCAAATAATTGAGACTGGACTATTATATTTATTTAACGAGCTTTAAGGATACAGTGATTGAGCAGTACTATGCTATTTTAATCCTCTAAAATAATTTGGCTACCCCCTCCTCATCCCCAATGATACTTGCATTTTAGTAGTGATATGGTTCTCTGGGCTTCAGGGGTGTGTGTGTGTGTGTGTGTGTGTGTGTGTGTGTGTGTGTGTGTGTGTGTGTGTGTGTGTGTGTGTGTGTATGTGTGTGTGTGTGTGTATGGGGCAGGGTTGTTTCATTTTGTTTTGTTAATGGTGTCTCCTGAACTCTCTCTCCATGGCAAATCCCCACTTCCTCTCCCTCCTCCCCCCACCCCCCTGGTGTGGAGGTAGAAATCCAGTCCTATTCTCTCTCCTGCTCAATCATTGGCTGATCAGCTTTTTTACTGACCAATCAAAGAATGTTTGGGAAGAAATATACACAACATTGAGGCAGGAGGTTTTCAGAATAAGGATTGCAACCAGATATGGGGGGCACAAAAATCAGCATTTGAGTAATACATGGGTAATCTTTTCACAGTGCACAGTAGCCTTGTGTCTACAGTCCCACCTCATGCTCACTCTATACCTCATGCTCACTCTACTATATGCTCTCATCTACTTCCTCAAATATACATTATCTAGTATCTTGCCATATATTTATGCGAGCGAGCCTCCTTTAAAGTGGGGTACGACACAGACAGAACTCTATCTCCCATATTCATTTTATAAGTAGATATCTATATATACAGTATCTGTAGTGATCAATCTGCCATTTTTCTAAACATCACAGTTTGATGGCGTCTACCCAAAGGAAGAGTCTAAGTCGCAGTACTTTGGCAACAGTATCACAAGTAGTACCGCATTGTAAAGGGATTTAGACCTGGGGTTGCCACAGGAGAGGATTTTGGATTTAGGCATGTCAGAAGGAACTTCCATTGTAGGTATCAATCAAAAATCAAGTCACCGTAGCTTAAACACGCCTACCCCTGGGATAATTCCACAACCTATAACCAAAATAAGGACTGCATTTCTGATAATAGGAGGTCCTCAGCAACCCACTGAGTGACTGTGAGAGACAAGAGCCATACAGGTCTGTGTAGGCACTGGGCAAGGTATTCTGAGAGCCTGTCCCTTCTGGTCTTCCCCAGTGGGCCATTAGAGGAGGGGACTGTTTACCAGTTAACTGAGATGAAAGTTTCGGCTGTTCCCTACAAGTGAACAGGGTTTTAATATTTCCTGAAACCACAGGTCTGCTTCATGTCCAGTAACTGAAACAGCTTATAATCCTCAGTGCCAGCATGCAGTGGGCCCCAGCAGTGACTAGCAGTCCTGGGGGAACAGAAACACTTGTGGGGAAATTAGGCCATGTATGTTTGCAAGTTCTGGTCTGGCTCTGTAAATGCCAGCTGGCTCTGGATGCCTTCCCCGCCCCACCTTCCTCCTTCTCGTTTATAATTGAAGTGTTTTCACTCTCCCTGTACCTTAGAGAGGTCCTAGGTATTCTATGCAGACTCCGAGGAGAGGTAGATACCGTCCACCATCTATGCATCTGTGTCACTTAACATGGCCACAGCTTGGTTTTGATGACAAGCTTCAGTCCTTCTTAATTGGCTTTTCTCTGTCCCTGACACTCATGAAATTGCTTTTATTGGAAGCTGTGGTCTCCTAATCATGGCTTCTGGATTGGGGGGTTTTATGAGTAGATCAAGGACAAGTCATTGAGAGTTAGTCATGGGAAAGAGGAGAGTTTGGCCTTTGGAAACACAGGGTATGTGTGGACACCCTGATCAGAGGCTGAAGCGGGCAGTGAGCTTTTATTAGTTGATGCAATAAACAGACAGATCTATGGAAGAAACAGGCCAAGTTCTTTTCCTGCATGCTGAAGGGGCTCCAGTTGAACTTTTGAAGCATACTTCAATCTTTAGTTGCCAGATTAAAAACAAAACCAAATAGATCTGTAACAGTTTAGAAAGTTTGTAAAAGGCTTTCTCTTCTTGGTCAAGACAATGATGCCTTCTCAACTTCTAGTCAAAATTACCTGTAAGTTTTAAGTGTTTTTTTATATAAATGAAATAATGTATTGTCATCGTAAGTAAAATTGCTAGAAGTTTATTTTTAATAGAAATAAGGAAGTAAAAATATTTATATTCTTTCTGCTCAGAGAAAAATGCTGTTAGCATGTTAAATGCTGCATCTGTATTTTATGTTTAAGTACTCTTTTTTTCTTAAGGTTTATTTTTATTTATGTATTTGTGCATGAATGCATGTACCCATGGAGGACAGGGGAAGGCACATGATCCCCCAGAGCTGGAATTATAGTGGTTGTAAGCCACCTGATGTGGGTACTGGGAACCAAACTATAGCCCTTCGGAAGAGCAGTACCCATCCCGAGCCCTGAGCCATCTCCCCAGCCCCGATTCATACTATTATAGCTTTGTTTACTCCCTGTTTTTTTTCTTAATATATCTCATTTTTGGTATCTCTATACAGAAAGAGATATGAGTCACTAATATTAGTGATTCGGGGTATTTAGTACATCATTGTCTTACTTTTCCATTGCCATGACAAAACACTGCGATCAAGGAAACTTATAATAGAAAGCATTTAATGGCAGCTTGTGGTTTCAGAGAATGAGACCACGACCATCATGGCAGGGAGCATGGCAGCAAGCAGGCATGCAGGCATGGTGCTGGAGCAGTAGCTCAGAGCTTGCTTACATCTGATCCATAAGTAGATGGCAGAGAGAGGAGAGGAAGAGGGTGAGGGGAAGGGAGGGAGAGAGAGTGGGGGGAGAGAGAAACGCTGAGAATGGAATGGGCTTTTGAAATCTCAAAGTCTACCCATAATAATACACCTCCTCTGAAGTCATACCTCTAATCCTTCCCAAACACTTCTACCAACTGGGGACCAAACATTCAAATATACAAGTCTATGTAGGTATTCAAACTACCATAATCATATATATATCACAGCTTATTAAATTGTCTAGTTTTTAAATTTAGGTTGTGTGTCAGTCATAATATAATGTGTGACCATGCCAGAATCTCTGTTACATGAAGAACATATACTTTCCTGAGTTTTCATGATGGCTCAGATGGCATTGACTGACTGTGAAGCAGATGGGAGACTGTTTCTGTCTTGTGCCTTCTGGAGTGATCTTCTAGTCCTAGTGACACCAACTAGTGCTGCATGTTCTCATGGTAGCAATGGAAGTACAGGAGTTCATGACCACCATTGGTGTTGTTCACACCTGAGAAGGCATCCTTGGGCATGAGTTCTTCATTGGTCAAAGTAATATACATGATCAAATTTGGTTCCTAGCTTTGGATCAAGGAGAAGAACGTACCCTGCATCCATGAAAAGAGACAAATAGACAGTAAACATCTCCAAACACTCTCCTACCACAGATTGTCTCCAACACCACTCCCTCCACCCCGAGTGAGGCAGGGGATTCTTGGTACATTTCCAACCATTGATTGGAAACTCTTAGCTACTTTTTAAGTTATTAATTGGTCGAAAGTGAACCGTTGGAGAATGAAATGTAGAGCTTCAGTATCTCTTGCTAAGCAAGCATTCTATCACAATTCTCTCTCACACACATACACAGACATGCACATGCACACAAGGGTGCATACTGCCAGACCCTGCCCAACAGAGCTTATTTGACACATGCATACAAATGCATACCTCCACATACACACACACCTGCACACATGCATGCATGCACATGCACACACAGCACACACACACTCAAACATGAGTGCATGCACATATTACAAACATGCACACACTCATATACACATAGACACATACATAAATACATACCTACATACCCATACCCACCCACCCACCCACACACACACACACACTGTCAGCCCTTGCCCAGCAGAGCTCATTTTACATCTCATTAGCCATTCCCATTACTAATAATGACAGAGGCTGGGAAAAATGAGCATTTATCTTAAATTTTTATCTATTATTGCATGTATATTATAGGTATATTATATGTACATGCACATGGGTATATGCATGACATGGTACATGTGAGGAGATCATAGGACAACTTTGTGGAGTTTTCCTTCTACCTAATGAGCCACCCACTTACCAGCCCATACAATGGGATTCATTTTGAATGAAGATGTCAAAAATGGAAAAGTTCTGAGAAGATTGTTGATCTTAGATCACCTGTGAGTAGAAAGTCAAGAACAATAAGGAACACAAAATACTCGAGTGTTGTCTTTAATAGAAAACAAAACAAAACAAAACAAAACAAAAAAACCTGATGTTCAAACACACAAAAGGATTCAGTTCTCTATTCTGGTTGTATCTTATCAAATACCTTAGTGTGTGTGTGTGTGTGTGTGTGTGTGTGTGTGTCTGTCTGTCTGTCTGTCTGTCTGTCTGTGGGATGTGTGGGTGTAGGTGGAGGGCAAGAGATAATCTCAACTCTTGTTCTTGGGCACTCTCCACCTTGGTTTTTGAAATGAGGACTCTCATTGGCTGAGACTTGCTGAGGAAGGTATGCTAGCCAGGTGCCTGTCACGTGTGTGTTGGGAGGGGGTATTGTTTGCTTGTTTATTTAGTTGTTTTACATGGGTTCTGAGGATGGAGCTTGGGGTTATTATGTTACCAACGGAACCATCTCCTACGCCTGCGCACATTCTTGAGAACTAGTGTGTTTGGATGTTGAATCCCCCCTGGAGGTCCCAGGTTTAAAGGCCAGGCTCTTGGAGTGAAGTTGCTGGGGAATGCTTTGCTGAAGGAGGAGCTCAGTGGGAGGTCTTAGGCCTCCAGTCCTTTCTTTCTCTCTTTGCCCCTGGCTATATGTGTACAGCTTGCTCTCCCCCACTCTCTTCACTATTACTATTCCCACCTGAAGCCCAAAGCAATGAACCCACCCAGTCTTGGACCAGAACCTTCAAATCAGTTAGCCCCAGTAGCTAGTTTTCATGATAAGTTCTTTTTCTCAGGGATTTTGTTGTAGTAACATTTATCTGACTAACACACGTGCCATTTCCTGAGATGCTCCCAAACTCCAAGTGGGTCAGTGTATGTGAACTGCGGCTGGTGCCTCATTTCACCTTCAATGTTCATTTGCTGGCTTCATATGGTGAGGATTATTACTGGCTCCTGTCTGAGGCACATTTGGGTTTCGATGGGGCAGACTTTATTTCTGAGGGAGCAATAGTGTAGACCTTGGCCAAGCGGATGGAGAAATGCTGTGAGAACAGTGTTTAGCCGGTTGGCACTTTGCTTAGGAAAACAACGCAGTGTTAAGGTACTCAAAGCCTGGTCTTTAAACACCATCTGTCTTACCGTGAAGTAGAGCTATTTGTATTAGTACATGTATTTCAGACATTAAACACTTTTGTATATTGTGTAATGTTTTTTAAATCATTCTTCCTGCCACTCTCTATGTCTCTCCTACTCCTTCTGATCCTTCTCTTCCCATCTAGTGGTGCTAATTTCTCTCTGCGTCTCCCTCTCCCTCCCTCCCTCGACCCCCTCTCTCTCTCACCAAATGAGTTAAATTCAGGCTGTTTACAGGAGCATGGATACCTTGCTAGTTTCCACCACTAAGGGAAGTGTCTCTCTCTCCCCGGTATCCCCTAACTATGCATACCCTCAAGGATGAGATGGCTGCATGAGCTCTTCCTTGTTTGTGATAGCCTCTTGATGGCCCAACCATGTGAAGATCTTGCTTGGTGAATCATAGCTGTCATTCATTCAGGAATGCAGTGGCCATGACGTTTTTCAAAGCCAGCATTCCGTAGTAACCTCCACCCCTCCATCTCTTACATGCCTTCTGCCACTTTTTCTTCCTGAAACTTGGAGAATGATATAAATGTCCTGCTTCTGGCTTAGCCTGCAAATGTCACTCACTCTAATCACTTTGACCGACGACAAGCCTCTGCACTTATCCCTGCCCATTGCAAAAAGAAGCTTCTGACAGCAGCACTAATCTATGGGCATGACTCTATTTATTTAGAAGGCAATTTGATGAGCATGTCATGTCCATCAGAGTCTGTGACAGTCCCCAGCCATGTGCTTGTGATTAGGGTTACAGGACCACATGAAGATTCCTTTCTCTGGAGTGGGCCTCATATCAAATCAGAAAGTGGTTGGTTGCCTCTATAACAGATTTGACTGTTATTGCACCATGGGGCAGATCCTGCTAAGGCATTGTTCTTAACTTCACCTTCAACCAGGGGTCAAAGGAACATTAACACAAAACCCTGCTTCCTATTCTTCCTTCCCCTTTAAGGACATCTTATTTAACCTCTCCTTCACTCTGGAAGGGTGATGGCACTGAGTTTGTAGCCTCATTTTGCAACAAGGAAACTGAGTTTCAGAGACATGACAATTTGCAATGCCTGTCAATCTGCACTGGGGTGGAACCTCATTGTGAGGTAAGACCTGGAGCTAAGATTCCTTCCAACTCATTTAGGGTTTCTAAATGTTCTAGGTTCGTGACCTGATGAAAGATTCAGGTTAGTCCACTGAAGCCATCCCATGTTCTCTGAAGCTAACCTCTGCTCCAGCCTGCTGCTATGCAGAGCACTGTTCGGTGACATTTCAGGAGTGTTTGCAGCAGTCCGTCTTCAAGCATGCCAATTCTCTATTTTCCCTTCAACTGTTCTCCCCAGCCAGAGCTTCCAGAAGTGGAAGCGGAGGGGCTGGCCAAGGGGAGATGCGGCATGAATAAGCATCACTGTCCCCTCTGCTATGCCCATCAGTGCTGGTGGCCCTTTCTAGATATCATTGGCTCAACATCTCTGTGTATATTTTCTAGCCTGTTTTTATTCAGTGGCCTGATTCTCATTTGCACAGTTCTTCTAGGTAAAGAACCAGAAGAAACTGGTTCCAGGCCAAGATTAGCCTCCCCCCGCTCCCATAATAATCTTCCTCTCCATCCTTGGGCTTCCCATTGCCATCCTGTAGATGAGACAGTTGAACAAGAAACCCTCTAGGGAATTTCCCCAGATTTCCTTTTTTGTTTATTTGTTTTTTGTTGTTGTTGATTTTTTGTTTGTTTGTTTGTTTTGTTTTGTTTTTTGATTTTGGGGGTTTTTTTGGTAGTAGAGTTACGATTCACCATTACTGACTAATTTTGGCTCAAAATGATTGTGGTTGAGTGGTAGAAGAGGAGGTTAATGTAAATTCATCTTTAAAATGCTTTAAGATGATTAATGCTGAGAAAACTGAGCTTAGTCATGGCATCAGCACTGTTGAGCATTGCCAGTCTTGCTGGAGAGAAGATCTAAGCAGAGTAGAATGTGGAAGCAAAGCTGTAGTTCCAAAACTTACCTCCTGCTTCACCTATGGAAGAGGAGACCACACCTAAACAACTTCCAAGGTTCTGAGCTCTTTACAAGGAGCAGAATGAGGGCTATGATGGCAGTTCAGTTGGTAAATGCAAGCAGGGGGATCTGGTTTAATCCCAACCCCGGGACCTATAGAAAACAGCTAGTTGTAGTGGCATGCTCTTGCCATCCCAGCATTGGGATTTCAGAACTCAGGAGCTAGCTGGCCAGTCAGCCTAGCCTATGTGGCAAGTTTTAGGTCAGTGAGAGATCCTGTCTAAAAAACTTGTGTAGATTGAATCCCAAGATTGATCACTGACCATCACACAGTCATCCTATGCATCATCTGTGCACATGCATGTGCATTCGTGCAGACGTACACACACACAGACACACACACACACACACACACACAGTTTGCTACATTGTTTTTTGTAGAGTTGTATATTGATATTAATAGGAATTTTATGTCATTCCTGAGCAGATGGCTGTAGGTATCAGGAGCATAGACCATTTGCTCATGCTCTGTGAACTCTATAGCCCACTAATGGGTTCCTTTTTCAGACTATAGGAGTAATTATATTGTCAAATAGCATTTCATGATTTAAAATGTTCTACCCAAGCATAGCTTCCTTTTCACAGTAATTACTTGTGGCAAATATCCTTTTTTAAAAAAAAAAAAAAGAAAATAAATGCTGAACAAATTGAAGTCAGATCATTTTTCCTCTTCTCTTGCAAAAATGGTTGTGCTTGGTTTGGGTACATGAGACATTTTGTATGTATTATATATTTAGGCTCGAGTATCCTTAATACCTCTTCCTGAATGTTCTCTGCTTTGTTTCTGTTACCATGATAAAATACTCTGATCAAAACAAACGAGCGGAGGAAGGATTTATTTTATCTTGTACTTTGAGGTTACAGTTCATCACTGCAAAGAAATGGAGACAGGAAGCTTCAAGAACCTAGCCATATCACATCCGTAGTCAAGAGCAGAAAGAAAAACAAAGGCACTCATGCTCCTGCTTGCTCAGCAAGCCCCCTTTACTCTTATATGGTCCAAGATGCCCATCTACCCTCCTACCTGCCTAGGGAATGGTGCTACCTACAGTGGGCTGGGTCAGTTCTGAAGACAGTCCCCCACAGGCCAATCTGATGTGCACAATCCCTCAACTAGGACTTCTTTCTCAAATGGTTCTAGATTTCTTTTCCAGTTGACAGAACTAACCAGCACACCACATCCTAAAATCTTCTGTAGTCAGAGCTGAACTAGTGTCTACCTTCCTTTCCAACTGGCACTTCTTTCATTCTGTTCTACCTCCTGGGATGATTTTTGAAGCCCTTAATTCATTAGCAGCCATGCCTCCCCCTTTCTTGACTGGCTTGGAAGTTCTGGTTCTCCTGATGATGTGACTCTGGGAAAGTTAATTTGTCTAAAGTCCAGTTAAAAATAATGGGAAGAATGCTTTTACCCCACAGGGTCCTTATTGTGTGGCTGAAATGAGAAAGCCACTTTCTAGAACAAGGCCTGTCCTATAATTATCATTTGGAAGCAAGTGTCCATTCTCCCTTGTGGTACTGCCTTGACTGTAGCTTGCGGGCTTGCTCACATCTTAATGAAACCTTTATGGGAACTTCATGCCCATATGCCTCAGTCTCTTTCTCATCAAGTGTCGATTTTTTTCATTCCCCTGGCCCCCTGTGTGTGTGTGTGTGTGTGTGTGTGTGTGTGTGTGTTACATTTATTTTTTTATTAGGTGGGCAGACATACTATGGTGCATGTGTGAACGTCAGAACTTGAGAGAATCATTTGTCTCTTCCCACTATGTGGGTTCCAAGAATTAAACTCAGGCCTTTAAGTTTGGCATCAATCACCTTTATCCAGTAATCCATCTTATAGACGATGTACACACACACACACACACACACACACACACACACACACACACACATCTCTGATGTAGCTTTTAAATGCCTCTTTTCGAATGACCCCTCCCTGCAATCTCTACCTGTGAATGCCCCTGTTTGTTGAGATAACTAATATTTGAGGGTAGCATCAAGATTCTAGAGTGTTAGCCAATTCATCAGGGGTCATTGTTTTAGAGGTACCCTCTTGTATGAGTTAGATAGGTTATCAATGGGGAGTATGTGAAGGTGCCCTAGAACAGCATTGATGTTAAACTCTACAGTTCTGAAAACACTACTCTTCCCACCAGTTCCGAAAGCTTCCGGGTCTATGTGAGAACTCTCCTGGGTTCTCTCTGGGTGGGTAAGTGACTGGCTACAGTCACATTCATGAACTGCATGGCAGCTGCTTTAAAACCACGGCCAGGGCCAGGGACGCAGGCAGCTCAGTGGCAAAGCATTAGTCTACCACGTCTGACCCCTTTGGTGCAACTCCTAAGTTCTTCGGTAAATGAAAAATTAAATAAAATCTGATGTTGTAGTTCTTCTATTTATTTTGTAATGCCTTCAGGTTTCTCTTTCTTATTCTGAATTTTATATGATGTGTCTGTCTGTGTCTGCCTGTGTGTGTATGTGTACATCTATGTATGTGTCTGAATGAACCTATACATGTGCCTGGAAGAGGAAGATGGGCCATTTGTGTTCTCGCTGTGGAACGAGAAAGTCTGTTGTTTTCCCTTTGCCTCTGCACTCAGTGGCTTTTGCTAACAACTGCACACCAGTATTCAGCCCCCCAGCTCAGCGGAAACTGTACTGTGGGAGATTAGTGCTAACCTGTTCTTGCTGACTACATCCACAGCTTCTTGGTCTCAGCTGTGATGAGATGTAATGAGTGCCTTGAGAACTACCACATTCAAGAAATTGTCAACAGAATATCAGTGTGGATTAGAGCAACTCACAGTTGACTTGTGTCTGCAGTTGCCATAATAGCTATGTAGCTACATTTATTATTATTACATTATAAGGCAGCATGGGTCACATTCTTATTTTCAGGTGTTCCTATCAAGAATAGGTAGTGAAACTGCTGTGGTGGTGGTACACATCTGTCATCCTGGTACTTGGGAATTAGAACTAAGAGGATTGCCTCAAGTTTGAGGCCAGCCTGGTCTAAATTATGAATTCCAGGACAGCCAAGGCTACATAGTGAGATCCAGACTAAATTCCTCACCCCAAAAGGACGGGGGGGGGGGGGAGAGAATAAAACAAAGAAAACAGAATGTTAGTATGACAAATTAATGTATCTTCTATAATGAAATGGTTTTTATTCCTGTCATAAACACCACCTGATTATGATAGTTCTGTCAGTGTTCTGGAGTGTTTTTAATATTTACCTCATGATTTTTACACCAATATGCACGCAAAGTAGTTGGTAGTTCTACTTTGAGGGGTTTCATATTTTTTTTTAGCACTTACTTTGGAATATGTGGGAGATGTGTCTCACATCTAGGTTCTAGAGTAACTTTGAGAGCATTGGCCTTTCCTGCTCTGTGTAGCTGGATAGAAGCCCTCCATGGAACCAGCTGCGTCTGGCATATTTTTCGTGGAAGAGGCTCCTTACCAATGCTCTTCTTTTTAGTCCTTTATAGAAATCGGTCTGTTTACATTTGCTCTTCTGGGCTCAGTTTAGGAATATTCTACTTATTTTGAAAATTGTCCCATCCATCTAGGTTTTCACAAGTGTTGGTCTTGATTTTAGCGAAGTAGTCATTTATGATCCCCGCTTAGATCTTGTAGTTATTTCTTCAGAACAAACTTTACTTGCAGTGTTTATTCCTGCTCCCTTGCCTGATTAAACTAGTTAGCAGATGGCTATCTCCACTCTAAAAGCTTTTAGTTCTGTTATTCTACTATTAGTGGGTTATTCCACCCCTCTAATACCTGCTGTTATTTTTATTAATTCCTTCCTGCTGCTCCTCAGTTTGTTTTTCCTAGTCCGATTTCCAAAGCCCACATTTTCTGCGGTCTTGCTTTTACCGTTAGTGTATCCAAAGTGTCCCAATTTCTACCCCATTACTTCCCAGTTGGCCAGAGTTTATCTTCTAGAATTCTTCCAGAAGACTCATGGGAGCAGTATTCTCGGAGTTCCTAAGTGTTAAAGTGTATTGTCCTAAAATGTGATTAGGACTGTGTAGACAAAAAAACAGGGAAAGCTGTAGTGCGGAGGTGAGGCATTGTGGGAGTGGGGCTTGACAGGGGCAGATCTCCAGGTGGGCATTATTTTTATAGTTTTATAAAATTCTCTTCTTTATGCTTACCCACATATACCTCTGGAGAAATTTTGTTTGCTATATGTATCTCTTTTTTAAAAATCTTAGTGTTTGTTAGGGGTTGGAGAGATGGTTCAGTGGTTAAGAGCACATACTGCTCTTCCAGATGACCCAAGTTCAGTTCTTGGCACCCATATTGGGCCATAGCCACCTATAACTCCAGTTTCTGGGGATTCAATGCCCTCCTCTGGCCGCCATACACACATGTGCACGTGTACATGCATGCACACACACACACACACACAATTTTTTAATATTTTTAAATGGTGAGGTTTCCTCTTTGTTTTCTAGTTTGAATTATTCCACATGAGCCTGGGGAATGACTGATTTATGCAATACTGTTTGCAGCAGAAGTCCACTTGTGTCATTTCAAACTTTGTTTTTTCAATTTAAAAAATTAAGCACATACACATTTTAGGGAAGTTGGAGCCTGAGAAGTATAAAAAGAAAATTAAAACCACCGTTGCTGTTAAAATCTTGTCCGTTTCTTCTAATCCTTTTTCCATGCTTATATAGTTTCTGCCCCTTAGGGAATTAGGATTACTCTAAGCCTATGGCCTGTGTCCAGATTTTTTTTTCCCACACAAGCACATCCCTATATCCCTAAGAAAAGGTTGTATGGACTATATGAAGTATTTTGTCATTTCCAGATTGGTAGAAATGTATATAGCTCCATTTTTAAATTATAATTTGTACTGTTCAGGTTGGCAAATTATAGTTTACAGACCAAACTTTGCCTGTTTTTATCCAAAAGGCTTTTACTGGAACACAGTCATGCCTATTTATTTCTGTTTTGCCAATGGCAGGCTCACTGATACAATGATGGAGTTGAGTAGTCACATAGAAACCTGCCAAGCCTAAAATATGGACTACTTTGTCTTTCAAATAAAAGTTCCTGTGCATTTGTACTACAGAAAAAAAAAACTTTCCAGGATTATTTCCGTAAATATATATATATATATATATATATATATATTCTTGCTATTGTCTCAAAGAAATGAAGTATTTCTGCCTAAGGGATGTGAATGGCACTGACCAAATTGTCCACCAGCAAAGTTAATGCAATACTAACTATTATGAGGAAGTGAGAATCTGTCCCCTGTGCTCACAGTCTTTATGACAATGAGCACAGTCTTGTGGGTAGGGCTTAAGGACAATGTGTGTGAGCGTTTGTGTGTGCATAGGCCAGAGGGCATCTGAGCTATAACTCCACCTGTACATGCATGCACCTCTTGGGTACCATCCACCTTTTGTTGAGACTGGGACTTTCACTGGCCTGGAACTCACCAAGTAGGGTTGACTGACTGGAAGGCTGGCCTCAGGGCTCAGCATGTTGCAGCTTCCCCAGGGCTGGCATAACTAGAGCATACCACACCCAGATTCTTTTGTGTGTGTGAGTTTTAGAGCTTGAACTCAGAACCTCAAGCATATAGTCAAGCGATTTACCAGCTTCCTTCCCAGCCTGTAATTCTATTTTCAATCTCTACAAAATTGGCACACCTCAGAAGAACACCCAGTTCTGCTTGGTTTGGTTACTGTTAAGGTGGGAATTTTCTCTGTCGTCAACACTGGCTTCTTATTTGAATGACCTGTCTGTTCCTTTTGCCTGTTTTCTGGTTGGGAGGTGATGGTCTTCTCTCGCTAGCCTGTGAGACCCATTTATACATGATGGAAATTGTGCACTTGATGCTTTGAGTACTGGTGGCTTTGCTTTTCTCACAACAGTGGTGCTATCAGTGTCAGTTCCCACTGTTGATGGGACCCTGTTTTTCTAAAAGCAGCTCTCACAGTGTGTGGGTGTGGGTATGTGGGTGTGTGTAGGTGCACCATGTGCACATATGTATGTGCATGCATGTGGAAACCCGATAACAAGCCCACAGTCCTTCCTGGACTGCTATCAATCTATTTTTTTCAGACACAGTCTCCTCCTGTCCTTGAATGCTAGGCTGGTTGATGCGTGAGCCTCAAGGACCCACCTGTTCTGCCTCCCAGCATTGGGGCTGAGAGTGTGTCAACACACCTACAGGTGGTGTTGCTTTGAGGGAAGCCCCTGAAGTGTGGCCAGGAGGGAAACCAATGGCTGAGGCCCTGCCACCTTCAATGGAAACTCATTTCCCTCCTCAGGCTCCAACTTCCCTTTGTCTCCTAACCTGAAAAGAGGAGGCTTTCAGGGAAATAGCTGTCATGAAGAAGAAGCAGCTTCTTTTTTTTTTTCTGTGCTTTTTTTAGGCCTAGAATTAACACAATATTTCTTCAAGACAGAAAAGCACCCCCACTTTCCTGAAGAAGCCCCTAAATCAATTCCATGCGCAAAGAGCCCAGTAACTGGCATCATTTTGCTTATGGCATGCATTATCCCGAATACACCATATTTATGTCCTTTTTTTTTTTTAATGTGTTTTCAGACCCTGTGTAACGAGCTGTTAAAAAGGGTTAATCTCCATAATGAGTAAAATTGTCCCCTGGAAAAACTGCTTCAGGCCTCAGACTTTCCAAATAAAAAGAGTGACTTGAGTTAGGTGCCTGGCTGCGAAGAGTCCACAGAAAGGCACTTCTGAGACACATGGGTGCTCCTTGGGTGTTGAAAGAAGTAAGCTGCCTGGGTCGCTAGGCAGCTCTAGTTTGGGAAGCTGTCAGTGGAGTTTGCAGGCAAGCATGAGCACGAGACCAGCCTGCCCTTCTGCAGACTCTGTTCTCTGGGGCAGTGTGACAGTAGCAGAATGTTTGTGTCAGAGCTAGAGGTTTTTGACATTGAACTATGCCACCATCATGGCCTCTGCTCTGAGTTTTGTACATGTCTGTGCATGTGTGAGTGTTTGTATGTGTGTGCATGTGTGTATGTGTGTGGGTACATGTCTGTGGTAGGTGCCAGCATATGTGTGCAGGAAAGTTTAAGTCAGAGGACAGTCTCAATTGTTCCCCAGGTGGCACACACCTTGGTTTTGAGACAAGATCCCTCACTACCTGGAACTCATCAAATGGGAGACTGACTTTCTAGGGAGCCCAAGGCATCTGCCTGTCTCCACCTCCCCATTGCTAGGATTGCAAGTGTATAACACCGTGCCCCAGCTTGTTTTTAAATGGGTTCTGGAAATCAGACTGAGGTCTCCAAGCTTGCAAGGCAAGCACGTTGCTACTAAATTCTCACCCAGTCTAAAACTTTGACTCATTTCTATCCTTTCCTTTGAGTTTGGACTGGAACCATCTCAGGGTTAATAATAATAACCTATGTTTGTACAACAGCCACCGTACTTCTTGCATGAGATCTTTATCATGGTGAGGAAGCATAACCATTGTCTCTATTTTATGGTGGAATAAATAGAGGCCTAAGAATGTTCATGGGCTATTGTGGCTCATATGGCTAGTGTACATCCACATCTGAATATGGACCAGGACTGAGCTTACTCTAGGACTTCCATATTTCTTATGAATGATGAACATTCACTTGAGTCACCCCACAGTTGTCCACTGAGATCAGCTTCTGCCAACCAGAAAGTAGGAGTCTACTACATTCTCACAGTGATCTAGTCACTCATCTGGGTGCCTTCCACAGAGCTCATGGTATGTGTCTCAATGCCTGTGACAGAGGAGCTGTAGCTATCATCACAGCTCCGAGGGGGATGCCCCAGGCAGCATCCTCACAGGGCCATAGCACTATTGCTTAGAAATTCAGCAGGATGAGAAGTCTGCTCTGTGTAGCTCTGATCCTAGGGTGTGACAGCTAGCAGCTGACTCTAATCTACTGCTTTGAAAGCTGTGAAAGTCATTTTTCCCCTGACAAGTGCTGAGAGACACCATGACCATGGCAGCTCTTATAAAGGAAACCATTTCATTGGGGTTGGATTATAGTTCAGAGGTTTAGTCCGTTATTGTCACAGCAGGAAGCTTAAGGGCATGCAGG
Organism: Mastomys coucha; assembly: GCF_008632895.1. NCBI lineage: Eukaryota > Metazoa > Chordata > Mammalia > Rodentia > Muridae > Mastomys > Mastomys coucha. The sequence continues at coordinate 54,558,869 of NW_022196906.1, read as the reverse complement.
CAGATATGGTGCTGGAGAGTTAGCTGAGAGTTCTACATTGGAAGAAAATGAGACACACTAGGCCTGGCTTGAGCTTCTGAGACCTCAAAGTGACACAGTTCTTTCAACAAGGCCACACCTACTCCAACAAGGCCATACCTCCCAATAGTATCAGTCTCTATGAGCCTATGGGGCCATTTTCATTTAAGCCACCACACTGAGGGTCAACTTTTCTGAGGCAATTATATATACCAATAGGAGGTTCGAAAGCTGATGCCCAAAGTTTTGCAAATGCAGACATTCCAGGTGAGCTCTTCTTGCCTGTGTTTGGAAACTGAGCTTGCACAGGGTTGGTGTTATATAAACACCAATAACACGGAAAGTGGATGGGCCTGGGCTCATCTCTGTCCTCACCTTTCCCTTTCTGATTCCACTGTCTGGGAACCTGTGCCCTGGATGTGCCAAAGGTCACAAGTTGTCATCACTTTCCACAGATTCAAAGGAAATGTAACAGTCTCTAAACCAGCCTGGCTCTCAACTCTTTGGGGAGTCACATGTCAGACATACCAGATCTTTACATTACAATTCCTAACAGTAGCAAAGTTATGAAGTAGCAACGAGATAAGTTTATGGTTGGGGGTCACCACAACATGAGGAACTGCACTAAAAAGTCATAGCCTTAGGAAGGTTGAGAAATGCTCAGAACTTTTTTTGGTTTTTCGAGACAGGGTTTCTCTGTGTAGCCCTGGCTGTCCTGGAACTCACTCTGTAGACCAGGCTGGCCTTGAACTCAGAAATCCATCTGCCTCTACCTCCCAAGTGCTGGGACTAAAGGCGTGCGCCACCACTGTGCAGCAGCTCAGAACTTTTGTTATGGACTCAGAGTCTCATGTAGCTAGGCTGGCCTCAGATTTGGTATGTGACCTAGGATGACCTTGAACTTCAGATCCTCTTGTTTCCACCTGCCAAGTGCTAGGATGTCAGGTATTCACCGTCATGCCCAGCTCATCCATTGCTGGGGATGAGACCCAGGGTTTCACACATGCAGGGCAAGCACTCTACCAACATCCCTAGCCCAGAGCATTGGCTTTCAATTAAATATTTCTAAAAGATTTCAAGAAACCTAAGTCTGTATTATATAGTATTTCCTCTTTATGATTCTCTATCCCAGCTCTTTCCTTCCACCACCTCATGATGGGTCCCAAAAGAAATACCCTTTGGCTGGGCGCCATCAAGAGCATTGGATATTTCTCTGAAGCTCTGCCTCTGTCCAGGAAGAGGCATGACCTCCATAAGCCGTTAGCAAATCAAAGCCTGGCTGAAGACAGAGGGCTCATACATTGGGATGAGTTATTTTCAGCCCTTGACTTTGCCCCAGTGCTAGTGAAATTTCACAGCTGGTTATTAGAAAAACCCAGCATCTAGGTTAGACACTATTTATGTCATATGAAGCTGGAGGAGTAAAATATTCTAAAGATAGGAAAACATTTTATAAAATGGCAGCTTTGGGGTGTATTTTTCTCTTCCAGGGCCTAGGAAGTGATTTATGGGACCTGATGAGGTGCCGGGAGACAGGACCCCTCTGGCTCCCCTACTTAATGGGCCAAGCACCTTCCCAAGTATTGATACAGCTGACCCTGCTATGGCTCTTGGCAGGGTGACGGGAGGGAGCCTAAGGAAACATGAATGATTTATGGATTTTCAGAAAATAGGGAGACATGGAGGAAGAGACTGGAGTTGGTTTCCTCGAAAGGTAGAAATGGCTAATTCTTCAAGGGAGTAGCTCCCAGTAGCAACCCAGCTTGGCTTTTCTTGCTGTAAATTTGAGGCATCTGAGTGATTTTTTTTTTTAAATGCCAAAATGAATGCCCTCCTCCTATAGCTTGTAATGGTGCCAACCCTACCCTCAAGTACAGGGCCCTTGATCCATATACCCAAGTTCCTTTTTCAGGGACAACCAGGGTCCCAGAGCCCACAGCCAAGGGCTGCCAGGACAACAGTGGACTCTGAGCACAGGCTATCCCTAATATCCTTCTCTGCTTCTGCTCTACCGGGAACATTGTAAGCAGAAACAGGATCCTAGCCATGTCATTTCTCTCTGTCGGACAATGGCAGAAGAGGGAACAGAGCATTAATGTCTATACTCAAGGCTTCTGATACCCATACACCAAATGGGTATGGATTACATAATGTCCAGGGTTAAGTCGAGGCTCAGTGTCATTGTCCTTATGGTGGAGAGGAGTCTGGGATTGCGAGCTGCGGGGTACCTCAGCCGGTAAAGGACCGGTTCATTGTGCAAGCATGAGCACCTGAATTTAACCCAGGACTGGCCTAGTAAAGAATCACAGAGGCAGAGATGGTCAAATCCCTAGGGCTCCCTGGCCAGTCACTCCATCAGAAAGAACAAAGTAAGTCTAGTGAGAGATCCTGTCTCAAAAAACCAAGGTGGATGGCTCTAGAGGAATGACACTTGAGGTTGGTCCTCTGGCTTCCATGTGCACATGCTTGCTCGTGCGCGCACATCTGGAATGTGAATCCTCCCATGTGCCCTAGAGGAAAGAGCCTAATGATTCGCCCCAAGAACTATTTCACGCACATGCTTCCTCATCCCCAGGATCTTACCTGACATTGCCCTTTTATATTTTAGTTGCTATCTGGAGCCTCCCTCCTCAGGAAATGGATGCACACCTCACAAGGCTATGGCATGCCTTGGAGGGGCCAAATCAAAGTCCATATTCTAGAGGCGTCTTTATTCTAAAGGACAGACAGGATTCCCACGCCTCTGTCCCCTGTGCAGCAAAACACTCAACTCTTCATGTGTCTACCTAGCAGCGACAGCTGCACATGAGCAGGAAGAGATGGATTATGGCTAAATACCCTACTTTGGCTGCTTAAGTTACAGATGCCTTGGTTCCGTGTGAATCTGAGATATTCTTGGGTTAAGCTGAAATAAGCCAATTTAGGTGTGTGCAACCATACCTGTAAACTAACCTGAGCGACAGCTTTTGATCCTGATGTCACTTCCTGGCACAACAGAATAAGCTCTGTGTGTTAAAGTTCACTTAGAGTACAACACAGCACAGATTGGAATCAAATATTGTGTTAATTAGAATTAGAATCAAATGCACGGACCGGAGACTCAAAGGTAACCATCGGTCCCAAAGTAGTTTTACTTGAAGGAATCTGAACGTGGGTAACCACCATGCTGGATTCCTCTGTCTTTCTTCTGACACTCCCTCAGGTCCCATGGTGACTGCCAGAGTTCCTGTCGACAGAACTGCAATCCAGTTGCCAGACTAATTAATGGAAGAGTAGAAAAGCAAAGAATATGTTCCTTGGTGTTCTTGGTTAAGGCCTTTCCCTGGGGAAGAGGACAGAAACTGCAGTCATCCATGCAGGCATATTGATTCTAAAATAAAACTAGCATTCCGTCCTCAGGAAGAGGGGAGGATGGGGACACGGGAGTGACTCAGAACATCTGCCATAGCAGTATTAGCAAAAGGAGCCTGGCGTGCCCTCTGCCACTCAGCTTGGGTGTGGCAGTGGCTGACAGAGAAGCCTCCCTGGGAGAATTTTCTTAAAGCTTTTAGTCCTGAATGGAGGAATGAAATTAATGACAAGAAGAGAATGCAAGAGCCCGGAGCAGACCTCAGACCTTCCCAGCTGAGGACTGAGAACACCAGCTTCTGACTCCAGACAGGGGTCAGCAGAAAGGAAGGCAGCGCTCAGGCTCTGAAGCCGTCACCCACAGAGCGGACGCTTCCACAGAAGGCACTTTGGAAGGTTTCACAAAATGTCTCCTTAATAAGGAGAGAAGAGTGTTTGGTTGCGTATCGGAACGTATATAAGTCCTTGAAGGACTGTGCATAGATAGAACATCAAAACTGAGTGTGGCACCGCATGCCTGTAGGACCTGCACTGGGCCCCTGAAGACAGGCAATCCTCAGCTTCATACCAGTTCAGGGGCCAGCCTAGGATATATGAGACTGTATCCCCAAACAAACAGACAGACAAAGGATGTAAATGCAATCTTCAGATAAGCTTGTAGTCTAGGGCTTGCGCAACCTGCTTCTTATACCAGGAAGCTTATATCCAGATATCAGGTGAAAGCTTGTAACACTGCCAAAATGGCTTCATGGGTTACCTGGGTCCTCAGTTCATGAAGCCTCTGATAAGGCTTTTAAAAATTACTATTATGCCAGACGGTGGTGGCGCATGCCTTTAATCCCAGCACTTGAGAGGCAGAGGCAGGCAGATTTCTGAATTCGAGACCAGCCTGGTCTACAGAGTGAGTTCCAGGACAGCCAGGGCTATACAGACAAACCCTGTCTTGAAACCCCCTCCCCCAAAAAATTACTATTATGTTGGCTGTTACTTGAAAAGTTTCTTTTTAATTAGTGTATACTCATTGTACAAAGAAATGAGCCTTGTGATATTTTTATTCAATTATATCATATACTTTGGTTATATTCCTGCCCCCATGGCTCCCTCTGATCCTCTTCCTTCTACTAGCCCCTTTTCTTCCTGCTCAGTCATGTGCATGTGCGTGTTCCCAATAGACAAATTATGGGATCAGCCCAGATGTCTATAAGTAAAAGACTACACAAAGAGAATGAGAGACATCTACACAATGGGGCTTTTCAACTCTAAAGATAAAACATATATCATTTGGGCACTAGAGAGATGAGGTGGCTCAGCTGTAAAGACACATTGCTTTTCTGGAGGAGTTTGGATTCAGTTCCCAGCACCCACTGGGTGACTCAAAACCATCTATGACTAGAGCTCCAGGGATCTGGCACCCTCTTGTGACCGCCTCAGGCACTGCATGCACATAATGCACAGACATATGCAGCTATAAACACCTATACACTTAAAAATTAGGGGAATGCCAGGGCCAATAAGTGGGAGAGGGTGGGGTGGCAGGCATGGGGAGGGGGGAGACAACAGGGGTTTGTTTTTGTTGTTTTTGTTTGTTTCTTTATTTTTTGGAGGGGAAACTAGGAATGGAGAAATTTACATGTAAATAAAGAAAATATCTAATAAAGAAAAAAAACAAAAAAAAAGAAAGAAAGAAAAACATCTCTAAAAATACACACCATTTGCAGAATAATGAACTGGAGCTCATCCTATTGAGTGAAATAAGCAAGACTCAGAAGGCTAAATATCATACTCTCTCCTCCTGTGTGGAACCTGGGGTGGTTTTCTTTCCATTGATTGGCATAAGGTTGTCAGCTCCTGCATGTAACCATGGGGGTGACAGATTTCTCATAATGAGTTTTTTAATGCCACATTTAGCAAGATAAATGCTTCTGATGCTCTGTGAATCAGGGTATCTCTCTGGGACCATCTACTTAATGGATTATAGCTGAGATTAAATGTCTGGGCTATGCTACCCGGTTTCTCATACTGAGGAATTCCACATTGTTTTTTGTTGGAGGTTAAAATCATATTCAAAGGAATCTGAATTCTTTGTGAAGAGAGGCCAGGTGCAGGTGAGCCAATGATGAGGGTGTTTATCAGCCAGGGTGGCAGGAAGGGAGCTGCTGGGAACCTAATACTCAGAGCACTTGAGCCGTTAAGTACTGCTTAACAAATAGAAACCCTGCTGCCGGATTAGACTACCGTGGATGATGTTAAGCTTTGTAACACTTTACAAATAGAAAGAGTCTGGGGGCATAATCATTTATCATGCTTTCTAGGGAATGACTTGTTCTTGAGAAAGCTGATTACTTCTCCCCTAATTAAAAATGCTAATATTTTAGACTTTGCTGCAAGTTGAGACCCACAGAACCTTCCTGCTGTGTGTGCAAGTGCCAGCAATGGATGCTGGGATATTTCTTCTTCTTCTTCTTTTTTTCTTTCTTCCATTTTTCTGCTCTAGGTGTACTTGCAGGTTAATAATGTCTGGCTAATAATCATTGGGAAACTTTCATTGTTTGTTTTAATTTTTTAATGTTTTGATTTCCCCTCTATGGGGGCCTTCCCTAGATGCTCTTCTGTACCATCTGTCAGCACCCCCTTGTCATGTTCCAAGTCCACATTCCCCCAGTGGCTTCCAGACGCCACAAGAGCCACTGGTCATGCTTTCTGCCCCTCAGATCTGCTTTTCCCATAAAATCTCAGCATCGTCACCAGGTTAGTCTTCAGATGACATGGCTGTGGCCACTGGATTGGCAAGCTCCAGAGTTTTGGTATTGAACTGATAGTGGACTGGGTTCTTAGTGCTTAGTGTACTGCTGGGGTCCAGCCCGTCCCACTCCACCTCCTGTATCCTCCAAGCACAGACTTTCAATGTCTAATCCTTGCGGTCTGTACAGTACACTCCTTGTCTCCAGCACTGCCCTCCTCATACTCCAGTTTCTGAGTTCTCCTACCTCTGAGGCCCTGAGAAAAAGCCTTTCTCCATTTCCACCCAAGGAATAGCACACTTGGTGTTTGAAAGCATGTTGTCCCCAGCACATTCTTACTATGTCACATAGGAAACCATGTGCCATATTGTCTGTATACTATTATGTATGTGTGCAGGTGTACGTGTGAGTACATGTGAGTGCACATGTGTGTGTGTATGTGTCCAGTCAGAGGCTTACCTTGGGTGTTGTTCTCAGGGTGTCCATATTTTATTTTATTCTGTTTTGTAGACAAATTCTCTATCTGACTTGGAGATGACCAATTCTAGTCTAGTTTGGCTGGCCAGCAAGCTCCAGGGATCTGCTTTCTCTACCTTGCCAACACTGCTGCTATAAGAACATACCACCATAGTTGGCTTTTTTACATGGTTCTAGGGCTCAAATTCATGTTCTTATGCTTGCAGGGAAAGTGCTTTACTGGCTGAGCATCTCATCAGCTCTTTCAAGTAACTCAATTGCTCCGGTGGTTGGCACATCATTTTGCAATGCTGAGGATCAAACCCAGGACTTCTCACATACCAGCTACATACTGTACCACTGAGTTACACCAGCCCTTAGTGTTCCTTTTGATCGTAGTAACACACACAGGTGTGTGCACAAATATACACAAATGTACACAGACACATACACACATATACACACATGCAAACACATACACATCCACATGTGCACACACACATACACATGCACAGGCACACACACACACACACACACACACACACACACCACATACTGAGGTATACAAACAGATGTACACACACACAAGCTTTGCTCTACCTGGAGATTTCCTTGGTCCATTTGTGTGTTCGTGTGTGTGTGTGTGTGTGTGGTGTGTGTGTGTGTGTGTGTGTGTGTGTGTGTTTGTGTGTATAAGAGACAGGACAGACAGACAGACACAGAGAGAGAGAGTGAGCAAGAGAGAGAAAGAGAGAGAGAGAAAGAGAGAGAGAGAGAGGAAGGAAGGAAGGAAGGAAGGAGACACAAACTTGCAGGAGTTGGTTCTCTCTTTCCACCATGTGGTGGAGGTATGACTCCCAGGGATCAAACTCAGATTGTCAGGCTTGACAGCAAACTCCTTTATCCACTGAGCCATCTCTCTAGCCCCAGCAGTGAGTCTTATAATCCATAGCTACAGAACATTTTTATTTAGTATAGATCTTTATATATAACAATGAGACACTTCTTGATGGTAAGATAGTATTTAGAAAGCCACTAAGACTTGCTCATGCCCCACCCCCATTTTCTTTCTAGAGAAGTTAGAAAGCAGCAGCTGATACACATATCGCACAGCCACCATCTCACATACTTTGTGTGTGTGGTTATTCTCACTGTAAAACTCTGCAATGTGTGGTTGTGTTCCTTGCAAAAGAAAAGGCCAAGACACACATTTAATAACTTGCACTTATAAGAGCCAAATGGCTGCTGTGTGGTGACAGTACAGGATTGGCTAGCACAGATCTGTCTGGCTTTCCAGCATGGCTCCTGTTCATTCTCATTTCCAATCTCTCCTTTCTTGTTCCCACCTCTGCTTTTCCATGCTGCTGTTTTCCAGGTCAGTCACTGAGAGCTGTTGACTGTCCTCATACCAGTGCTAGATAATGCCAAGGCCACTGGGAAAAAGCCAGGGTGAGGCTGAGTGGCTAGAACAGCAGGTAGTCTGGTTCAACTCACTACACTTGACTGTTGTCTTTAGAACAGCTGGCATCAGTGGAGAAATCTAAATTTAAAGCTGGAAATAACCCTGCTCACACCACCCCCTGGTGATCCTTCAGGGCCATCTCCTGGCTCCTCTTTCTTACCTCTGCATCCTTGATTTAGTGCATATTACATAATTTCTACCACCAAAGAAGGAATGTGTCATGCAGAGAAACACACTGACTGCTCCCTGTTTCAGATCTGCCCAGGAATGTAGAACTCATGTAAATGTGAGGCTGTGAATGAGGACTTTGACAGTGATGGATGTCAAGAATAAAGTAGAGCTAATCCACAATACTGTTCTCATAGAGACGTATTTCATAAAATCACAGAGCATTTGTGAGAACTGGGCCTTCATTGTACAGGGATCAATGGTAAGGTCGCTGGAGTTGATATAGTTACTGAAAGGAATGGGCATAGCTGGGCCAGGTTGTCTTAGAGATGCCTGAATACCATCAGAGCAGTATTTCAGAATGCCCCTCAGCACTTTCTATGTGTCTCAGAAATTATTAGGAGTAGTAACAGTACTTACAGTACTAGGGTGAAGAAATGAATGAAAATAATGCATACTCTTCCAGGTGAACTTTATGGAAGAAAACAGTTTGAAGGGCTCTAGGAGCTGGCTCAGTAAAAGCCAGTTTTGCCTAGGTTCAGAGTAGGTATAGCCATGTACCTGTGTCTCCAGTGCTTTGTGAGGTAGAGATAGGACTGGCAGGGCTTCCTGGCTAGCAGGCTCATTCCAGGCTCAGCAAGAGACCAGCCTGAAGGGAATGCAGCAGAGGGTAATAGGATACCAAGTGTCCTCGAGCTCGAACTTGTGTACCTGCACTCACGCACACGTGTACACACATACACATACACAAACAGAGAGAGGCGGGGGGAGGGAGGGAGGGAGGGAGGGAGAGAGAGAGAGAGAGAGAGAGAGAGAGAGAGAGAGAGAGAGAGAGAGAGAGAGAGAGAGAGAGAGAGAGAGAGAGAAGCAATCTAGACGTCTTCATAGGCCATAAGTAAAAAGGACTCTGCTTATCTGCCATCAGAAGCCAGAAAGAAGGGGCTGGTGAGATGGCTCCACAGGTAGAAGGGTTTGCCATCACACTTGGCCACCTGAGTTCAATATCTAGGTCACACATGGTGGGAGGAGAAAACAGACTCCTGCAAGTTGTCCCCTGACCTTTATACACATGCACCATGTCACATGCTACCCAAATAAATAAATGTAATTATAAGCTCCTTTTTTAAAAAAGCAAGTAAGAGAGATTTTTGTTTTGTTCTATTATTGCATTCATTTATTTATTTATTCACTTTATAATATCAGCCCTTCCTCTCCTCCCAATACCCCCTCATATGAGTCCTTTCCCCATCCCCTTAGAAGGGGAAGCTCCCCTCTGGGTGTCATGCTTCCCTACACACACATCAAGTCACTGTAGGACTAGGCACATCCTTTCACACTGAGGCTAGACAGGCTGTCCATTTAGGAGTGTGGGATCCACAGGCAACAGGTTTAGGGACAGCCCCTGCCCCAGTTGTTTGGGGTGGTGGTGGTACCCAAGCTGCTCATCTGCTATATATGTATGGGGGGCCAAGGTCCAGCCTTTGTATGCTTCTTGGTTGGTGCTCTGGTAGCCCCCAAGGGTCCGGGTCTTCCTATGGAGTTCCTCTCCTCTTCAGATTCCTCAGTCTTTCTCTCTGCTCTCCTGTAAGACTCCCCAAGATCCATGTATCATTTGGATGTGAGTCTGCATTTCTTTCCATTGGCTGCTAGGTGGAGCCTTTCAGAGGACAGTTATGCTAAGCTCCTGTCTACAAGCATAACAGAGTATCATTAATAGTGTCAAGGATTAGTTCTTGCCCACAGGATGGTTCTTAATTTTGGGCAGTCATTGGTTGGCCATTCCCTCTGTCTCATCGATCTTTGTCTCTGCACATCTTGTAGGCAGGGCACATTTTGGGTTAAAGTCTTTGTGAGTGGGTTGCTGTCCTGATCCTTCACTGGAAGTCCTGCTTAGCTACAGGATATGGCCTCTTCAGGATCCATATTCCTCACTGCTAGGAATCTCAGCTAGAGTAGCCCCCTTAGACTCTCTGGGGCCTCTCTCCATTCCAGGTCTCTGGCATGTCCTAGAGAAAATGGATGTTTTAGCAATGCTACAGTCTACTCCCATCGTCCAACCTGAGCTGCATGCAATTCTGATGACCTGTATCTACTGGATTTAATGCTATATAGAATATTATATATCTGTATCTATACATACATACATACATACATACATACATGCATACATACATAGGAGCAAGATGTTCTACAGAAAGTAAGATCAGGTGCCATCTTTACATGGATAAAGGTAGGGAATATTTTAAGTGAGATTTGGAGAGAGAAAATGAATTATTTTATAAATGAAGCCTTTTGACAAGTGGCCAAAATATTAGAATCCTTAAGCTGGGCATGGTGGCACATGCCTTTAATCCCAGCACTTGGGAGGCAGAGGCAGGCAGATTTCTGAGTTCAAGGCCAGCCAGGTCTGATCTACAGAGTGAGTTCCAGGACAGCCAGGGCTATACAGAGAAACCCTGTCTCAAAAAAAAAAAAAAAAAAAAATTAAAATCCTTGGACCTAAAACTGAGTATGCTAGTGTCTTGGTCCCTGTGTATGCTAGGGTCCTCTGTCTACTTAAACCACATTGAGGTCAAATGAACTCCTATATGGTATGTGAGTGTATGTCTGTGTATGTATATACATATCTGTGTATGTGCATATGTATGTGAGAAGTTCATGAGCTGAGTTAAGCAGACACAGTTCAGAACTGACTTCCAAATGGATTAGAGTGCCATAAACCACAACAGTTTGGGAACCACTGAAGTAGCTCAGGGGAAGGATTACCTTAGATAAATGTGAGATAAATGTGAGTGGATCCCTCTCTTCGCACGCAGACAGTTGAGCTGAGGTTGAACATGAAGCCTACTGTTTTTTCCTCAGCTCAAGTGTATAGCATATTTTCCCACCATCCCCAGATCCCATCTCCAAGTCCTCATGTCCTGGATTTCCATTCTACTTTGGGATTCATCTTTTCAGAGCCCATCTGGTCCATAGCTGAAAATAAACCAAGACACGTTCCATGTCTGCAATGTGCAGGACACCAGTAGGAATCCATGAGCCATCTTAGGTCCCTGTTCAAGGACTTCTGTGCTCTGTGTGCCAGAGGCTTCCCCAGGGCATCTTTAGTAAGGAAGAGAACTCAGTTTCACCTCTCTTTTCATGATGGAGATTGAACCCAGGCCTTGATGTCTGTGTTTGATTCAACATTAACTGAGGCAAACCCAGTGCTCACAGAGCCACTCCTCCTGTCGCTATCAAGGGAGGAAAGCCATCCAGTTCAGCAGGGAACCCTGAGTAAGCCCTTGGTTTGTTATAAACAAGCTCTTCAAAACTCAACATCCTTTGTTATGATGATATGAGGGCTTGCACTCCAAGAAGCAGCTCAGGTCAAGGGTGTAGCTCAGGACCTAGACTGTGGTAGATCCCAAGTCCGTGCATGGTGCATGAATACATGAAGGAATATATACACTAGTGTGTGAAGGTTAAGACCATGAGACCATTAGTGGTGAAGATAGTCACCACTGTTGATTTTAAGAAGCACCATGGAATTTTTTTGCATGTGTATTTATGTGTGTTCATGCACATGTGTGTGTTCATGCATGGATACATGTGTGTTCATACATGTGCAAAGAGTGTGCATGTATGTGTGATACATACATGTATGTACATGCATGGAGGCCAGAGAACAACTTGGATCACATGCTTAGGGAGCCAACCATCTCCTTTGAGACAAGGTCTCTCGTTAGCCTGACATTCACTTGAAATTCATTGGCCAGCAAGCCCAGGATCCTCTCATCCCTGCCTCGGCAGTGCTAGGTTACAGGCACAGACCACCCACCATTCCAGGCTTTTTCACACGCATCCTGGGGACTGACCTCAGACCTTCATGTTGACAAAGAAAGCCCTTTGGCAGCTAAGCCATCCCTTTAGACCAAGATGAAAGTTAAAAGACTCCAGACTATGACAGATGATCTTGAAGGAAACTGCAGACAAATGAAAACTGAAGCTGTGCATTCATCTCACCCATAGCTTATGTGAATGCTCACAGGAGGAAGAGAAGAGGAACGGTAGAGAATAGAACCTGTAGCTAATGCCACACAGTCAAGCAGTTGAGGGTCTCCTCACAATGCTCAGATCACCTTTTCTGGATAGGTATTTTCTTTTGGGATAGCTCAGCTGGTGCTGATGCCAACATGTTAAATTCCTCAAGCTACCACGGTAAGGTCATGTCAAGACCAAAGGCCACCCTTGGTACTTTACTGTTAACTGTATTCTAGACTTCCTTTGGATTTCTCAGTCTCTCAGGTTTGTGTATGTCCCAGGACCAACTTTCCTGAATCATTGTGTCTCCATAATCTGCTCAGGTCTGTAACAGTTTTTAGACTTTTCTTTTATGGTCATGATGTTTTTGAAGAATGTGGACAGGTGTGTTGTAGGCTGTCCATCAAGATGGGTTGTCAGGTGTTTTCCAGATGTCATACTGGGATGATAGCTTTAGGGGAAGAGGACCACAGAGGTAAAATACCTTCATCATGGTTTTAGAGGGTGCATGGTACACACATAATGCTGCTGGGGATACTGACATTGATTTGTATTAGCTACAGTCTCGTCTACCCAGCACTATCTTCAAGGGTTTCAGAGGCAGTAAAGGGATGCTCAGGGATGTCTTTCTGGATCTCACTGAGACTCTATGCCTGTAAAGATTACGTTTGCTTTCTTACCAAGAAAGTAAGAAAGGTTTTAGAAGGAGGTTCTCTGAGGGCTTGGGGGAAGGAAAGAAAATGAGCCGAAATGCTAAATTAGATAGAGAAAAGGAACAAGATGGTGGCCAAAAGCAAACCGCCAAATCAAACAGGGCCAAAGTTAGTGACTGAAATAGCAAATGTCAAAATGGAAAAGCCATGGTCAAGAGCTGAAGTTTAAAAATAAAGAAGAGGGAGAGAGTTTCCAACTTTAAAATTTTGCAAAAGTAGAGGAAATTTAAGTGGTTCAAGTTTGCATAGGAATAGAAACAGAGATGGAAAACTACATTTCCAATAGGTAAAGTGATTTTTAATGAAATGCCAAATAATACAGTTATCTGATCTTGCTGAAGGAAAGTGCTATAATTTAGAAAGCATAAACAGCCTTTTGGCAGCCGTAGGTGATTAATAGCTATTAGCTCGGGCTGGAGGAGGAGGCTGAAGGACCAGCCAGAGGACCGGCACTTGGGCCTGTTTTCTTTGTATAATCAGGAGGTCCAGATGTTTGTTTGGTTTTGAGAAACAAACAGCAAAAGTTTTCAAAAAAAGCTTAAGAAATCTTTTTCAAATACTAGGTCAGCAAAATGGCATTTTGCTTGTTTATTCTGAGGGAGAAAGTGCAAGAAAAGTGTTTGCTGAACATGGCCTGTGCCCATGGTGTCATAATTAATGTTTTCTTTCCTCTAGGAGAAGGCACTGTGACCTTGTCTGTTAGGCCTGGTGTCAGGGGTTGGTTTCTACCCACAAGAAGCCATGGTGCAATTACTTTAAATCTATTTCTTACTTACCTCCCATTTGCAGCTCTGTGGATTTATGTCTTGGGAACCAAGTCTCTGGGATCAAATTTAATTGTTGTTGCTTGCTTGCTTGCTTGCTGAGACAGGGTCTCATGTACCTCCATCTGAACTAGAACACCTGATGTCTTGAACGTCTGATCCGTCTGCTTGGTGCTGAGAATTGAACTCAGGGCTTTGTGAATGGTAAGCAAGCACTGACTCTCCTGAGCTACACCCTCAGCCCTCAGACAAGTTCTTTTTTTTTCTTTTTTTTTTTTTTTTTTTTCAGACAGGGTTTCTCTGTGTAGCCCTGGCTGTCTTGGAACTCACTCTGTAGACCAGGCTGGCCTCAAACTCAGAGATCCACCTGCCTCTGCCTCCCAAGATCTGGGATTAAAGGCGTGCGCCACCACTGCCCGGCCTACAGACAAGTTTTTATTTACAGTTCTCATTTTCCCCTCTGTGGTCCAGGTGGTGACCATGTATTTTGAAATGGCATCTCTTTTGCAGTGAATGATTTGCTTTCTCCTTCTGAAGCATTCAGGGGTGTCCAAAAGAGGCATCTCCCATCACATGGCTCTGCTATGACAGGGCATCCTGCTAGCCCCGTCAAGACGGTACAGCCTGTGCTGTTCCATCTCATATTATGATGCTGGTTAACAAACAGTAGGGAAAGGGTGTACCCATACCTATACCTACACCTATACCTACACCTATACCTATACCCATACCCATACCCATACCCATACCTATACCTACACCTACACCCATACCCATACCCATACCCATACCCATACCAATACCCATACCTACACCTACACCTACACCTATACCTAAACTATGAGAGATAGAGTAGTGAGCACTGAATTATTCTCTTCAACAGAAACACATGTGTGCACACATATGAGCACACAAACAGTGGGGAGAGAGGGAGAGAAAACTCAGAAGAGGCTAAGTACACAGGAACCTTTTGATATCTGTTTTAAGCAAATTCAAGGGGCAAAGAAGCCTTGGGCTCCCTCTAACCTGCCAGGGTTCCAGGTCTGTAGCCAGCTGGGCTTCCCATCTGGACATTTTCATGGCTGCCTCAGCAGACCAGAATTCCATATCCTCAGCCTTCCTGGTAGCCATAGGCCAATAGACATCCTTCTCTCTCTGTATGTTTTAACAACCCTCAAGTCAGATTTCAGAGTTCTACCCTTTCTACTTAGGGTATAAGCCATTGCCCTTGGTTTTCACTTACAGGGCACTATCTCAGACCACTGCTTTTGGAATACAGGGCTTTTGGGGGAATGTGCCGAGAGACTTGCACTTGGCCATGTAGTTCCCTTCCAGCCACAAAGCAGTCTGGCCCAGAGACACTGTCTTCTCCATCTTCCCCAACTGTAAAAGAAAAGCAGTGAGCAGTTGTAACTCACGGTTAACTGTTACTCTTAGCAGTGACTTCATTTCTTTTCACCTTGAGCTTCCTCTGCCTCCCTGTACACCTCAAGCTCCACAAAGGCAAAGACTAAATTCTTCAGACCCCATGCTCCTCAGACCTGGCTCCAAGTTAGCTTGGATCCTTGAGTTTGGGCTGTGCAGATGTGGTTCCCATGGAAGCAGGACCAGAATCATACGTTTAGGGACTAACTCCATGAAGCTCCAGCCTGTAGACTATAACTTAGCTGAATCATTAACCAGTTCCCCAGTTGAATATAATGATTGATGGCAACCACCATCCCTCTGACACGTCTGCAAGTGAGGAGTGGCCAGGGAATTGCTACCAAAACCTTAATTTTAAAGAACAAATGACTCGGTGGGGTCACCGGGAATGATAGCAGTGGAGGAAGGAGAAAGAGACCAGTGTTTCCTGTGAGTTTGAGTCCTGCTCACAAAGAAGAGAGAGGACTTCATGATCCAGGGACTGGGGAACCGGTCCGTCAGTCAGATGGCAGAGGCTGCGGCTAGCCTCTCAGTGTCTCCACCAGAGCCCACCTCCAGCCCTGCCTACCAGAGCCTCTAAGCTGTTTTTGCTCCGGATGAAGCCATACCTGTCAGCTGCCACCTGTTCACAATGAAGGCTAACCATCAGAAGTTCAGACCTGAAGGAATGCATCTTCCCCTCACAAGCAGGGCAGCAGGGAGCTTCAGCCATGTATGTGGGCGTGTTGCGTGTCATGTGTGTGAGCTGGAAATCCTCCATCTCCGCCTTCTGAACACTGGTATTACAAGTAGGTTGCCATGCCCACTCAGTATTTATGCAGGGGCTGGGGATCTAAACTCTTCCTCATTCCTGCCCTGGCAAGCACCTCACCACTGAGCCATCTTCTCAGCCCCAGTATAATTTTTAAATTAAAAAAATATGTATATAGTTATATTTACTTTTCCTACATGCATGTCTGTTTACCACATGCATGTCTGGCACCCATGGGAGCCAGGAATGGGTGTCAGATGACCTGAACTGGAGTTACAGATGGTTGTGAGCCATCTTGCGAGTGCTGGAAATCAAATCCAAGTCTCCTGGAAGAGTAACCACTTCTTTCAACTAGCAAGCCTCCCTATATAATTTTAAAGCTTTATTTTATTTTTTAATTATATTTATGTAGGAGAAGAGGTTGTCAGATTCCCTGGAGCTGCAGTTCCAAGCAGTTGTGAGCTGTTCAGCATGGGCCATTTTCAAGAGCAGTATACAAGCTTGAATGCTGAGCCATCTTGCCAACACACACCACCACCCTGCCTATATCATGTTTAATAATTTCCTAAAACTTTAAGCTCTTTTGAAAATAGCCTTCTAGAAGAAACATTTAGAAATCTTTGAGGAGTGATACTGAAAGCAATGAGGAGTTCTCTGATAGAGGACAGCCTTCACAAACATGAGAGATGGCATTTTTAGAATGCGATGTCATCACATTGTTTCTGTGTTGGGAGATAGTTCCCCATGGGTGGCTCATGCTGATGGCTTCCTGGTATGCCAAGATTGTGAGCCATAGCTGCTTCTTACCTGAGCTACTCTCCAAGATTGTGTTTGGGGTAAGCCATCTCCTAGGGCGAAGAAGAGCCTGGCTTACATTTTGAGATACACTATTTATTTGTATATGTGTCTGTGAATATATGGGCAAGTACTTGAGAACACAGACTCCAGGAATCTAGTGTTGAGTTCCCAACTCTATCAGTCTCTGCCTAGTCCTTTGAGGCAGGGTCTCTTTCTGAACCCAGGGCTCACATTTTCTCAGCAAGGCTGGAAGCAAGTGAGCCTGAGTAACCCTCTCATATTTGCCTCTACCTCCAAGCTGGGGTTGCAGTATGTACAGGGCTCTTGGCTCATCATAGAGTGCCAAGATCTGAGCTCCAGTCCTCATGACAACATGACAGGAACTCTTAACTCTTGCTTGACTTTCTTGTCCCAAGTCTTGTTTATTGATAGCTGTAAAAGCCTCACATCTCCAAGTTCTGTGTTCTGCTGCTGCAGGGCCAACATACTGCACAGACAGCCTGTGCCAGGATGTCCAGCATGAAACCTGTGGACCACAAGTGTCTCAGGAGAGCTATGAATGCCACCCAACACAAATCATAAATTTACAGCAGTATGAAAAAAAAAGTTGTTTGCGTGTGTCTCACATGTGAACTTTGTAGATGACAACATAGTATATTGGTGTCCAAAGGCTGGAAAGATGGCTGTCTGTAAAGTGCTTGCTATATAAACATGAAACTCTGAGTCTGATCCCCAGGACCAGCTTTAAAAAGCTGGGTATGGTAGCAGGTTCCTACCATCCCAGCACTGGGGAAGAAAAGACAGTAGGATCCCTTGGCCTTGCTGGCCAGCAATCTAGCAGATCACTGATCTCCAGGTTCAGTGACAGACTCTGCCTCAAATATTAAAGGTAAAAGGTAATTGAGGAACACAACCAGTGTTGACCTCTGACTCCATATGAACATGCATGTACGTGTGTGCTCACATGCACGCACGTGTGTGCACACACATACACACACACGCATCACGAGAGGAACTTGGGACTAAAATGATGAGAGCAAATGTGGATACCCATGCTGCCTGCTGAGCCACATGGAAAGAAGTCCTTTGTCCCCTTGTCCAGCCATCTCAGATCTGTTGGTATCTGTGAAACCTCACCAAGTTGGCCCAGCTGGTATGTGGGATAAACTCAACCCCTGGACCAAATAATTAGTGCATACTCGCTATACAGGGACATCTGGGCAGCAAGTCCTTCAGGATTTCAAGAGAAAAAGCACCCCCTTGACTTTACCAGGACTACAAACAAACCTGGGCCTTTAGGACCCCAAAGCCTACAAGTTTTATTGGTTGCTTTTTCATGTTAGAGAGGCCATAACCAGTAAGCATGCTGTGTGAAATGAACTCAGCCCTTGAGATGGGCTCTTCGATAAGGAAGGCCATTGACCTCAGCGAAGTGTCAGGGCTGAGGCCTCTTCCCCGGGGAACATTTACCATCTGTGACTTATTTGGAAGACTCATCCACCAATCCACACAACTGGCTCATTCAGATTCAGTGAAAACATATAAATCTGGTTACTGTGGTGTTTTATTGGCTTTAAAAAGAATTTTTTTCTCCAGTAATATTCTTAAAAATGAAAGGAATACAGTAGGAATCACTCTAATACATATTGGCAGAAAGTATAAGCTCTCCAGACTTGGGTGAAGAAGGGGTGATGAGCAGCCCTAGGGACATATGACTCTGTTCTACTAGGGTTAGAGGCTTTGTATTGATTTAAAACAGAGCATTGCCCATTGATATAAAATCACTTTGGTGGAACACCCAGAGAGCTGCTTGCTAACGGGACCCTGCATAATGTCTTAATATCTAGAAAGCACTCGCAGCTGGTAGTCATATTAGGACTTGGGACTGGCAACCATTTCTCCACAGTGAGTTGCCTGTGGATCCTTGCATCTGTCCCAGAGGCCTTACTGAGTATCTATTAAAAGAATTTTCACCGTACTAGGCACAGAAGATACAGCAGTGGGTGAGGCTGAAGTCACTGGATTCCGTTCCCCAGTACCACACAAATCCAGAATGGTGACACATGACAGTAATCTTGGCACTTGGGAGGGAGAAGTAGGTGGATCAAAAGTTCAAGGTCATCCCGAGATTCACAGCAAATTCAAGGCCAGCCTGGCCTTCAAGAGACCCTGTCCTAATAAGAGGTTCATTACAGATGTTTGAGCATTTGTTTGGTTCAAATTCATCAATGGTCTCTGTGGGGAACACCAGATCCCCCAAACCTCACCCCTTGCCCCCCAATTTGGTTTTTGCTTTCTGCTTTGTCTTCAACATTGATTCTTTGAGCCTTTCAACCTTAAATAATTTAAGCTACTTTGATTAACCCACTGCTCAGCCTCCAGAGTGTTCTGTCTCATGACTGTTTTTTGTCAGGTTCTGGGTGATTGCAATGAAGTTCAACAAACATGTTCAGATGCCAGAGCACCTGGGCTGCTGGGACTCCAAGTCAGTGCCCTCACCACTGGGCCATTGATAAGGAAGCCTAGAGTTTAATGCACACATCCTCAGAGCTGGCACTGGGGGTTATATTCATTCAGTGTTTGTTAAGGATTTTTGTTGACGGCCCCAGAGAGGGTGACATCTGTGAATATTTCAACGTGCACTTTGCTGATTGGCACTTCCCCAGGGGTTCTAGAATGACATCTTGTTTGACTCCAGATTCCCCACAGAAAACCTCTGACCCCACTAGATTTTTAAAATATTTTCTTTTAGTTTGGAGGTTTTAGAATTGTTCTATCTATCTGTCTATCTATCTATCTATCTATCTATCTATCTATCTATCTATCTATCTATCTATCCATCCATCTATCTATTTTCTGAGTGTATATTTATGGGTGCACCCATGTTGTTGTGTTCATGTAAAAGTCAGAAGGTAACTTAAATGGAAATCAGTTCTCTCTACTATGTAGAAGGGACCCATCCCTGGGTTGACTCAGGTCATCAGGCCTGGCAGCAAGCAACTTGACCCTTTGTGCCATCTGGCCAGCCCAAACTTGTTATAAGAATGAAGGTAAAGTTTTGTCACTGGTGCCAATTCTCTGCCTTGCTTCATGCGTTCCTCTTTGGTATGAAGGTCTAGTTCAGCAGGCTTCTGATACTGTTCTCAGAGGCCTAGCAGCCACCAGCTAATGTTCCTCATTTTGAGGGCTCATGCCAAGCTGTGAAATGGAGCCAGACCTCCCGTTAGGCTCACGGTTTTCTTGATCACACCAGCGAATTACTTTTTTTTTCTTTTGTATTCTGTGTGTGTGTGTGTGTGTGTGTGTGTGTGTGTGTGTGTGTGTGTGTGTGCTTGTGCGCCCATGTGGACACACACTTGCTGTGGTGTATGTGTGAAGGTCAGAGGACAACCTCAAGAGTGGGTCCTTGTCTTCTATCTTGCTTTCAGCCAGGTCTTGGTGCTGTGTCTGTGCCTGCCAGGTTGCCCAGCTCATAAAGCCTATAAATGATCTCTTGACTCTGCCCCCTATTTCACCATAGGATTACAGGCGAGTGCTACTGTGCCTGGCTCTCTCCCAGTGCTAGGAATTAAGCTCAGTCCCTCACATTTGCAAAACGAGTTGAGTCACTGAGTCTTCCAGCCTTCCCCTCAGCCCACAAATCACTTTTTACTTTGCTTATCCTTCAGCACATCAGCTGTGCCCACAGCTCCTCTGAGGTCTACATGTCACCGAGGTTGAACCACTTCAGGGGCGCAGTATTTCTCTGAGACCCCTGTATTTACAGAAACAATCACAGACGACAGTAAAACATCTAGAATGGCCATAGTTCAAACTGTTCCCACTGCTTCTGAAGTGACTGCTTCCCCACCACTGCAACGTGAGCTGAAGGGAAGGCGGCAACCGAAGCCTGGGTTTTAAGTTTAAGCTAATATTTAATGTGGGATAAGGGCTGCTGGTAAATATTGATCTCTCTTCCCTCCTGTTCTCCTGGGGGCTTGGTCTTTCCACTCAGAACATTAAACAGTTGTTTATTATTCCACCAGCATTGTAAAAACAAAACCAGGATTCTTTGCCGCCTTCTTTCCTGTGTTTCTTTTAAAGAAATGAAAGAAAGCATTCAGTACCCCCACAGGACAGGGCAACTGCGTATGTGTCAAGTGACACCCGTGCAGAGAAAGCCCTGTTGAGCCTCCACACTTTACAGGGACCTGCTTCTTTGTGTGGTGCAAACATACAATGCTAGCTATCACATGCTGGAGAAAGTACCATTACTGCCCCGGGGTAGATGGTCAAAGGTCATCACAAGAACCATGCAGAGCAGCCCCATTTGATCAGAACCTTCTGCCAGGCTGGCAGCTTTGGGTGTGTGCTGAACCACTTGTGGCCTCTGAGAGTTAGAATAGGAACTGAGTTCTGAGTCATTTTCATATTTAAGAACTTAAATGTAAATAGCTATGTGTGGGTATGTTCCAGCTTCATTTCCATGGCTGTGATAGGATGACCCAACCAAAAGCAACCGAGGCTTGCGGTGCTAAGTTTTAGTCTAACTTAAGGTATTTTGTGGAAGCTGAGGCAGGAGCTCACTCTCCCCGCTGAGGGCAGAAAGACATGAACACATGGATGTTGCCATTTGCTCCCTTGTTTCAGGGGCCTTTCCCAGGGAATGGCACAGTCCACAATGTCAGGCTCTCCCAGGGAATGGCGCAGTCTACAGTCTCGGGCTCTCCCAGGGAATGGAGCAGTCCACAATGCCAGGCTCTCCCTCCATGGATTGACAACCAGCACAATTATCCACAGACTTGCTGCAGGCTAACCTGATCCACACATTTCTCGAGTGAGTTGAAGTCGTGACAAGTTGACAGTTTAAAACTAGCCATCCTGGGGTAGCAACTTCCGTACTAGACCATACTGGTAATTTCTTAAGAGTTAGCTTAAACATCTATAAAAGGACCACAGAATCTAATGATGGTTCATGTGTTAGCCCTCGCCTTACCTCGGGAGTGGCAACTCCTACCTGGACTTCCCTTTGTGGCTTAACTTTGCCTTTGCTTTTACTGTAGTTCTCTGGCTCTGGCTCTGGCTCTGGTGTTCTCTGTCTGTCTGTCTGTCTGTCTGTCTGTCTATGTGTATAAGGTCGTATAACCATTACTTTTATAGAACTTATAGCACCCTATACTCATTTGGAATCACTCCTCATTTCCTACCAAACCCCAGCACTAGACTATCACTGTGTTGGTTCATTTTAAATGTCAACTTGATGCAACCTGAAAAATTCCCTCAGGAAGAGAATCTTAATTGAGGAACTGTCTAGATCAGGCATGTCCATGGGACATTATCTTGACTATGTACTGATTCAAGGGAGACCCAGACCATTGTGGGTGGCACTGTTCTCTAGTGAGGAGAGCCCAAACTGTATGAGAGGAGAAAGCAAGCAAGCAGGCTTGTATGCATTTGTTTGTCACTGCTCTTGAGTGGATCTGATATGACTAGTTGCTTTGGCCTTCTGCCTCTGTGACTTCTCTGCTCAGTGGACTGTGACCTGAACTTATATGTTGAATAAGCCCCTTCCTCCACTAATTTGGTTTTTGTCAGGATATTTTATCACAGAAAAAAAAAAAGGAAGGAAGGAAGAAAGAAAACAATCACTAACCTTTGCATGTCTCTAGATTAGCCCACTCTGTTTCACAGGAATGGAATCAGGCAGCAGTATATGGTCTTTGTGATTGGCTTCTTACACTTAGCAAAGTATTCTCCGAGCTCATCTATGTTATAGCATGTGTTTTCATATGTTATAGCAGTATTTCATCCCTTTATGTGACAAAATACAATTCCACACGTTGTAGTTGTCTGTCTACTCATCAATGTCATCTGTGTTGATTTAACTCTTGGCTGTTGCATTAGTCCATTGGATTACAGTGAACTAACTGCATTAGGCTACATCGTTTATAAACAGCAGATACTCAGGGTTCACAATTCCGGAGGCCAGGAGCTTAAGATCAAGCACCAACAGACTCGGTGTCCGGTGAGGGCTCAGGCTCTACTGTGCAGGTGGCACCTCTGGCTGCATCCTCACATGGTGATAGGACAAACAGACCCCATTAGCCTCTTTAATTAAGGGCTCTAATCCCATTCACAAAGGCTCATGTAGTAAATGTATTCCAGCCATTCTATGACTGCCAGACTGTTTTCTATAGCTTATACACTGTAGTTTGAAAATTGAAAATTGCCTTTTATATAACTAGCCTAAAGGTAATTCATGTAGTATTTTTAGTAGTTTATGCCTAAAGCAGAGTTAGTTTTTAAGACAAGGTCTCCTATGCCCCAGGCTGGCCTTGAACTCACTATGCACTGTATAGCTGTGGATAACTTTGTACTTCTGATCCTCCTGCCTCCACTTCCTGTTCCTAGTCCTTGTATATTGCTATGGAATTTTCCGCTTGTAGCATCATGATGACAGCACTCATCAGGTTTGGAGTTTTGAGTTTTTGAATGTAGGACTCAGCCCATATGAGCTAGTTCTAGGAAATACCTGAAAAACACATTGTAGAAGTCCTTGGGGAAGCCAGGCAGTGGTGGCACATGCCTTTAATCCCAGCACTTGGGAGGCAGAGGCAGGTGGATTTCTGAGTTTGAGGCCAGCCTGGTCTACAGAGTGAGTTCCAGGACAGCCAGGGCTACACAGAGAAACCCTGTCTCAAAAAGAAGTCCTAGCAGATTTTTAAGATTTCATTTCATAAAAGTAATCTCCCCTGATGTCCATTCTCACACAGGCATAAAATATCTAGGTCTGCTTTCAGATTGTAGTAAATGAACATGAATATGCAAAGCAAGAATCAAAATGCTAGCACAGATATGAGATGAGCAGAGAGAGAGGAAAGTTGGGGTGCTATAGAATGCTGTGTTGCCCACAGCAGTGTTCTGCTTGCAGGGCAGTGCCACTCTTGCATCTCACATTTAGGGGTTCATGCACCCGTTTCTCTATCAACTGTTGAGTAACAAGGCTGTGTTGAGCACTACTTGGGAATTACAGCGATAAACAAGACAGAGTTAGGCTTTGTTTTATGCAGTCTATCTGATGTTAGTCAAACCATCCAGCTGCCTATAGTACAGGATACTCTGTGGTTGAGATTACCCATGCTGTGTGTCTGCCTGTTTTCTCTGCTCAGGTACTCACTTTAAATGTAATACTTGAAGTAATATCTACCCTAGACATGGTTGTATGAACTAAGGTTTCCCTACGAGTTGTACTGGAAATGTTTCCTTCCACCCTTAACTTTCTGATGTATAACTACTTAATTCTGGCACTGTTTAAATACTGCATTTCAAGGAGAGGGTGATGTCTCAGAGGCTAAAGCACCTACTTCACAAACAAGAGACTAAGCTCCGATCCCTAAGTTGCCTTTGGTCAAAGTACTTTACCACAGCAACGGTAGCTGATGGAGAAGTCATGTGGGGCAGGAGAAAGGATCACAGCAGTTGCATAGTAGATCACCCATATGTGCAGGGCTACTGGCGGCCTTCCAAGATGGAAAGCGCTGTTGGCATCTGTTGTCTTGTACATAGGGGTTATGTCATTCTTGTGTTCCCAGCCCCAGTGTTGCTGTGTTTATAAATAGCAGGATAAAGTTTCATAAATGTCATAGCATCATCTCAGGGGTCCCAACTTTGAGGTTGGTGAGAAAGCATCCTCAGAACCATTTTAAATGATGAAGGTCTTGTATGCAGAACATATAAAGAACTCAAAATCTGAATCGTAAGGCTAACAACTTAATTTTTTTTTAAGGGCAAAAGGCTCAAATCAATGTGTAGCATGGGAAGAGATACGAATGGCCAGTTACTGTATGAAGATGTTCAACATCCTTAACCATCTGGAATGCTGATAATGCTGTAAGATGACATCCCTGGAGATATTAAGTGTTGAAAGGGATGGGAGGCTAAAGAGCCTTGCATGCATTGCTAGCGGGCACGGGAAATTGCACAACCCATTGGAGAAATGCCCTAGCAATTTCCGTTCTTTGTATTGACTGAACAGAAATCAAGCCATGCCTGTGCACATGCATTGATAGAAAGAGGGGAAGAGAGGGAATATGGACATGGCTATTAATACCACATGTATTCTTAATTCAAAAATGGGAAGAACCCAGACATCATTCAGTAGGTGGATGAGTAAATGAGTTGCGGTTGATTAGTAGAAGATATACTCTCAGCAGGCACAACAGTGTGGATAATGGATCTCAAAACCTTCGTGTTGATTAAAAGACAGCAGTGTAGGGCTGGGCGGGCAGACGGGTCAGCAGTTGAGGGCCTGATGCTCTTCCAGAGGACCTGGGTTTTGTTCCCAGTATTTATGTTATGTGAGGTGCTCACAGCCACCTGTTCCTCAAGCTCCAAGGGTTCTATGTCCTCTTCTGGCTTCCTAGGTCACCCACACATATGGTATACGCACACACACATACACAAATATACACATACACACACACAAAAAACCAAACTTACAAATAGAAGGAGGAGGAGGAGAGGAGGAAGAAGAAGAAGAAGAGGAAAAGAATGAAGAGGAGAAGGAGGAGGGAGAAGAAGAAGCTGCCATCAAAATGCTAAAGTTGTTCTGTAGGATTCAACTTGCCTGCACCTCTTAGACACCTTGGTTTGGGGAATGAACGGACTTGAAATAGATAGGAGTGGTTTCCTGGGATGATAGCAATATCCTATATTATGATTATGGTTGTAGAATCACATGTATAAACATATCACATTTGTAAATGTTTGTCAAAACTCAGCAAGCTGTGCACTTAGGGGTTTGTGTCCTGTGGTGTATAAATTATCCATTTTCAAAATAAATAGGTTCAAAAAGGTCTCAAGTCCAGCAGGAAATGAACAAAGGAGCCAGTGCTTAAACATGGCCCATCTAACATCAGAGTCAGGGACTCACACTGTGGTGTAGAAAGTAGGTGAAAGACACCAGGCTTAGCAGCCAGGGAGGGGAAGGGAGACAGGTATCAGGGAAAGGAATGTCAATAACCCCCAAGGCCATATTCTTGTTATGAGAAATGCCAATTCTACCATGGTCACCTTCAGAAATAGAGAGGGTTTGACCGATGTCAAAGCAGAGATCAGCATTGTCCTCTGAGCAGGTATTAGCCAAAGGAGTAGGCATTAAAGTCGCTCTTCTGGAGGAATCCACTCAGATAACAAATAATAAACCCATGAGAATAATTTCCAGTTGATCAGTAGAGGTCATGACCCGTGCACTGTCTCCCTGCAAGAGAACAACTTGCTCTACTCGCAACCCACTTCTTAATACCTTTGTAAACATCTTCACTGTGGGCCGCAGGCATAGTTCAGTAGGAAGAGAGCTTGCCGAGCTTACTGGGTTTGATTCCTAGCTCTGCATACACTGGGTATGCTAATGCAGCTCTCCATGTTGGATATTGTCTCAGCAGGGAAGAGTGCTTGCTGTGCAAACATGAGGCCCCAAGACTGAACCCTCAGCATCCATGTAAAAAGCCATGCAGAGCTGTGCACATCTGTAATCCCAGTGCTGTTGAGGGCAGAGATAGGAAGATAGCTGGAGCTTGTAGGTCTCACCAGCCCAGCTCCAGTTTCAGTGAGAGACCCTGTCTTGAGGAAATTCAGCAGAAGGTAGTAGAACAAGACACCTGATAACCTCCCCCAGCTTCTGTGTGCACAGCACCCACCCCCATGTAGTGTACATACAACATGTACTTACATACACACACACACACACACACACATACTACACTTATACATGTACCACATTTACATATAGACATAGAAAAGCCTTGTGATGCAATCAATATATTCTATTGCAAAAAAATTGAAATATAAACCAAAAGATAGCATCCTATAACAATAGTAATAAATGATCTTTTTATCAGTTCCAGTAAATAAATATGCTTTAATATTTAACAAAAATAGGCTCACAGCATATATACTAGTTTTATAAAGTATCTATTGATTAGCAATCAACAAACATTTCTATCATAGGACATGTCCACACACTAATAAATAAATTGCTGTTAGGTGTATAACTTCATAGATAATTATATCCAAATTTGTTTAAACAAAATCTCTGATATTATCTATTTAAGCTTTTGGTGAGGTTTTATTTGTTTTTGTTGTTTGTTTTTCCCAGCATGCTGCCTCTACCTACTGCCCTTCTGAGAGAGAGCATCTGTTTTGCTCAATTTTTTAGAATTTCTTTTTTGTTGTTTTTGTTTTTGTTTTTTTTTGAGACAGGGTTCCTCTGTGTAGCTCTGGCTGTCCTGGAACTCACTCTGTAGACCAGGCTGGCCTCAAATTCAGAAATCTGGCTGTTTCTGCCTCCCAAGTGCTGGGATCAAAGGCGTGTGCCACCACCGCCTGGCCAGAATTTCTTTAAGGAAAGTTTTAGAAACCAAAGTCTGATTAAAGGCTTTGCTATCTTTAAGGTACCTGATAATTTTATGAGAATCTCCTTTTAAATGGTTTTTATCAGTTTGGATACTCTGCAGCAGTGAGTGGATTTGTCCATATTCCCTGAACTCTTAGGCAGCACCTTGCTGCTTATGTTAAGTATTCTACAGAAACATCATCTCTTGGGGTTAGAAATCCATTTTGATATTGTCCAGCTCCAACTCCCAGGTGGTTCCTTTCATATTCTGCTACTTTGAGATGAAAAATAGTTCTCTAAAAATGTTGATTTGGACACATGGAGGGGTTAACTTCTATAGAAAACTTGGAGGAGCTAAAACAGAGTGGTTCAGAGGTCCTGGTACTTTGGTTTGGGGGCTGGCTGCAACAGTGTGTTGCTGTTGGATCGTGGGCAAGCGCCCAACCTAAACCCTCTGGCCCTCTGGGTCCCCATCCCTAGGGTGGGGGACTGAAGAGGACACAGACTTTATGTGCATTTCAGTTATGGCATCCTGTAAGTTGCCTGCTGTTTTCTCCAAGGCTGGGCCTGTTAACTGAGTGTCAGGCCTTTAAAATACAGCTGGGTGGGAGAGGAAAAATCCCAGCAGCTAGCCTGCCTGGACCGCAATTCTGTTCTTTGTGAAGTAATAAATCGTGTGTTGGCTCCCAGATTATGCCAGGTTGCCTCCGGTTCTGCAAGTGGCCTTTTCAGGAACAGTTCCCGTTGCCGGAAAGTGGGTGTTAATTTGTGCCTTGGCTATCTTTCAAGGCACACTCTGGCAAAACCCTGGCATGTTTTTCAAAGGATCAGCAGATGTAATGGCTTGTGAGATGCCCTCCTTGCAAGAGGACAGACTCTTGACATTCACAGCGCAGTCAGAGGCCAGGCTTTTACAGTGTACTCACCCTGGGCCTGTGTAGGGCTTGGGACCAAGTGGGAACACGCTGGTCATCCTAGCATAGGAAACATAGAGCTAAAAGCTTACAGGGGTTATATTCCTTAAAGAAGCATTTATGGCCACTAAAACAGTCCTGAGATATTAGCAAGAGAAGGAAGGAGAGAATCAGACAGAATGACATTTGAATTTGGCACCTTGTGGTCTGCAGGCTTTGTGGGCATGCCTCTGCAGCTCTACACCGATGGGGTCATGACCATCTGCCCGGTATTGGTGGTGAGTGGACCGATGAGCCCTCCAATAACTCCAGAGCTCAGTTTAACCATCTCCACTGTCTCAGGAAGTCACCCTGCCACTGCCCCTTCCCTGCTCACTCACTCTAAAGTGACAAAGACTTAAAATGTCACTCTTCTTACTCTCTGGGCTTAAGAGACTTTTTAGAGCTTCAGATGTGTGTGTGTGTGTGTGTGTGTGTGTGTGTGCAGATTCTCCCAGTTAGCCTTAGGTGTCATTCCTCAGGGGCTACCCACCTTGTTTTTGCAGTGTTCTAACTAAGCTGGCTGACTGGGAGCCCCGGGGAATGTCCCTCTCTACTTCCCCGGTGCTGAGCTCATGGGTGCCCTCCATCATGCCTTGCTTTGTATATGTGTGCTGGAGATGGAACTCAGGTGTTCATGCTCGTGCAACAAACACTTTACCAACTGTGCCACCTCCTCAGCCCCAGACTTGAACCACTTATATTTAAAAAACATTTCCTGCCAGAGCTGTGGAGCTGTTGAGGGTTCCTAGAGGAAGACAAAACATTGTGTAGACAGATGATTCTTTTGGGGGCTGTGGATGTTGGCAAATGGGATGGACCAGACCTTCTCTTTACTTAATTATCCAGAGACCCCAGGCAGGGAAGAACAGGAGAGGCTGCTCTGGGAAGCCTCAGAGACGCAGGAGGCTCTGGGAACGTGCATGCATTTTTTGATTGCACAAAATAAATCATTCCCTGGGAGCACAAAGCTGAAAGGTTTCTGTACTCCTTCCCCCTATTCTTAAAACACTCAATTAGGCTATGGAAAATTTTAGTTCCTCTAGCTAATTTATACAAGACATTAGGATACCTGGGGATCCTGCATCTGTCAGCCTTAAGCCCTAAAATATGGACTTGGTTTTCATCAGGAAAGGCCACATGATGAGCTGATACCTTTCTGGGACAAAGGAAGGCAATTTTCCAGAAGCGAAGTCTGTACCTGGGTGGGATGATACAGATAGTTAACTGTATTTAAGGTTTTCATCTTCTCATGGATCATGGTTACTGAAATAGCTGTTCCTTGAAGCTGTGTGGTAGATGTGGAAGACACACCCTCATGGATGGATCCTCAGTATAGCATAGTGATGTGATTCTCCTTTCTCCTTGTTTTAGTTAGAATTTGAACTCTGGAGAATTAAGTTTTCAAAAACCACACAGAAAATAGATCCAAAGCCAAATGTGTCAAATGTCAGAACTCTGTGCTATTTGAATTGCACTGACCTGTCCTTTTGCATCCAGCAGTATTCACAGAGGATTACTATGGGCCAAGCATTCATCTGGGCTCAAGAGGTTCTGTAATGAGCAATGAAGATGTAATCCAAACTGGGGATCAGTTGGTAAGGTGCTTGCCCTGCAAGCAAAGAGTGGACCTTGAGGAACAGATGTCTCTCTGTCTCTGTCTCTCTCACAAACACATACACACACACTCTTTTAAGGCACATTTTTGTAATCCTAATACTAGAAGGAAGAGTTAAGTATATTTCCAAGGTTTGCTAGATAGGCACAGTCCAGGCCAGTAAGAGACTGACTTTAAAAAGATAGGGCTGGAGAGATAGCTCAGAGGTTAAGAGGATCCAGGTTCTAGTCTCAGCACCCACATGGTGGCTGAGAACCATCAGTAACTCCAGTTCCAGAGTATCTAATACCCTTCTCTGACCTCTGTGAGCACCAAGCATATACCTGGTATACATATACACATGTTGGCCAAATACTCATACACATAAAATAATTAAATAGATATTTTAAGAGGTAGACAGTACCTGAGGAATGACACTTGAGTTGTCCTTTGGCTTCTACATGCATTTACACACATATTCAAATGCACACATACATACATGTACACACAAATAAAAAATAAATAAATTACAAAATAAAATCATATACAAGGGTTGTACCAGACGTATGTGAGAGGGGTGCAGTAAAGAAACTGCTGTCATGATTGTTCAATGGTATGGTTAAGGGGAAAGTTTTTATTGTTAGATAAGGGAGAGACAGAAACATCCAAGCACATCTGGAAGAGTCCAGAGCAGAGAGGACCATCGCGAGCAGACTGGATGTTACCATGGCTGTGAGCAGGCATGATGGTTTGAATAAGAATGGCTCCCATAGACTCATTTTGGAATGCTTAGGGAGGTGTGGCCTTGTTGGAGGAAGTGTGTGTCTGGGGGTTGGGGGCTTTTGGGTTACAAACGCCCAAGCCAGGCCCAGTGTTTCACTCTCTGCCTGCTACCTGCTCATTGATCCATATGTAGATCTCCCAGCTACATCTCCAGCACTATGCCTGCCTGCATGCCTCCATGCTTCCAGCCATGATTAGAAATGTATGCCATCCAAAATTAAATGCTTTTCTTCATAAGAGTTGCCGTGGTCATGTGCATCTTCACAGCAATAAAAACCCAAACTAAGACAGCAAGAGATGAGAGACCATAGTAGTGAGAATAGCAGGGTTATAAGGAGGGTGAGTCAATGGAGGGGAAGGAAGGACCAAGAGACTGTTGTGGGGGCCTTGAGCACTTGTGAGAGAGACAGGGTTGGCAGTGGGGGGAGGGAGCCTGGAAATTGGCATGGACCTTGATATGCTTGATGGGTACCACAGTTCTATGTTAATTGGAATGAGTCCTTCTAGTAGATAGGAGCCAGCTTTACTAGTTCCTATAGGAAGCTGGATTTTATCTAACCACCCAAAATTCTCCTATAGTTCTGTTCAAGCACATTTTCTGGATATTTGGACTGCTTTTTAGAGTTGGAGAATTGGAGTTTCCTTTGGACCTAACAAATTGTTTCAAAAGATACAACCTTTGATCTTATGGAACTCATAACATGGAAATGAGAGGCAGAGAATCAGGAAGTTTAAAATAAATATTATATATTAGATGCTGGTAGAGCCCCAAGAGCACTATATTGAGATCATAGAGGATGCAGGGCCCTTGTGCTGGGATGCCTTGGGGATCTCCTAAGGAGATGGGTTCTTAATCTGACCTAAAGGGTATGATGGTTCTATAGTCACAGGCAACGAAAACTGTGGGGAGCCGTGAAGCTGGAGAGGCATTCGCCATGGCAAGATGGCGCCTACTTCCACTGTCGACTCCTAGTAAACAACTGTTTGCACATGTGTGTAGAGAACTGTTTGCGCATGTGCGTAAAGTGAAAAAGATGCCATGTCACGGCCCATCCCGGGGCATTACGTAGGGTAATGAGCAAACAGCCAATCATGGGCAGACACGCCACGCTGTGGACAGACACACCGCACTGTGGTGTATATAAGCAGTGCAGATTTTGGGCTCGACCCTTTTTCCCTATAGATAGAGACAAATAAACGTTGCTACAGAAAAAACCTAGTGTCCGTGTGTCTTCTTGCTGGTGAGACGACCGCGCGGGCTACAGAAAACCATGATTGCAAAGGCTCTGGGTGTAGAACAGTGCCTATCATTTAAGAACAGCAGCAAGGTTAACTTTGGCATGTAGCAAGTGGGGGCAAGTTATGCAATGTAGATAGGATTTGGAGTTTTTTCCCAGTAATATTGAATGCCACAGAAGGATCTTGTCTCAGTCAAATGTTCTATTGCTGTGAAGAGACACCATGACCATGGCAACTCTTATAAAGGGATTTGGTCCATTATCTTCATAATGAGAAACATGGCAGCGTGCAGGCAGGCCTGGTGCTGAAGTAGCTTGAGAGTTCTACATCTAAATCTACAGGCAGGAGAGAAAGACAGACAGACAGATAGACAGACTGAGCCTGGCTTAGGCATTTGAAACCCCAAAGCCCACCTCCAGTGACACACTTCCTCCAACAAGGCTACATCCATTCCTGCAAGGCCATACCTCTTAGTTAGTCCCTGGTGACCAAGAATTCAAGTCTATGAGCCTATGGGGAGCCATTTTTATTCAAACCACCACAGCTCCTATAGCAAAAAATTAATTCTGACCTGACTATTGGAACAGTCCCTCTGGCTTCTGTGTCAGGCGCAGAGCATATATGATCAAGACAGCGGAAGAAATGTCTGGAAGAACATGAACTTGAAAGAGACTCAAGGCTTTAGGGTTAATACTTTGGAGCCAGGGAGTGTGGTTTTTAAAAGTCTGTTTATTTCCCCTCTGAGTCTGAAATCTGAGCAGGGCCTCTAAGAAGCCGGTCAGGCACCGTTAGTGGGTGAAAGAGAGTGGAGGACAGTGAGAGAGAGTAAGTAGACTGCACTATAGGGGACTCACTGCCATGGTGCCGGTGACAAACCCGAGTGACAGGGGCCATTCTCTTCTGTGCTGATGTGTCTGCAGCATAAACCTTGCGTGCAGCGGCTTAGGTCTCACAGTCATCCTGTTTGTTGTGGTTTAGATAAGAAGCTGTCCTCCCAACTGCTTCCTGTGCTGAAAGCTTGGTCCCCAGGTGGTGGTCCTATTGAGAGATGATTGGACCAGAAGAACACTAACTTTATCTATTGATGAAATTGATAAGCCATTACAGGATGGCATCTGATTAGAAATGTCATGGGGGGGGGGGGGTGTTCCATAGTGTGTCTTGCCCTGGCTCCTTCCTGTCTGTGTGTTTATCTGTCTATCTGTCTGTCTGTCTCTCTCTCTCTATTTCTCTTTCCTTCTTCCTTCCTACTTTCCTTCCCTCCCTCTCCCCCTTCCTCCCTCCTCTGGCACAGTCTCCTGCTGCCATTTTGTTCTACCTTACCACCAGCCTATAGTGCTGGAGTTGGCCAGCCATGGCCTGAGACTGTGAACCAAGACAAGTCTGCCCCTTTCAGTAGTTTCTCTCAGGCACTCGGCCACAGCCGTGAAAAGCTGACCAGCACAGCGTTAATAAGCCCACTTGACATGGGGAAATGAGGCATGAAGTTAAACTTGAAGCTAGCTAAGCAGTAGGGTGGAACAACCAAGAGCCAGAGTGGCAATGAGGGTTCATCAGAGAGTGATACAGAGCCGTCTCACCAAGGGGGTGGGGCACTGTGGAGATTAGAGAGACAGCAGTGAAGTGGGGTTCGGTGCAAGTTAAGAAAGCTTGCTCCATGATCTGTGATTGACACAGGGGTAAGTTTAAACTTGAAGTCTGACACCCACCAGCTGCTGTGTCCCGCAGTTCCCACAGAGTGGCGCTAGGACCTCCTTGGAAGAGTGGTCTTAGGTGGCTTATGGGGCAATGATTTCCTCTCAGCAAGACAGTATCTTGTTCCTTCCTATCCTACTATCCTTGGCTTGCAAGAAAACACAAGTTTGCACAAACTCGAGGTGTTTTGCTGCTATTCTCTAGAACAGGAGCAGTTGCCATGGCTAAGCTTTCCAAGTACCAGACTCAGCGCTGGGCACTGGGCATGCGCAATCTTGCCAGCAAACAGGATCCTCTTGTGACATAGCTGCTATCCTCTGCTTTTCTAATGGATCCCCTCAACTCTACATATGTTCCATAGTTTGTCCACAGTGATGATGTAACTGTCCTAGCAAGAAGGAAGACATTCTAAGAGAAGCCTGCTCCTCCCCACTCCCTTCACCAGACTAGCAAAACAATGGTCCTGTGGAACTGGGGAGTTTCCCCAGGAATCTCATGCTGGGAGGAAGAAATAGGCTGTTACAATACCAGGTGAGAAGCTTAGAGAGGAACAGTCAATATCTCTTTCTGTGACCACACAGATTTTAAAACCTTGGTAGGTGAAACATCAGTGCCAGGAAAGAACCCAAAGGTACTGGCCTTGAGGGAAGGCAAAGAAGGAAGAGGGAGGTGATATAAATACCAAAATCCACAGGCTTCCCTGTTTTCCATGCTTCGTCTAAAGGTCACGCAATCCACGTATGTCCTCTGAATGTTACCCAGAATG
Source organism: Mastomys coucha (assembly GCF_008632895.1). Lineage (NCBI taxonomy): Eukaryota > Metazoa > Chordata > Mammalia > Rodentia > Muridae > Mastomys > Mastomys coucha. Next base: position 54,524,797 of record NW_022196906.1, on the reverse strand, counting down.
CTGTCCATGTCTCCATCTTTTCCCTCAAACAAAACAGGCAGTGAAATTGCGGACAGTTCCTGTCTTAGCTTCCCACATTTTTAAAGGAAACAAACATGTAGCTTCTCTTCTGTTGCTAAAATGTGCTGATCCAAAGTGACTTGGGGAAGAAAGGGTTCCTTTGCTCACAGTTCCTCATGGGTAGAGTCCATCACAGTGAGGGAGACATGGCAGCAGGGACAGGAAGCTGGATGATCACACTTCTCCCTCACTTAGGAAATGGAGAGGACAACCAACAGGACCAGGTTGTAAAACCTCAGTTGCTGTCCCTGGTAGCCTATCTCCTCCAGCAAGGCTCCATCTTCTTAAGGTTCAGTAACCTTCCCGAATAGCACCAACCAGCTGAGGACCAAGTATGCAAACACATGAGCCTGTGGAGGACACTTCATATTCAACCCCCAAAACAAGGTATCTCTAAAAGAAATTGTTTCAATAAATAAAATAAGATTCTGTAGGCATTACATTTCATTGACTCTACTTCATTACTTTTTTTAAAAAAAAAAATACATTTTCTTTGGCATATATCTATTATTATTTAAAAGTATGGGTGAATGGTTAAACCTCAGAATCCATGGTCTCTGTGATCATGGCTACGGTGTGACCCATGTACCTGTTCCTCTGACTTGACAATCCCTAGCCACATGGGCAACTGAACCGCTGAGAGGCCCTGTCTTTTATAGTGGTGGCCCTGAGAGAGAAGATGATGCCCTGGGCTGCTGTCTGGTCCCTTATCCCATTCTCAACTCACTTGCTAACGCGCCAGTCAGTTTTCTTTGGCCTCGGTGGTGGACAAGGTTTTGCACTAAGCGATTGCTTCCTTGAGTGTCTTGGTAGACATTCTTACAAATAAGGGACATTTTTATAGTATTCACAAATGTGTATAGCATGCCTACTTGTCCCAAACTCAACTCAGTGCCTCAGCTGAGATTCCTCTCAGGGGATGTTGCCTGAAGGAGTGATTACAGAGGTCAGCAGTCCATGGTCCTTTTCCTGTTGTGGGATCGCACCACCACAATCCCAGTTTGTTTATTTGGTTTTAGTTTGCTTTGTTTTCTGAGACAGAATCTCTCCAAATAGCCCAGGCTAACCCTGAAGATTCAGTCCTCCTGCTCCAGCTTCTTAAATACTGTGTTTGCAGTCATACATCGACATACCTGGATCAGCTGGGTCTACTTGAACATTTCTCATCATTTTCCCATAGCTGTGCCCACGACAGGTCATGGCTTTATAGATCCTGAAGTCCTCTTGCCTTTTAAGGAGTGATGGAACCTAGAGAGACACGCAGCTAGGAATGGAGCTCCAGACCTCAGACTTACTTCTTAATACTCTCTTAGGACCCTTTCCTCTATCTAAACTAAAATCCTGTGTGATAATTGTATACTTTATGTGTGTCTCCAAACTTTTCGAATTGGTTTATTATCATTACCTGGATTTATTTAGCCAGTCTTTTTCACAACAATATGTCAGTTGAAATAAATTCAAAACTGTTCACTGAGGCCGAAAGGGATAGCTCAGTGGTTTGTAAAGCACTCACTGTGCAAGCTTAGGGGACTAAGTTTGAATCCCCCAAACCCATGTAAAATCCCGGCATAGTAGCATGCATCTCATAGCATATAATCCTGGTACTGCTAAGGTGAAATGAGAGGCAGACCCAGGAGGGTTCCTAGGAGCCCAAAGGCCAGCTTGCATTATGCAACAAACAACATAAAAGTCCCCATTTCAATCCAGGCAAAGACCAGACAGGCCTTTGACCTTTAGAATTTTTGATCTTTAACATGATGTTTATTGTTCTGGCCTTAGGAAGGTTTCTGGGGATCCCAGACCTGTTTTGTCAGGTTATCTGGAAAAAAAAAATGATTCTCACACCTCTGGAAAAATCCTGCTGTGTGGCTCCTTGCCATCCCTCTGAGGAAAGATGATGTGAGGTCCTAGAAAGATGGAGAGGAGAAAAATTGAACCATGGCCAGTTCAAGGCCTGGTTTCCTTCTTTAACTCTCTGCCAGCCTTGAGGAGAGCCACAGGGACATACACCAGCAGATGGCAGTTGCCAGAAGCCATGTGCAGACTGGCACAGAGACACCATTTCATGTTTTTTCAGAGTGTATACATCTGTTGTGTGGTTTAGTTTTTATATTTCTCTAGAACCTTCTCCATGGCAGAAGCTGCCACTTTGCAACCTATGTGTGATTCCCATCCCTTGGGTGGCTGACTTTCATGCCACTGTAGAAGAAGCTAAGCTGCTGAGATGGAAGGAGGCTGGGTGGGAGATGGTGCTGCAGTGCCTGCCATGAGTACAGGAGGAAAACAAGGAGCTAAGACCTTGTCTCATGCACTCCCCTGTATTTTTTAATTATTTATTGAAAAACAAAGACACAAGAATCTGTTTTTGCTGTAACCCAGGGTGTGAGACGTGGAGCTGCTTCAGGCTGTAATCCCAGGTGTGACACGTGGGGCTGCTTCAGGCTGTAATCCCGGGTGTGACGCGTGGGGCTGCTTCAGGCTGTAATCCCAGGTGTGAGACGTGGGGCTGCTTCAGGCTGTAATCCCAGGTGTGACACGTGGGGCTGCTTCAGGCTATCCACAACTGCTATGATTTGCCTGGTGCTCTAGCAGAGGTGTAAGGTTTTGCCAGCTGCAGATAGTTTCTGCTGTTGTGTGACATTTGTAGTTCTGGAATCTTCTCAGAGGGTATATAAATACCTAGAGGTAGGGTGGGTTATTAGTTGTTGGTGGTGTGTTGTTGGTTATTGTTGGTTGGTGTTGCTCATGGTTTGTTAAGTAGTTGTGGGCAAAGAAGAAGAAAATAGATATCCTGATGATAAAGATCAAACAAGGAACTGAATGCCCCTAATCATCAGGAAGTAGTCTATCAATAATGTCACCCCCTTTCCAATCCCTGACTTTCTTCAGGGGTCTCTTCATTTCCTCTCTATCCTTTTATCTATCTTCTTTAGTGTTACAGGGTTGAACAGGTAGAAGAAAGAAGAACCCACAGAGGAGCAAAAGAAAGATGCACACCCTACTCCCTTTCTTTACATATTTCAAAGGGGTCAGCTGAGACCTGCAGTAGCCACATTAAACTTAGGCTCCCCCCGCATCTCCAGCATGCCTTTCTCATTTTGAAGGAAAATCATTGATACTCAGAATAGAAACATACTCATTAGTTTTATAACAAAGAATAAGAAGGGACAATAGCCAGTTTGATGATACAAGCCTGGAATCTAAGCAACTCAAGAGCCTGAGCTGGGGAGATTACAAGTTCAGGGCTCGCCTGCGCTACAGAATGAAGTCAAGATTAGCCCATGCAACTGAGTGAGACCCCAGGCTCAGTCCCCCACTGCTGTCCCCCAATAGCCTAGCGTTATTAGCCACTTATTTTGCATTAGATATGATTCTTTTCTTTTTCCTTTCCTTTTTTTTTTTGTCTTTTGTTTTGTTTATTTTTGTTTTTGTTTTTGCTTTGCTTTTTGTTTTTGTTCCTTTTGAGACAGGATTTCTCCACGTAGCCCTGGCTGTCCTAGAACTCACTCTGGAGACAAGGCTGGCTTTGAACTCAGAAAGATCCAGCCTGCTTCTGCCTCTTGAGTGCTGGAATTAAATATGTGTGCCATACCCAGCTTCACTTAATTCTTATAACATCATTAAGGGAAATGTGCTGTTGTTCATCTAGTTGTGTAGATGAGGAACATAGGCACAGAGATTAAGTAAATTTATCAAGGGCACACAGCAAAGTAATATTATTGCCTACATTTGACTCTAAGGCAATTAAATGCGACAACTAACACTTCTAAGCATGTTTTGTGCTTTTCCTAGTGACAAGTTTCAAAGAATTGATTACTGCTATCCTATTCTATGGACAGAAAGAACATTCTTGCAGTTCTAGTTCACAGGACCCAGGCTCAGAAGTCAGCAGGGGAAATCCCACTAAGGGCCAGGTCCTAGTGAAGCTTTTGCGCAGTAGAGAGATTTCCCTTGTCTCATGTGCAGGAGAAAAACATGGTTCTGGACTTGGGAGATAGCTCAGTCGATAAAGTGTTTGTCTCACAAACAGGAGGACCCGATTTGAATTCCCAGCACCTGTATAGAAAGCTGGGCATGATAGTACACCTTTGTAATCCCATCACTCGGAGGCAGAGACAGAAAGATGCACTGTGGTCACTGGCTAGACAGCCTAACTTACTAAATTCCTGTCTCAAAAAAGAAGGGGAGGGGCTGGAGAGTGCCTCAGTAGTTAAGAGCACACACTGCACTTGCGGATGATCCATTTAGGTTCCTAGTCAGATGGTTCACAACTGCCTGGAACTCCAGTCGTTCTAACTCCTTCTGGCTTCCTTAGGTACGGCACTTGTGTGTTTAAAACCATGCACAAACATACACATACACATACATACAAACACATACATACATGCGATGTTTTTTAGTCTTTTAAAGAAGAAAGGTAGGGCTGGTGAGATGGCTCAGCAGGGAAGAGCACCGACTGCTCTTCAGAAGGTCATGAGTTCAAATCCCAGCAACCACATGGTGGCTCACAACCACCCAAAATGAGATCTGATGCCCTCTTCTGGTGCGTCTGAAGACAGCTACAGTGTACTTACATATAATAAATAAATAAATCTTAAAGAAGAAAGGTAGATGGCACCGGAAGAAGGTTTCCCGAGGCTGTCAGATGTGCATAAAGAAAGCCATGGTGTTTGGTAAATATTACTGAAAGGATCTGACCTCTGCAGCTTCCTGTAGCATCATCCCTAACTGTTGAAACACTGTCCGAGTCCCTGTAGCCCTGGTGCTGTAGAGGGGCAGGGGCAGTGTTGCTCATCCAGGGGCTTCTAGCCCCTAGCACCCTGCAGACTCCTCTTGGAGCTGCAGAAGCGGGGCTGGGCCCATTCACTGCATCTGCTCTTGGACACCTTATCTGGGGGTAAAGCTTTTTGGTGACCTGCCATTATTTCACTGTAAAAGTCTAGCTTTTCTCCCTGTAGCCGTGACAGCACCACAATATATTGCTATCTACTTGAACAGAGTTTCAATTGTTCTGATTCATTGCCTGCTTCACAGTCCTTCTAAAATCCCAGCGTATGGGCTCGAGCTCCTGGTGGCTTCCAGAGAGAAAGGAGCCTGGATTCCGGGGGATGTGAGGGTCTTCAAACTCACAGGCAGCTTCCAGGATCCCTGCAAAGGTCTCCTAAGCCCCTAAGTATTTCCTCTCTTAAATCACACAACACAGGCTCAGGCAGGGCATTCTCGAGTCCCCCTCCTTGTTGGAGACAGACGTTAGCTCTCCCGGCTAGCCAGGCAGTCATTCTTGGCAGTTAGCTGCATTGTGCTTTTCTTCAGTTGATTTGAGGACTTTTTTTAAGGTTGTGTTTGGGGGGTGGGTGTAGGGGTTGTTCCTACATGATGTCTTTGGTGTGTGTTGGATACACGAGTATGAATCTCTGTTGGCGCGTTTATAGGTTGGATGGCAGACCAGACATGTAAAGAGGCTTTATCTATCACTGTGCCAATGCCAGGGGTCTTATTTGACATGTTTCCAGTTAGGTGATACAAATCCTTCAAATCAGCCCGATGATGGATCACCACTTAGCAGACAATAGCTATTCTGCCAAGCTGTGGTCTCTGTGTAAGATTTATCTTTGTTTCAACCTAGGATAGGCTTCTTAGTGTCTGAGGCACAATATGCCATGCCATGATACTATGTCAAGTTACCACATGTAAGAAATGGCCACTACTAGGAACCAAATGACCCTCAAATCATGTCAAACTTCATTCCCCAGTGTGTTAGTGTGAAGCGGTGTAGGTTTCCAAGGTAACGGACCACACGTGACGCTCTTCCCAACAGGATTGCACATTTTATGTTTGGTCACCATGGAAGAAAAAGAATTCACAGTTGCCTAAAAATCAACTCTACCATTTATTTAAAATATTCTCTGTCTATTGATCATAAGACATATGGAATGTGGTTCTTACTAGTGGCCTGTTTAGTTTTTTTTTTTTTCTTTTACCCAACAGTTTTCAGATGAAAGCTGGAGTTAGTGATTAACTATAAGAATTGTGCTTTAAATTAGATTAAACACTCCTGCTGCCAGACACTGGCCTGAGCTGGGCACCTTAGTAAGAACAGGAGAAGCACTGTATTATTTTCCTCAGTCTTAAACTCAGAAATTAGAAAATTACTCAATTTTGCTCTAAATACTTGTTTCAATTGGTCGCTTATGTTTATAGTGACCTAAATGAAGCACACTGAAAGAAATTTTATCTTTCCAGACTTGAGCTTCTGCAAGTCTTCAAAATCCAGCCTGATATAGCTGTCTCCCAAGAGGCTCTGCCAGTGCCCGACTAATACAGAAGTAGAGGCTCACAGCCATCCATTGAACTGAGTACAGGGTCCCAAAATGAAGGAGCTAGAGAAAGAACCAAAGGAGCTGAAGGGTTTGCAGCCCCTTAGGACAAACAACAATATGAACTAACTAGTACCCCAGAGCTCCGAGGGACTAAACCACTAACCAAGGAGTACATATGGTGGCACTGATTGCTCCGGCAGCATGTGTATAGCAGACGATGGCCAAGTCGGTCATCAAGGGGAGGAGAGGCCCTTGGCCCTGTGAAGGTCCTGTGCCCCAGTGTAGGGGAATGCCAGGGCCAGTAAGTGAGAGAGGGTGGGGTGGCAAGGAGGGGAAGGGGGGAGGGAACAGGGGTTTGTTCTTGTTGTTGTTGGTTTCTTTTGGAGGGGAAACTGGGAAATATGACATGTAAATAAAGAAAATATCTAATAAAAAAATAAAAATAAAAATAAATGAAGGCTATCATGCTGTTAGAACTGAGAAGGAATTGGGGCCTAGAGAGATGAATCAGCTATTAAAGGCTAAGCTCACAACCAAAACTATAAGAGAAGCAATGGGGGGGGGTCACATCTACTTCCCAGCCTAATGCATGACAGGATGCATATAAACAATACACACAGTACATATAAAGGCCTTTGGTCTTTCCTTAGTGGCTTCATTCATTGAAATTTGCTTTGGAATTATGAAGTTGGATTATCATCTTTGGCTGCTACCCTGAACACACACTAAGCAATGCTGGCAACTCTATTAACACATTGACTGTTGCCTTTTGGTTGGTGTCTTCTGGTCCCTCTTGGCTGCTCGACATGGCCTTTGTCTTCTTCAGTAATCACCTTCTTCTACGGGGAAAAGTAGGAAATACCCATGGAAGATATTATTGTTAAAAGTTAGAGCAGCTTTTAAAGCAGCTTGTGTTGCTTTACTTAGAGCCAAGACTGGCTGGTTCCACAGGTGGAGGTTAGCAGAACTCAGAGCTGTGTCCTCACGCTGATCTTGCCGGGCTTGCTGCCAGCTCAGCATCCATGGCTAGGAGAAATGGAGAGAGGAAGTAGGTAAGGAGAAAAAGATGTCCAGGGTTTGAAATAACTTTGAAGCTAAAAATGATGTGACCAGGCATTAAAGCAACAACAGAAGCACCATCTGTTTACCCAGCAGAATTGTGCCAATATAATGATGCTTTCAAGGTAGAGTCAGTTGACATTCCAGCGACTTAAGGGGCTTCATGGAAACTTCTCCTTCAAATAATCTCTTCATCCAGTGTGCCTTGGCAAGGGAAGTCTCACCCGACCGCTTTGGATCTGGGTAATGTTTACCTTCTTCCATTAGGGTGTTTGACCTCCACTGTGTGCTATATAGCCCTCACTTCCAAAGAAATCCCAGATGGGGCTCTGTCATCAAAACCTCATAGTCTAGTTAATTAATCTTAAATAAGTGAGAAATCTGTGCTGTAGAGGGGAAAGGGGCCCAGAGGGAAAAGTACAGGCAAGGAAAACAATTATCCTGCTGGGGTCAGTGGGGTGGGACAAGCAAATCTGAGGTGAGCAAGCCGCAGGGAGGACATTGCCTTTGCCACAGGGGGTAAGGGGAGGAGGCAGGGTGGAGTTTTCAGCTATAGGCCAGCTGAGCAGGGAGGAGCTACAGCTGGAGGGATGGCAATGGCCATTGAGTGTGGTAGGAGGGGTCAGGTCCCACTGCCTTTCCTGTTCTGCTAAGGGCTTCTCTTAAAATATTTCTATTAGTTCTGTGTGAATTTCGTACAACTCACTTTTAACTCCTCCCAGATCCTCCATGAACTTCCTACCACCCCAAATTTGTGTCTTTTTTAAGTAGATATCTTAATCAATTCTTGGAGAATTTCTCACAATATATTCTGATCAGACCTACTCTCAACTCCTCCCCATCACCCTGTCTAGATCCATCCCATCACACTTCATGCTTTTTAAAATTTAATAGCCTATGTACTTCCACTGCTGCCGCCCATGTCATTCATGGGGTCAAACATATAGTGTCAGTCACAGGGAATAGTGCCAGTTATTGGAACATGGTCAGCCTACTAGAGACACACTTAAAGAACACTGACCCCCCCCCCCAGAAGCCATTAGCTCTCCATAGCACCTCATGGGTAGGGGTTTTCCAATCCTTTTCCCATGCCATGCTAGAATGTTGACTGCCCTTGTGCAGGTCTTGTGTGGGCAGCCACAGCTACTGTAAGTGCACAAGTTCAGCTTCCTGTCCTATCTAGAGACATGGTTTTACCCTGGTTCTCTCTGACCTCTGGATCTTAGTCTTTTTGTCCCCTCTTCCACGATAGTCCCTGAGACTTAGGGGAGGGGGCACATAGATATCCCATTTGTGACTGAGCACTCCACTGACACTCTCTGCATTTGACCAGTTATGAATTTTTACATTAACTACCATCCCCTGCACAGAGAACCTTCTCTGATGAGGTATGAGAGCAGCACTATGCTCTGGGTAGGAAATTAGGGAGCGGTATAATACTACATCCATCAAGCAAAATTATAGTCATAGGTTTACCCTGGAGCCGTGTGCTTCCCACCACTGGATCTTGGCCAGATATACAGTATTAGGCATGTAGTTACTCCTGCAGTGCTATGGACCTCTTAATTCAGGTATAAAGGCTTCTCATTTATCTCAAAGTCAATAGGAAACTTTAAGGAAACAAGGGGACAATCAGTTTCCACTCTCCATTTACAGTGTCAGTCAGGGTAGAATCTCAGAGACCAGTTAGGAGTCAATTGAAACTGTCTGCGGACTTGGATAACTTGGCCAGAGAAGACAGTGGAGTTGTTTAGAAGTGGGTAAATTCAATCATGGTTGAGAGTGATTAAGGGCTCAGTGTGGAGAGAAGGGCCCAGGGTTTGAATTTCTCCTTTACCCATCAATGGCCAGCCTGTTGACCACCAGTTCAACTTCTATGAGCCCTGGTCTCTTCATCTGCAAAAAGAACTGATAGATTAACTTAATGTGTAATGCCACCAAGAAAGTTCTGTGAGCTTTGTAGCCTGAAATAAGGACCCACAAAATGTTAAGAAGTGAGCACACTTGTGCCGTAGAGGTTTTTAGCCATGACTGGAAATGCAACAGAGCTTTGTGGAACCTTTGGCACTTACCCCATAGCCTTTGCTTAGAAGAAGTGAGACAGAAAGACAAACAGACATGATAGACAGTCCCAAGACTAAACTCCTGACATTGACCAGAGAGCTCTTGTACTGGTTAGTTTCCCCACATCACAACCTAGAAGAAAGAAAATCTCAGTTGAAGACCTATCTAGATAAAGTTGGCCTGTGGGCATGCCTAGTGGGTAGTCTTGATTATTAATTGGCCCAGCCCACTGTGGGTGGTACCATTCCCTAGGCTGGGCACTGAACTGTATCATGATGACCTGTATCTCAGCATAAGCAGCAGAGAGCAAGATGACAGCATGAATGTGTCCATTTCTCTCTGCTTTTGACTGAGAATGTGATGTAACTAGCTGTTTACATTTCTGCCTTGGTTTCCCCTCAACAGTAAGCTATAAAATGGAGTTGGTTTTGCTCAGGGTGTTTTCTTGTGCTAGCATCAATGGAATCAGAACAACTCTGAAGGTAGTACTCTTTCATGTAGAACTTCATCTTACAGGTTTAAGCCATTCTACCCACGTAGGTGGGGGCTATTGCTTTACTGCCATAGAAGTTTGACAGGTCTGTTAATACAAAGCCAGAGAAAAATAATCACCTCTGTTCTTTTCAAATGAGAAATTTATCCATATTTAATTAAGTCAAATTAATATTAGAAGAGGGTGATAATTGGGATCTTTGGGAGAAAAGCAAGCAAGCAATCAGCACCCTGTTGTGAATCCACTGGAAACATTGTCTCAGCCCTGCTGGTAAGAGTGGAAACATTGTCTCAGCCCTGCTGAAAACACTGAAAACTACCAGCACTGGTATAAAAAAACAAAAACAAAAACAAAAACTTAGTGCTTCTGAGATACCTGCCTGTGTGCTTGCCCTTCTGTCAAATGAGATGTTTGGATTGACTGTTGTGTTGTAGGTCCTCACTGGGTTTCTGGGACAAGGTGTCTGCAGTTTGGATGAATGAACCCTAGAGGGCGCTATTGCATGTTTTGCTGAGCTGAGCTACAAGGATCTAAGCTGAATTCAAATAAAATTCACTACTTAAGATTATTAAAATTTCATGAGTTTATGGTGGGAACATTAAAAGGTGTAGATTCACAAGTGGGGAAAAAATCAAAATTACCACTCAGAGGTAACTAGCCATATCATGCTGGAGCATCACCTTAGACATAACTAAGCAATAACATGCCAGAGAGCCAACTTCTCAGTACCTCTTCCTGTATGTTCATGATGCCATGGTTCAGTCCTTGAAACTGTGCGTTGTTACTTTCCTTCACTTGACAGCCAACATGGTAAACCCCAGTGTCAATAAATATGGTAACATTTTATTTATTTGTTTGTTTATTTATTTGTTTGTTTATTATTCTTTTCTCCTACATTACATCCCAACTGCAGTTTACCCTCCTTCCCCTCTTCCCAGTCCCCACCACCACACTTCCCCTCTGCCCCAGATCCCCTCCCCTCCGTTTCCATCAGAAAAGAGCAGGCCTCCCAAGGATGTCAACCAAACACAACATAAGAAATTACAATAAGGCACAACCCCTCATCAAGACAGGATGAGGCAACCCAGTAGGAGGAAACGGGTCCCAAGAACAGGTCAAAGAGTCAGAGACAGCCCCTACTCCCACTGCTCATGAGTCCCACGAGAACTCCAGGCTATACAACATAACATACGTGCAAAGGGCCTAGCTCAAACCACTGAGCCTTCTCTCCAGCCCCATAAGATTTATTTATTATATGTAAGTATACTGTAGCTGTCTTCAGACACTCCAGAAGAGGGCGTCATGGATGGTTGTGAGTCATCATGTGGTTGCTGGGATTTGAACTCACGACCTTCAGAAGAGCAGTCGGCACTCTTAACCGCTGAGCCATCTCCCCAGCCCACCCTAGCTCAAACCATACAGGCTTTGTGGATGTCGCTTCGATCTCTCTGAGCTCCTATGAGCCCAGCTTAGTTGATTCTGTGGGCCGGCAACACATTATTTATGTAAGTAAGTCATAGTTGAATTTAAACAGAAAGGTAACTCAGAACCTGTGGTTAAATATTTGCATTCCTAAGGTTTTTCCCTCTTCCAAACAATATTGAAAACTGTCCTTAGATAATTTGGACTCCCATCATTCATAGATATAGAACTGGTATTATTTTAAAACATATGAATTAGTAAGTCTTCTGATATTGCCTGCTAAAAACTTTTTGACTCAAAGTATGGACACTGCCTTTCCAAGCGAAGACTACCAGCTTCACTAGGGGCTATCACCCACCTCAGTCTGTTGATCTAAAGATTCCAGGGACCTGTGTACACAGTGCATGAGAAGCCTACGCTGAAAGGACCTGTGCCAAGTGCCTCATGCCACCTGCTTCCCCATGTAAATCATTTTCTGTGCAGGTGGATGAGGTGAGTGCGGCAGCTCGTTGTTTCCTGTCTCCTGGAATGCCTCTAATGTCTTCCGTATTCCACTTGCTTTTTGCATGATTCAGCCTCTATTTACTGATTGTCCGTTCATAGCCTTCCCTACTTTTATTTCATATTTTTCCAAATGAATAACTTTGTCTGTTGGTTGAGCTGACTTGTTTATTTTGGCCCAGTATGAAAGAAAAATAGAAAATAACTAAAATATGAAAAACAAGAATGGGGCTAATATTTTTGGTGCTTACCTAAAAGAGAATTTTAAGGGCACTGCGTTAAAATTTGGCTGCTACAAAAATCAGCTTAGTTGAGATCTACCTCATGTTTGATGCAGTTTTCTGATTAAAGTGTATATATACACACACATATATAATATACATGTGTACATTTGCATACACACTGTGACAGCCCCCCAAATGACCCCATATTCATTAGCAGTCATTCTGTCTCCCCTTTAGCTCTTCAGCCTAGAAAAGTGCTAATCTAATTTTTGTCTTTATAAATTTGAGTATTCCAGACTTTTCACATAAATGATATCAGTCAACAAATGCTGTCTTGTAACTGGCCTCCTTCGATTAGTTTTATATTTCCAAGGGCACTTCATTGTGTAGCTTCACCTCTTATAACCAAATACCATGGTACTTGCCGTGCAAGCTGGTGACCTGAGTTTGAACCCCCAAACCCATGTGAAGATGGCAGGAGAGAACTGGCTCCTGAGAGTTTTCCTCTAAGCTTCTCATGTGTACTGTGGCATATGTGAGCAGTGCATACATACATATACATACTACATACATACATGCATGCATAAGAATTAATAATATAATAATGGTAATAATAAAATTAATAAAGGTATTCACAGGACTGGATACCTAGGAGTCCTACCTTCTTGTCTCCCACAGCTTCTATAGACTGTACATGCTCCTGAGCTCAGGGCTCTTTTTCAACTAAAGTTCCTCTCAAGTCAAATTTCTCTGACATCATCATCTACCCACTTCTGCCATACTTATGGGATCCTTGTAACTGACTGAGTCCACCTAGATTGTCCAAGCTAACCTACCTTTTATAAATTCACCAGATCAGCCAATGCCACTTCTACCAGCTCCTCTAATTTTCCTTTGCCATGTCTTAGTTATGTCTCTATTGCTGTGATAGAACACTGGCCAAAGGGGCTTGAGAGTTGACTCAGTGGTTAAGAGTACCTGTTGCTTTTGCAGAGGACTTGGGTTCATTCCCAGCATCCATATAACAACTCAGAACCATCTATAACACTAGTCCCAGGGATCCAATGACCTCTTCTGGTCTCCATGGCCACCAGGCATGCTCATGGTACACATATAGTACACATATAGATATGCAGGCAAAACCTACACATAAATCAACTAAAAACATGTTTTTAAGAATAGAAAAACATGGGCCAAAAGCAACTTGGGGAAAAAGGGCTTATTTTGGCTTGTAGCTTTTAGTCCATCATTGAGAAAAGCCAGAGGAGGAACATGGAAGCAGGAACTGAAGCAGAGACCATGGAGGAACACTGTTTACTACTGGCTTGCCCAGTTTGCTTCCTTATATACCGCAGGATCACCTGCCCATGGATAGCAGTGACCCCAAATGGGCTAGGCCCTTCCAAACCAAGCAGTAAACAAGAAAGGCTTGCCTACAGACCAACCTCATGGGGACATTTTCTCAATTGAGGTTCCTTAGTCTCTGATGACTCCAGCTGTGTCAAGTTGACAAAATGCTGACCAGCACATGTAACGTTTCCAGATCCCAGGGATTAGGATGGCCACATGGTGGGGCTTTCCTCAGTTTGGGATTTTTCTGTCTATTTTTAATTGACAGGTAAGAATCATATATATGTATGCTGTACTACATTCTGCTTTGACATATGTGTACATCATAGTGACTAAAGCAAACTGTTGACATATTTTTTTTAATGTTGTTAGAGCTATGCTCACTTTTCGATGGTATGCAAGCCAATGTATCCAGGCATTCTGGAACAGGTGCCCCTTGGTGCTGTCACTCTTTTTTTATTATTATTATTAAATATTTTCTTTATTTACATGTCATATGATTTCTCCTTTCCCAGTTTCCCCTCCAAAAAAAAAACCCCAAAAACAACAAGAACAAACCCCTGTTCCCTCCCCACTCCCCCTGCTCGCCACCCCACCCTCTCCCACTTACTGGCCCTGGCATTCCCCTACACTGGGGCACAGAACCTTCACAGGGCCAAAGGCCTCTCCTCCCATTGATGACTGACTTGGCCATCCTCTACTATACATATGCTGCCAGAGCCATCAGTCACCCATGTGTACTCCTTGGTTGGTGGTTTAGTCCCTGGGAGCTCTGAGGGTACTAGTTAGTTCATATTGTTGATCTGTTGACATATTTATTGTCATTCTGATTTATGATTCTCACTGAAAAATTGCTGAAAGTATCTTTTAAGTATGTAATCTAATATAGTATATTACTGTATACTATGCAATATTATACATAGGCATGACATACACTGTATTACTATATAACATAGGCTCTTATATATTAGAATCACATGGATGGGCAATCTGATCCACTCTGGGTTCATTTTGTGTGCAGTAGAAGGCAGAGGACTCATCTTCCTACTTTTGAATGCTGCTGTCCATCTATCTTGGCTTCACTGATTGAGAGATTTCTTCACTGTGTGGGTTCATTTTGCCTTAGAGCATAGTATATCAACGTGCCCATATCAATAATTAAATGATGTGCTCACTCTAAGTGATCGGGTGGGATTTTACTTTGGGGGCGTACTATGCTTTATTCAAGCACACTCCTGTGTCTGAGTGTCAAATCTGACATTTCACTGTTGAAATTGCCTTTATGTGATCATTTTAAAAGATACATTACTAGCATGGCCCCTTTCCCATTCACCCCTTTCAGCCATCCTGGTTTTAGCCCTCTTCCTTTTAATCCAGATCATGGCTGTAATCTTCCTCTCCTGGCTTCCTTTCTTCACGCCTTCTGATCCCTCTCTGTACAACAGAGTCGTCTTTGCAAAATGCAAATTTTGTCCTCGTAACTGCTGCCCCTGCCCTTTCATTGGATGCTTACGGGAAGAGGACAAAACTCTTTCATGGTGTGTCTCTTTGTCTCCGGCCCAAGCTGATGCTGGCCTTTCTTGCTCACTTTTCATTATCCACACCTGCTGCCTCTCTGGTTGTCATAAAAGCCATTATTGCTCCCAAGGCAAGGCAATCCCCCTAATGAGGACAAGCCTCTTAGACCACCACATAGCTCTCCTGTGCAACCCCCTTAGCACTGCGGTATCAGGCACATTACTTGGATTTCATTAGCATTGTCTCCTGGGCCAGTCAGCTCCACAAAGACTGGAACTGAGTCTGGTTTGCCGATCACTGCATTCTCAGGCCCCATAAAAAGAACTAACATCTTAAGATAATAAACAAGTGATAAATGTATCTTACTCTGTATTAGACTTTTAATTCTCTTTATGGTATATTTGATGGGTGGGGATTTAAAAACATACATAAATATGTTATTTTAAGAACTAATTTCTGACCTTATTAGAGCTGTGTATACAAGTCTTTTCCCATCTCAAGAATATAGAAACACTCACCCATCTTCTTAAGCAGTTTTCAGACTTGTTTTGTTTGTCTGAGCTCTTTAATCCATCAGAAATTTATTTTGGCGTATGGTGGAAATTAGATAAGTAAGTTCGTTTGCTTTCCAGTGGTTAACCATGTCCCCAACCTTTCCCACCTTTCCCTTGCTGGTTTGAATTGGCTTGATGATCAGGGACCAATGCTCAGACATGTTTATTTGGGAAAATGGCTTGTCACTTCCTTTACTGTTGAGTTTGATTTATTGTACATTGGCACTATGCTATAATATCTGGCAGGCTTGTTTTTTTTTTTAAAAAAAATGTTTTTATAAAATACTACCATGCACTGAAATTGTAAATAAGGTGACTAGACAAAACTATCACTTAGTAATGATGTATAATAATACATATGAGCAGAGAAGTCCTGCAGAGGTCACCCAGATGAGCAACTACTTGTGTTATAATTGGCTGAAGGGACCTGCTCTTTGAATTCCTGGTTCAGTAAATAAAATGTGAGAAGCAGGTATTTATATCTCTGCAAAGTTCCCTGAAGATTCTAATCCAGAGGACATGTTTTTTAAAGATTTTATTTATTTTATGTGTCTGAGTGCTCTATCTGCATGTACATCTGTGTGCCAGAACAGGGTATCAGATCCCATTATAAATGGTTATGGCACACCATGTGGTTGCTGGGAATTGAACTCAGGGCATCTGGAAGAGCAGACAGTACTCTTAACTACTGAACCATCTCTCCAGACCCAGAGAATACATTTTGAGACCGTACTTCCAAGCAAATTCTTGTTATAATGAACATGGCCAATTTGTGAATGTCTTTGCTGCCTTTTCTAAGGTAGTTCTTTGGTGTCTCCAGAGTTAGGAAGAACCACAGCACATGGGCATTGTCCTGTTGAGGTCTCTACTCTTGGCTCTGTGTCTCATTCCTGAACCCAGCTGAACTGAGCCACAGTCACCCTGCCTTCTGTAAGCCCACATAGCTCCTCTGCTGATTGAAGGTGCTCATACAGCCAGACTTCAACCAAAGCCAGAGAGACAAGGACGGAGTGGTCCCTTTGTTGTAGGTGCTCATTATTTCCCTTACCTTTAATGGAGAGAAGTTGCTAGAAATGCAACAGAACAGTGCTTTCCATGTCTCAACTCTGGCCAGTTAATGGCTCTTCAGCTCACAGAAAGGGGGAGTTAATTACTAACACCTGCTTCTCCTCCTGCACTCCACATGCATGGGGCCAGCCTCCCTGACCGGTGGCCCCACCTTGCCATAGATCCATACAATATATTTGCAGTGTGTTCCTCTGTGAAGAAGGCTGCGCCTTCCGTCTTTCTTCAAGTGACATTCTTTGCAAGAAATAAAGTAAGATCTTTAGAGGGGAAAATACACTGTGAATTTATTTTTAGTAAGTCAGAAGTGCACAAAATATAAACGATATAGTTGTAGACCTCTGCGAAGGCTCTCTCTCTCAATCTCTCTCTCTCAACCTCTCTCACTCTCTCTCCCTCTCTCTTTCTCTCTCCCCCCATGCACACACACACACACACACACACACACACACACACACACTTACACTCAATCTCTCTCTGTGTCTCTCTCTGTCTCTCTGTCTTTTTCTCTCTTCCCCCATGCACACACACACACATACACACACACACACACTTCTCCTTGTTCCCTGACAGCACTCTTGATGCTCTCCTGTCCCCTTTACCTTTCCTGTTTTCAAAGATGAACTGTTAGCCCTGTGCACTCATCGTAATGAAATAGGAGTGTCCCGTGAGACCTTCCTATGCCTGCATTCCCTTCCTCAGCCCACCTTGAACAGGGCAGCCCCTGCGGAGTCTGAGCATGGGCACAAAGACACATCAGCTGTCCCAGAGGGCCCACTCTGTTCTGTGAAGGCAAGGTGCATGCATAAACAGTTAGCACAAAGGATGGTAAATGCCACACTGAGAGCGAGCAGAAGGCGATACAGGAGCCAGGAGCCAGGGTCACGGGCCTCAACTGATACAGTGTAACTCCTGGGAAGGGGCCACTCAGGCTTGTGGAAATGAGTGGGACCTGTGTGTAGTCACTCATTTAACTGTAAACTATTGCCGTTACCATCAGGCCATTTTTATTTAACTTTGACTAGCAATACATTCATGCCTGAACATTCAGCTCGAAGGGAATATAGAAATGCTTGCCAATAGAAATGTGAAGCCGTTTAAAACTCCACAAATGACCACACTGAAAAAAGTGAAACAAAGTTATTTAATATCCTCTATGTCACCCAATGTTAGCATTTACAACACACTGCATGTGGACTCTCTTCAAGTGCTCAGGTCTTCAGAGGTGACTACGTCTCTATCACGTAAGGAAGCATAGATACACAGCAGTGCGTCTGCTCCTCGCTCTTCTCCGAAGCTCTTCAGTCCCCCTCCCTCCCATCAGTCATTGACAGCTCTGTGTGCGTAACACATATATGAGCACTTAGAAGCGTGTCCATGTGAGTTGGTGGGTGCTCTGTGGCACCATTTTTCTTTATCTCTTTATAGTCCATCTTAACGTTTCTTATCCTTACATAGGAAACAACATGGCGGATTTGTTGTTGTTGTTGTTGTTGTTGTTGTTTTCATTGCTGCAGAGCAGACTGTGGGTCGAACTCTCAGGAACCTGGAGGCTAAGTCAGAAAGATTGAAAACTCAAGGCCAGACTGGGCTGCAGAACAAAATCCTGTCTCAAAAAAAAAAAAAAGCATTGCTTCAAGTGTCTCATTTTGTGGACATCAGCAGTTTGTCTCATGTGTCCCTCCCAGTGGGCATTTAAATGGCTGCCAACACTTAGGGCTCCAAACTCTCTGACCTGAATTGTCAGAGGCACTGAGCAGAGGGAGCCCAGGCAGTGGGGGTTGGAAAATGGCATCCTAGAAGGCTTTAACATGGAAGAAAACTTGGAACCCAGGGACGCGTGGTTGTGGGGGTGCTTCCTTGTGGGTAAAGGTGACTGGAGAGTAGAGTGGCTGTGGACCAAAGACAGAGGGAAGGAGCTGGAAGACCAGAAGAGACTAGATCACAGTTATTGTTTAAGGAGTTTGGGTACCAGCCCTAAGGGAGAGCCATTGAAGAAGCAGGGGACATGAGTGATGGAATTATGGAGCAAATGGAAGAAGACAGCCAACCTTTCATACGGATGAATTCTGTTCTGTGTATGTAGGAAGTATGAGGGAAACATAAAAATCATCCCAGAATGCCACAGTAGTAATTTTCTGCAGACCAGAGCTACAGATAGATGTTAAAAATTGGTAAAACTCTAAGGGGAAATAGAATACTTGCCTGCCCTTAAAACATCTCCTCTATATATTTATTAATTATAATGATGTTTTTAACACATATCCAAATATCCTTTGAGACTTCCTTTCTAGGAAGTAGAGCTTAATTCCTCTAGACTTAGAGACTCATTTATAATGAGTAGAATTTGGAAAAGGAGAAGAAAAATAATAGTAATTTTTACTCATGAGATACCTGGCTGATAACCACATTAGCCAAGTTGGTGGAGGTAAACATGTCAGCAATGTATCCTGTCGGTAGTTATGCCCCTGGTGGATGTAGTCAGGTGGACACATCACTTCCTTGGTATTGTTTCCTCAAACCTGTGATTCTGGTTGGGTTCTGAGACAGGAAATGGAGATTTTTTTTTTAATGGGGAAACTCAGAAGCATGTCCGTAGCTAACTTAATATTATTGCACAGTGTTAACATCTCAGCTTCCATAACTGCATCCCAGCTATTTAAGATCCTCATGTCAGAGAGAACTACTATTGTCTCCCTGCACAACTGTTCTTCTGTCCAGATTGAATTATGTCAGAAATGTTTTTCAGGCCTAAAGAGGTTTTAAAAATTCAGAAGACCGCCAGGCGGTGGTGGTGCACGCCTTTAATCCCGGCACTTGGGAGGCAGAGGCAGGAGGATTTCTGAGTTCGAGGTCAGCCTGGTCTACAGAGTGAGTTCCAGGACAGCCAAGCTACACAGAGAAACACTATCTCGAAAACAAAACAAAACAAAACAAAACAAAAAATTTTCAGAAGACCAGCCTGACGAGACTTGTGTCTTCCTGGCATTTTTGCTGGAGAAGAGGCTGGAAGAAGAAAGGGGTGACTTTTCACCCTGTGATGGTAGAGGGCTGGAAGGGAGCAGGACAGCAGGGCTCCAGAGCTTCGGCTAAACAGAATCTCTGTGTGACCCAGCAGTGATTTAAATAAAGAAGGGAGAAGTTGGGAAGACTCACACCATTGTCAGCCTCTGGAATCCCTCACAGGTGACGCCACCATACATAGTGATGTCGTTCTTGGAGAGATGACAAGTAAGAGGAGGACTGGGTTTCAGGGACGCGGTTCTGTTTTAGACCGGTTGAATTTTGGACACTCCAGGGAAATAGACACTAGACAACTGATAGTCAGGAGCACCCATGGATGCATAAAGGATGCTTGAGGACCACCCTTGTGAAATAGTGAGCTGGCCCAAGGAGAGCAGACGTACAAGGGAAGTGGCTAGAATACAGTGTGTAGAAGCTGAGCCCAGGAGCTCTTGTGGAAGCTAGAGGATTTTCAGAAAAATGGTGGCTGTGCCATTCTGGCATTCAGAGATGAGCTGTAGGAGTGAGTACACGGTTGGTGTTAGGACCAGGACACCAGTCCTACCATCTACCCATTGTGCACATATGCCATGGGACAACTTAATTAGCACAGTAAGGCTGTTGTCAGCATTAGATGAGTCACAGCCTGAATGTTGCTATGATTACAGGTGCTTAGGGAATGTTGGATGATGAAAAAAATAAACAAGCAGGGCTCTCCAGGGAGCTATGGAAGAGAGAGATTCAAAGAGGACACACATGTCACCCGCTGTGATGGCTGTTATCAGAAGGAGGAAGATGACAAGCACTGGCCAGGGATATAAGACAACCTATCCTTTGCCCATTGCAGGTAGAAATGTCAATGGTGCAGCCATCATGGAAAACAGTGTGGCTGATCCTCAACAAGCTAAAACATTGCCTGTGCTGGTAGGATACACTGTAGAGGTAGCATCAGGAGGACCATGAGTCACCATCGGGTTCCAGCAACTCTGCTCTCAGATTTAGGTCCAGACAAGCTGAAAGCAGGGATTCCGACACATACTCATAAGCCTGTGTTCTCTGAAGTGCTACCATTGTCAAATGGGATACAACGTAGTGTATCTATATAACTAAATATTATCCAGCCTTTTAAAAAGTGAATTGTTGATGTATACCACAGCATAAACAAATTCTGAAAACAGTTCACTATGTGAACTAAGTCAGATAGAAAGGGGACAACATGTGTCATTCCATTTCTGGGAATAAGCAGAGTCAGAGAGATGGAAAGTAGATTGGGGGTTACCAAGGACCATGGGAGTAAGGAGTTATGCATTGGCCACATAATTCCTGTTGAGGATGATGAGAAAGTTCTGGAAACAAATAGAGGGGCTGTGCAGTATTGTGTTTCCAATGCTGCTCAATTGCATAATGAATGGTGGTCAATCTAGAGTTGGGTATCTCTCGCCATACATTCCCTTTTAAGGACATCATGGTTAGCACTGCTGAGAAGTCACAGAATGACTGGAACATGACCTCTTGTACTTTGAGACAGTGGCGACACTGGTGACATTTTCGGGGCTTCTACAATAGGGGGAGAGTTGCCAGAAATCATCTTGCAGAATTGGGGAAACAATCTCAGTTGGGAAAGCCACTTGCCTTGAAAGCACGAGGACTTGGGATTCCCAGAATACATATCTAAAGCCGGGTGAGGTGATAAAAGCTTACAACCTCACCAGGGGTAAGCGGGATGGGAGACAGAGGTAGGAAGGGATGGGTAAGTGGGATGGGAGGCAGAGGAAGCTTGAGAACCAGCCAGCCTAGCCTGCCGGGCAAAGTTCCAGGCCAACTAGAGACTATTTGTACAAGTAAAGTTTTACTGTGACACAGTCACATCTATCGTGTGCATATCGCCTGAGACTTCTCATTCATTATGATGGTAGTTAAGTAGCTGCTGCAGACCCAACCATATGGTCTGCAAAACTGGAAATATTTACTACCAGAGCCTCTGAAGGGAATTTCCCAACCCCTGGCTAGGAAACATCCCTGGTCATTTAAGGAGTTGGGCTTTTCTAAAATAATGCCTGCACTTCTGGCAGGCGACCGAGTCAGTAATACTGCCCCTTACAAACAGGAAGCAGAGCGACCCAGTGCAGACACATGACAATGAGTAGGAAGGAAGAGGATGCAGAGGCAAAAAATAAAGTAAACCCTACTCATTTCTCTCTTTCTCCTTGCTGCATTCCTTGGTCTCTGTGGGCAAGCCTATAGCTTAAAGAATGATTGTTGAGGATGTTAGGGTGGGACCAAGGGAACCCCAGATGTTCTTGCCAGCAGATGTATGGGAAGCACAGTTGTTTATAAGACCTGACTCTCAGGCTCAGAATGGCTACCAAAGTAGAGTTTGTAGATAAGGGGACCCCAGCATCCTCCTTTCTCTTGATTCTCTGGAAAGAGGAGGAATTGGAAGTGCTTTCCTCTCAGGCCCTCCATGAAGTCTCACTGGTAAAATGCTGCCATATGGCCAGTAGTAATAAGAGGCTGCAAACTGTAGTTAGGCTCATCGGTTCCTCTTTTGTGCAGAATAATGCCTATAACTAGAGCTTTCAAGTATTTGTTAGTTTACTTTCTGGGGCTGAGTTCTGAACTTATGTCAGACCAAAGCCAAAGCCTGGCACCTCCAGAACTTCTGTGGCACAAACTGTGTCAAGCCGTGTGCCTGTTTGACCTCCAAAGTATCTTCCTGATCATTGGGTGACATTTCTCCATCTCACAGGAGGGGACCATCAGGGCTCAAGGGTGTTAATTATAGAAGAGGGTTTTGAACCAACACATGCCTGATTCCAGGACTGGGAATCAGTTTCTACTGGGCCAGATGCCACCCTATTCTCCCTGGCCACCAATACCCACAGAATGCTTTTGTGTGCCTTCCCAGGCAGAATCCAATGCTTGGTGGATTGCAACCCACTTTGGACCTTGATTCATACTATTACAGAACAAAACTGATGCCTGGAGTTCTGCAAGCCTCCAGAGGTCTGTGCAAGCCTCTCTGCTCCCTGTGCCCCGCAGTTCCACTCTGATGGTCACTCTGAGTGGGCTAAGAGTCGCCCTACACCTTCTTAACAGCATTATCACCCAGAGGTCACGTGTCCCCACTTTATAACATATTTTTTACACCCTCTACAATAATTCCTCTCTATACTGGTTTGAATACAGCGACCCAGGAACACAGCAAGAGGGAGATACAGTGGCTTCCCCCGTTCTCATCCATTCCTGGTCATATGACAAGCAAGTGGCATGCTGGTGACTACTAACCATGCTGCCTTTGATGGTGGTGTCTTTGCCTAGATTTCTGCAAATATCAAATTGATGGAAAGGGGACTGCAGAAGCCATCCACCCACCTTTTGACTTGGGGCCAGTGGGAAAAATATACTGTATCCCGGGCTGGCAACTTGTATAGTCACACAGCCCTTGAGACCCAAACCTAGAGGTAAGAAGACCCTGGGACTCCTGGCTCTCCAAATCTGCCTGCCTGCAGCTCCTCCTGCTGCAGCCCACTGCCTCCTGCCTGCCTCAGTGGAGGAGGCAGAGCCATCTCCCTGCATTCAGAGTGCTTACCTTGGACCCCTTTTCATGAATGAGGCCAGATGCACACTCCACATTGATCATTTCTGTCCCTCCCCTTTTCTGCTTTCTGTTAAAGGGAGCCCCCCCCCCAGCTCCCAGCTGACTCCTGTCCCCTCCCCCAGCCAGGAGAAGTTATTACATGAAGAGATCAGCTTACCAGTTTCTTCAGAGCAGAGGCTGAGCACGGGGTAGTACAGTGGGGGAAAGAGCCAGGGAACCAGCGCGGTGCCTACGGAACTCCAGGCTGGAATCCCTGAGACACAAGTGCATCTGCTAGCGTTAGCCCTTGGCAGACGGATTCTCCTCCAGGGTAGCTTTGACTCTGGGTAATAATGTTTGTCAGCTACCTGTTATTAACACTGTTCCACACTGAGACAGCAATGTTAGCAAGACCTGGGGGAGAGGTAAGCCAAATAAAATATCTTGTCAGAAGTTATATTTTTGTCAGCATTAAATTTCCCCTTCTGTCTACGAAGAGGGATCGGGGAAGAGGTTTTGTGGTGTGTAAAGAATAATGCTTTATATGACTTTATTTTAGGCTTTTCTTTCAGGGAAACTTCAATTCCTCTTGAAGGAGCCTATACTTTCTAAAAATCTCATGCTGAGCCTGTCCATGCAGTTGCTTCCCCGGGGACCTGTCATGGCCTGGGTGACAGATGTCTAAGGCATGCATGCTTCTGCTGCTGCTTGCAGGGGTCTGGGGGAATGCATGTTAGATTCCAGTAGAGTCTGGTACTGATGCAGGACACTGCCTTTGAGGCATTTCTCCTCTTGCGCTCTGAGAGAATCTGCCAGCATGAGAGATTACCTTTCTCCCCTGCCTTCATGCCGTACTTTTCTCCTCCTTCACTTTGATGTGCACGGGTAAACCTGCATTTTACGTTCTGTCGTGGGTGTGGAGCGGGGGAGAGTGGTATGCCCAGATCTGACAGGGAAAAAGGAGGCATGTTTTAGTGTCTGTGAGGACAACTTCTTATTGGTCTGGCTCGTGTGTTTGCTGGGTATGTTTCTGGACATCACTGGTACCTCCAGGAGACCGTTTTGATGCAGGCAGAGTCTGGAAGCCTTGATTACCGAGCAAGGAGGAAGGAGCATTTAGTGTCTCCACCCTGCCCTGCAAATGAGCCCGTACCAACTTTGAATCTTCCTCCACTCCTTCACTACTAACTCTGATGGAAATTTCCAAAGACAAGAATAATCCAAACACAGCCTTTCCCCTGAACCCATCTTCCTCCCAGAAAAGCCTAGTGATTCTTAAATCTATATATCTTCTAAAAGGGCCACGAGGCCACTTCCAAGCTTTGCCTTTTGTTTGCCTTGTCAGGGGCCAAGAGAGCCCTGAAAGCTAATGTAATTGCTTTTTTTTTTTTTCCCTAAGCACAAGGGCGTGCTCCCCAACCCACGCCCATGCTGCAAGGCTGAGGTGGTCATTTGTCCCAGGCTCCTGGCCTGTTGGTTACCCAAGCCCTCTGCGCTGTGCATAATCTCTGGGGGGGACGGAGCTCTTGAGAGGGAAGTGGAGATGCCTAGTAGATGAGAAATGCTGGGCGCCGAAGAAAGCAGGCCACTGGTCTCTGCTTGAAGCTGAAGTTTGCGACTTCCCTGTTGATTTTTTTACTATGTGGAGTAAATGACAAATGGGCCCACCTCACTCAGCCCGGAGCACTTAAGCAGGCGAGAGGCAAGCTCATATGGAAAATATTTCTATCACCGCTGCCGACACATCTGGTGAGGGGAGACCTCCGTATTGAGCAAATCACAGCACTGTAGCAGCCCCTCCGCGGTGCGCCAATTACTCTCATTAACAGCGGGGCAGAAGGCAGCTTCAGTTACCTGCCCACAACTGGCTCCCGCAGAGGGCCGCTCTGGAAGGCATGTCCTGGAGCCTCTCACACAGGGAAAGGGCTCTGCTTCCCCCCACAGCAAAGCAGAGAGGAAAGGGAAAGTGGAGCATACAGACACGCCCTTACCTTGATGGTATAGAAATAGCACTGGGCGCTCACTCAGGAGAGTGGGACCGGACTGGCTTTGGAGTTCAAGTACTATGCTTAATACAACCAGTCAGAAAACCCAAATAGGGATAGTAAGACGTCTGTCCTGCTACCCCTGGCACTACACTGTTGTACCATATAAAGATCTCCCCGTGTGCCTTTTATCTCTCCAGCATGTGTGCATGTGTATGTGTGTGTTCATGTAAGTATGTGGACTTTTCTGTGCAACTGGCTCCGTTAATGCCTTCACTACTAAGAGATGCTATAATTAGGATTCCTTTCACTTGTTGGAAGGGAAATGATGAGGAAGGAACATGACTGAGTCCCCCGCTCCTTAAAAGAGAATGTTGTTTATAAAGAGCTTTGAAGAATGTGGCATTTTATAGGGGCCTCTCTTTTATTGCCATGTTACTTACAAAAGCATTCCCATAAACATGTGGTGGCGTCCCTAAGTCACCACAATTTTCTTTCCTCCTGCCCGCCAATGGGTTTTCTTGCAGGTTCTAATTATTTTCTCTTTGGATGTTCCTTAAAACACACAGGAGGAAAGGTAGAAAGGGGTGCAGGCGTTGTCCACCCAGGCTGCCAAGCTGGCTATGTTCTCAGCCTGGGATTGGATGCCAAGCAGCAGAGCTGGGACCAGTTTACAGAGCCAGTTGTTGTCTTGGGTGTGAAGTCTTTGCAGATCTTTGGGGGCTTGAGTCGGGAAGGTACTTGTCGTTCAAGGACAGAGCAGCCTGGTATTAGGTCAGTGTGTTAACTGAGGGGAGAAGCTGTTGTTGCCTTTGTTTCCTGGTTGCCGTGGCATTGAACTTTGAGCCTTGGGGTCACTAGAATGTCTTTAACTCTGACAAGATCAGAGTAGAAGCCATGTACACTTTAGACATCAGTACATCCTCTGAAAGACTACAGAATGCTTGTTAAAGTCAGGCTGGACTTTCAGCACACTTTTAAAAAAGTATTGGTTTTTATTTGTAATTTTGTGGGGTGAGGTAGGCATCTGCACATGAGTGTGGTGCCCACAGTGGCCAGAAGAGGTCATCAAAGCTCCTGAAGTGGGAGTTACAGATGGTTGTGAGTCACCTGACATGGTATGAGGACCTAAACTCAGATCTTCTGAAAGGCAGAACATCCTCTTAACTGCTGGACCATCTCTCCAGCCCTGATACAATTTTTAAAGGATGCTTTTGACATCTGGTCCCCTATTTCCAATATTGCAAGTGGAACCAGGGGACTTGTTCATGTGAGGTGGAAACTCTCCCACCTCACCCCATTTCCAGCTGTCCTGGTTCCTTTGTGAGTATGGAAAGCATGTCAGGATGCAATCAGTGTCTTTGTGGAGACAGAGGAATGGGGACTTCCTTTTCTGTCCTTATCTAAGGAGACCAGTGAGGCCTTGTTATATGGAGGAGGGAGGAGGGTATACTGAGGTGAGGCAGTGTCAAAGGATGCTGTGGTGAGACAGTGTCAAAAGATGCTCTTTTGCCGGGCGTGGTGGCGCACGCCTTTAATCCCAGCACTTGGGAGGCAGAGGCAGGTGGATTTCTGAGTTCGAGGCCAGCCTGGTCTACAGAGTGAGCTCCAGGACAGCCAGGGCTATACAGAGAAACCCTGTCTCGAAAAACCAAAAAAATAAAAATAAAAGATGCTCTTTTAACTTTGGTAAGGAAATGCAGCAAAACCTACCCAATTTAAAAAGAAATATCTGCTAGTGATTGCAGACTTTCCTTTTGTAGTGATGAAAATGTTCTGGAATTAGGTGGTGGTAGGGTGGTTACACCACTCTATGACTACACTAAAAGCCACTTATGATACCTCTCTCTCTCCTTCCTTCCTTCTTTTCTTTTTTTTTTTTGTGCTGGAGAATAAACCTAGAACATCATGTATGTTAGTTGTGTAGTCTATACTTCCACCCCCAAATTACATGCTTTAAAGTGTGTGTGTGTATGCGTGCGTGCATATGTGTGTGTGTATGTGTATGTAGGTAGTCATGCCTATGTGTATATGGGCATTGTGTGGTGTGTATGTGTGTGTGTGTGTGTGTGCACGCAGGAAGGCATGCCTAAGTATATGTGGGCATGTGTATTTGCGTGTGTGTGCATGTGTGTGCAGGTAGGTATGCCTTTCAATGTGTATATGGGTGTGTGTGTGTAGGTCAGAGGTCAATGTCATACATCTTCTCTCTCTACTGTATTTTTGGGGTTTTTTGTTATTACCTTTTTTATTAGATGTTTTATTTACAATATCTCCTTTCCCAGGTTCCCCTATTCCCCCCAATAAAAAAGAAAAGAAAAAAAAACCCAAAAACTCAAACAACCCCCTGTTCCCTCCTCCCTCCCCCTGCTCACCACCCCATCCCCTCTTGCTTCCTGGCCCTGGCATTCCCCTACACTGGGGCATAGAACCTTCACAGGGCCAAGGGCCTCTCCTCCCACTGATGACCAACTTGGCCATCCTCTGCTATACACATGCTGCTGGAGCCATTAGTCCCATCATGTGTACTCTTTGGTTGGTGTTTTAGTCCCTGGGAGCTCTGAGGGTACTAGTTAGTTCATATTGTTGTTTGTCCTAAGGGGCTACAAACCCTTCAGCTCCTTGCAAGGAAAACACTTTACCAGCTGAACCATCTTCCTAGACTCAATGTCAGGGCTCATCTTTACCCTTGGTTTCTCTTTCTTCCTTCCTTTCATAAAACTGTGGTTCACAGTTGGGCATCCTTCAACCAGAATCATCTATATGTGTTTGTAAATGAAAGTCTGTATGCATGTGCATGCATGTATGAGCTCATACATGCCTTCAATTTGTACATAATGGCAGAGTACATATATATATATACATATATATGTATGTATATATATATATATATATATATATATACCTGTTCCTACACATTAACCTATTGCAATTGCAAAGACCTTCTAGAATGCTTTTGATTATGAGCAATGGAAACCAACAGTCTCAACTCCTTCCAGACTTAACTCATTCCAGTGATGAAGTATTTCTAGAAGTAGTTCACCACTGAGCATGTGGCTTGCTAGATACATACAGTAGATAGTATTATCCAGTTATAAGTTTCTATCCACATTTTTATCAGGAAAGGTTGCTGAGATTTATCAAAATTTGTTCACCTTCATTAAAATACTCATTTGCCTTTTTCCTCTGCTACACGTACATAGTGATCCTATGTGATCAATGGATGTCTGTGTTTTTACAATTGCCTGCCTACTGATCCACTTGTTAGATCTGATGTAGTTGTTGCCTTTGCTACTTGATATGATTTATGAGTATTGCATTGTTCTCTTTTGTAAGTCAGTGCCATTGGGTCCTGCCAATCTTTAATTGTGCTAACCCAAGGTTTTATAATTTCAAAAGTCTCTCATTATCTCACGTGCTTTGAAATAGTTTAAACACCAGAGGAATTATCACTTTGCTTAAAGGATTTTAAAAGTGAATCATAAAACCACCAAAGTGTTTTGTAAAGGAATGGTTTTTTGAGTATTTAAGTGTTTAAAACATGACTCTTATTCCCATAGCAGGTGTAGCACTTACTATGGATAGGGGAAAACGTGTACTGTGGAAGCAGATTGTAAAGCATGATACTTAGACAGCTGAGGACACTGCCCAGCTAACAACACCAAGCATCCCTAGCCTTGTGTACCACTGCCAGGGGCTCCAGCCACCCGGCTTTCTCTCCCCTAGAGAAAACACTGCCCAGAATTTTATGTTACCTCACCATTACTTGTAGAAACAATAATCACAACTAGTAGGGAAAGATGACACACATCTGCAATCCTAGCACTGGGGAGGCAGCAGCCCGAAGATCTCTTTAAATTCAAGGCCAGTCTGATCTACATAGCAAGTTCCAGTGCAGCCGGTACTACAAAATGAGACCCTGTCTTAAGTAATATAATTTTGTAGTAGTAGTAGTAGTAGTAGTAGTAGTAGTAGTAGTAGTAGTAGTAGTAGTAGTAGTAATTGCATATGTTTATGTCTATAAAGGTCATAATATTTAATAGTGTTTTGTTTAAAATTGTATTAACATGGTCTTTTCACATTGTATTCAGCTTGCTTTCTCATTTAACATGAATGGTACATGGAGCTATGGTTCCTTCATTTTAACACAACATAGCATGAGTATGTGAACTTACTGTATGTAAATATAGCATCATTCTTATGATAAATACTTGTCTTTAAAAAAATAGGAGTTTTTCCCCCCTGTGTACTAGTGTTTAGCCTACATGTACCTATGTGCACTGCTTGTGTGCCTGGTACCCTCAAAGGACAGGAGAGGGCATCAGATCCCCTGGAACTGGAATAACAGACAATTGTGAGCCACCATGTGAGCACTGGGAATCAAATCCAGGTCCAGTGTAAGAGAAGCAAGGGCTTTTAACTACTGAGCCAACTCTCCAGCCCCAAATATTTGGGTTTTCTTGTTTGTTTTCTTGCTATAAACATTCTGCTATGAATGTTCTGGAACATGTGTCCTCATAAGCATCAGTAAGGATCCCTGTAGGACATGCCTCCAGGTTGCCTTGCTAGGTCATGGGGTATGCATCTGATTAGCATAAGATACACCAAGTTGGCCTGTGCAGCCGTTATGCCCACTCTCACACCTACTAGAAGTGCAGGCAAGTTCTCAAGGGTGCATCATCGTTCCAATATTTGGTATTAGGGAATGGATTAATTTTACTGCTATATTAGGTACAAAATAGTAACAGTATACAATTGACATTTCTCTGGCCATCATCAATCACTGTGTAACCTGTCCATACATCTTCTGTAAAATGTTTATATCTCCTGGTTTTAAATTTGATTTTTGCTATTTCATCACCAAATCAGAGGCTCATTACATAGTTTGACTATGAATGTTTTGCTCATTATTTCCTGTAATATTTTTTCCAGTAGCTCATGTTAAGTTAATTTATAGTGTTTTTGGCTCAACATAGGCCCTTAGTTTTAATAAGTTTAAATGCATGTTTTATGTCATTATATTGAGTCTTTCTATTTCTTAGGAAATTATTCCCAAGGATATAAAGCTAATCTCTTACATTTCTTTCTAAAATTATCAAAGTCTTGTAAATCACCATTAAAAGCATTGTAATTTTATTTATTTTCAAGCTTGTGTATGTTAAGCTTATTCTCCACCTATGCTTCTGTGCCCTCCTTCTCCTCTACTCTTTCCTGATGGTCTCTTCTGTCACCCAGAGACAAACACACATATATGCACATATACACACATACATACACATACACGCATACATATACACAAATATATATACACATACATAAATACACACAAAATACACCTCCTAAGAACTACAAATGAGAGAAAACATACAATACTTAATAGGTTAATTCACTTAATATGGAGATCCCCAGAACTGATTTTCCTATGTATTGTGAGTAGGATCTGTTTTTATTTTGTCCTTCAATGATATGTGGCATAGTCTCCTCCTTTCACCAGACTCTGTCCGATATCAAGCTCCCACACATACTTTCTTCTGTATTTGTCCTCTGTTGATCATCTCTCCACCTTTATATCTATAATTAAGGTCTTAATTACTAACGTGTATAGCAAAGCTCAGTCTATAGAGCCATCTCTCCATCTTACTTCTTGGGTGTTGTCACGGCTTTATATAAATGCTTGCTCTTCCTAATGAAATTTAAAGTTGTATTTTTCAATTTTCCTTGAAAATCCTTTAGAGGTTTTATCAAACCTGTTTTGAGTCTATAGTTCTATATGGGAACACTGACATCGCTTTTATGTCGAGACATTCTATTGGTGAACATAGTATAACTTTCACATTTGCTTATGTCTTTGAACATTTTCAAGAAAGTGTAACTTTCTTCTTTCTAAGTACATAATTTTATTTGTAGTAATGATCATTTTGCCTTTTTCAGTTCTTATGTTGCAACTGAAAACAGCTTACCATAAATTTTTGCTTGTACACTTTACTAGTTTAATAATGTCTCTTTGATTCCTACTCTGTCAAGATAATGAACTTCTTTTATGAATAGCCATTGCTATTCATACTAGGTCCCAATATGTAGCCTTGGCTGGACCAGCATGCTCTACATAAACCAGGCTGACCTTGAACTCATACACACCTGCCTGCCCTTGCCTCCCAAGTGCTGGGACTAAAGGCCTACTATACCACACTTGGCTTTAGGTAATGGATTTTACTTGATAATTTCTGTCTACTGGGACGATTTGGCCTTCTGCTAATCTGTTGGTGTGAGAGAGTCCTATTTAGGTTACATCTTGTAAGATCTGATATACAGTGCTTATTTTTTAGTCTCATGTTTTTAAAAATTGATGTGACCTGTGCATTATGTAATTGAAAGAATAAGTATGGAGAGCTGGCTCCTTTCTCCTAATCCCAATTTAACCTCTAACTTGATTATACTGTGGTCAGAAAATGTGGTGTCTGTGATTCTGAGGTTTTGAGAGTTGTTGCTTTCTGCCTTATTTTATGGTCAGGCTTTCTGTAAACATTGTGAGAGTTATTTGAGGAAAATGCTCATCTTGATGCATATTTTTATAATTGAGTACTGGAATTGTAAGAGTGTACTTTTACAGTTTTATATGGGGGTGAGTGGGTAGGAGACATGGACTTGTACTTGTTTGCAACAAGGTATTAAGATGCATGTACATGTGAATGCGTGCGTATCAGTGCCTGTGTATGGAGAACAGAGGACGGCGTTGGCTATCCTTCCTCTGGAGCTATCCATCTTGTTGTATGAGACAGAATCTTTGACTGGGATTTGAGGCTTCCCGGTTTAGGGGTGCCCTGGCTTTGCCTCCCTTGCAATGAGGGCCTCCAAATTGTCAAGCTGCAGGTCCCAATGAAAGTACACCACTTAGCTCAGCTTTTTACATGGGGTCCAAACTCAAGCTCTCCTGCCTATGCAACAAGCATTTTATCACCTGAGCTGCCTCTCTGCTAGTCTGTTAAATTGTCCATTGATTCAGTAAATGCACATATATGTGGAATACAGGGGAACATTACAATACATACAATTTGAAGTGATCAGATCAAGATACTTGGTATATGCATCATCTCAAAAATCTTTCCTATTTGTATCAGGAGTTTTTGAAATTTCTTTATTAGCTATTTGGAACTATACAATTAATATCAACCGTAGCTATCCACCTGTGTTGCCAAACCTTTAAACTGTTCCTCCTATGTAATTGCATTCCTGTCTCTGCCAACCAGCCTTCCTCCACCCTTGATAGCTCGTCGTAACCAGTATTCTGTCTACTTTTGTGAGAGCCATTTTAAAGCTCCCACAGATAAATGAGGGCAAGCAGCTCTTGTCTCTTCATACCTAGCTTGTTTCCCTTAACACAATGTTCTCCAGTCCCATCCAAATTGCTGTAACAACAGCTTCATTCCCTTTAGCTGAATAACACTTCACTGTGTGTATATGTATGTGCCATATTTTCTTTATCCATTCATCCATGTATGGATGCCTAGGTTGATTCCTTTTATGAATCATAAATAGAGATGCCTTGGTGTATCCATTAAACTAAGTTTACAGATAAAATGGCAGGTGTCATCTCTATCTTTATCGGTGTTTGTGTATCTTTTGATATTTGATGGAAAGTTGCTGAGATCTCCCACCAACAGCTTTACTGACTTGGGAGGGGTGGGCCATGGCTGCTGTCACTCATCAAGCCACCCCATCCTTTGGGCTCATGGCCGCTAGCATTTGGCAGCCTCCTGCCTCTCATTGTTCCAGTCTTTAGAATGTCTTCATCTCCATAGTGTTCCATCTGGGCAGCCCGTCCACTTTGAAGCTTCTTGCCAACATAAGCTCTCAAATCCAGGAATTAGAACTTTTATCTGCTGACCACATCCTTTCTTGTTTTATAGTTGCTGTTGCATGTGTATCTTTTCTGCCATTACCAGAGAATTTGGGGAAGGGAAAAGGAAGACAAACACCTTTGCTAAGTCAACCATCTGACCCTGTAAGATGTATTGGGTCCTTCCCCCCACCATTGGACAGACAATTTTTTTAGATGTCCATTAGTCTCATATAAGGTGATGATGGGGATACTCGTCTCGGGATATGCAGACATCAATAAGATGGTGCTGATAGAGCCTGGTAAACTACAAAGGTCCATGAAGTGCAAAGGGTGGCCTTCAGCATCTTCCTTTAACTTTTTCTTTTTGTAGTTGCACCAGAGAAAAGTGGTCAATAGTTGAGATTTCATAATTTCATAAGATTTCATTTTCAATTAAAATTTAGGATGCACTTTTTGAGAGTATCACTTGCCAACAAACTATTAGGTACATTAGTAGAAAGTCCTATGCTTTGAGGTTAACTGGAAAGCTCAGTCCATAAAGAGCTTGCCTAGTAACTGTGAGGACCCGAGTTTTAGTCCCCCAGGCCCACATAAACGTGCCAGGTATGATGGCATATGCTTCCCTGCACTGGGAAGGTGGAGACTGACAGGAAGCTCTCTGGAGACTCCTAGCCAGCTTGCCCAGACTTATTGGGCAAGCTCCAGGCCAATGAGATCCTGCCTCAAGGTGGGTGATGTTCTTGAAGATGACACCTAGGGTGGCCCCTCTGTACTCTACATGAACATATGCACTTTGCCCTACTTTACTTTCTGTTGCTGTGATAAAACACTGGCCAAAAGCACCTGAAGGAGGAGAGGGTCTGTCTGGCTCACAGGTTATAGTCAATCAAGGGAAACCAAGGCGAGAACTCAGGGCATAAACCTGCAGGCAAGAACTGAAGCAGAGACCATGGAGATCACTGAATACTGGCTTGCCTAGCCTGCTTTCTTATACAACCCAAGACTACCTGCCAGGTACGGCACTGCATACAGTGAACTGAGCCCTCCCATATCAACCATCAGTCAAGGAAAGGCACCCATAGACATGCCTACCGGCCTGTCTGCTGGAGATATTTTCTTCATTGAACTTCTCTCTTCCCAGATGACCCTGGCTTGTATCAAGTTCACAAGAAAACCTAACCAGTATACCTCTGTATATACATGTACATGAACATGAACATAATACACCGTAATACACACACACACATACCATGTACACAGAGGCTTTTTAAAAAGTTGTATGTTTTACACTAAAAGTACTGTTTGTCTAAAAACAAATCCTATCATGGGTGGCTTTCTGTTTCTTTGCATTAACTATTGACACTCATACTCAATTAGCCATTTCTCCTTTTAAAAGATGTTTTGACTTAATCCTATTTGCTGATTCAGCCTATTATATAAACTTATTTACTTTAGCTTAGAAAGTTAATACAAATAATAGAAAGAATGCTGCAGTTTCAACACAGGCATACTTAAAGGGCAAAATGAGTATTTAATATAAAACAGAGTGGTTTCTATTAGAATATATTAAAATCAGCGCACACACACACACACACACACACACACACACACACACACACACCATTCCTGCAGTGCAAGTAACCCTGAATTATACTCAGCGACTATGTGACTATGTCTAGTGTACTGTTGTGCATGGAAGGTTTCATGCTATATGTTAGAGATTCCTAAGACTGGGCCCCAGTTCACTCCAAAGGTTGGCACTAAGATATATGGTAGTGAGGGCAGACATGTGAGTTAGTCTAAATGTGAGGGTCAGGATCAGCCCTCCAAAGAAAACAGTTTGAGGTGGGATTGAGGGATGCATAGAAGTTCCATAGACAGATGCTTGGGGGAGACATTCTAAGCCTCAGGAACAATACGGACAAAGAAAGTATTGAGTCAGGGAAGGCAGGGCGTATTGAGACAATGGCAATTCTGTTCCTCTTGGCTAGAACATTAAGTCCCCACAGGGGAAGATAATGCATGTAGGCTGGGGACATGTTGTTCACAATACAACCCCAACATTTTAAATGAAAAGGATTGAGGGGAGGTTTTCCTGGCCAAATATATACCGATTTTTGAGAGTGTTCCATGGCAGCTTGTAAAGAGAGACTTTACATTTGTAGTATAAATATAGACATGTGTAATGTGTGGGCATCCATCCATGTAATTATGCCATTCCCTTATTCTGTTTAGATGTGTTCTTAAATCTTCTAGGTTCTCCAAGAACTCACTAAGATTAAATGATTTTCTAAATGCATTTCAATTTTAAAATTGTCTGAGCTACAAATGTAGGCTGTAAACCCTGAATGGCATTAGTGCCTAGTAGAGAGGGCACTGGCAGCCCCCTGGTTTGAAGGCGCCCGCCCGACCTTAGCTTGAATCACTGGTCTTCTGTGTTTCTTGCTTAGCTGGGTTGGGTAACTCCTCCAAGCATCACTTAGCATGGTCCATGATCACATCAGCATCAGAGTTAGGGAGACTGAGGAGTGTTCCCACGGAGTGTTGATGCAGAGCAAATGCCCTCAGCATTGAGAAAAGTAATGCCTATCTCTGTTATGATCTGAATATGAAATGCCCCCCAGAGGCACATTAAATTCCTCCAGCTGATAGTACTGTCTTGGGATGTTCTGGAAACTTTAACACATGAAGCTAACCTGAGGGAACTAGGTCACTGGGGCAGATCTTGGGGGCGGGGCATATTTTGTCCCAGGCTCCTCCCAGTCTCTTTCTCCTTCATGCCTACAGTGAGGTGAAGAAGCTCTTCTAATGCGCTCCTACCAACATAGTGGACATAACCTCTGCAATCATGAGATTAGGTCCTTAACCTTTTAAGGACCTAATGTTTTTTCACACAACTTGGTCATAGCTACAGGAAAGTAAACTAATAAATCTCAAAAGCCTAGCATAAG
The DNA here is from genome assembly GCF_008632895.1 of Mastomys coucha. Classification (NCBI taxonomy): domain Eukaryota; kingdom Metazoa; phylum Chordata; class Mammalia; order Rodentia; family Muridae; genus Mastomys; species Mastomys coucha. Next base: position 54,488,808 of record NW_022196906.1, on the reverse strand, counting down.
GTCAGTAGCGGGGCGTTAGGACATTCTATGAGGAGGGATATGTCAAGCTAAAGCACGGGGTAGGCTGGGAAGATGGTGCAGTTGGTAAAGTGCATACTAGCCAAGCCTGAGGACCTCAGTTTGAGCCCCGGGACCCACATGTTTCAAAAGCTAGGCATGGTGGTGCATGCTTGTAATCTCAGCACTGAGGAGGTGAAAATAGGTCCCTGGAGCTCTCTGGCCAGCCAGCCTAGATTACTTAGTGAGAGACCCTGGCTCTTAAAAACAGGTGGAAAGTTCTTGAGAAACACCCCCCTGAAGTTGACCCAAGGCCTATACACACACACACACACAGAATATAAAGTCAGCCAAATGAGAGATGCTTCCAGGATTGGGAGGGGCAACCATCCCTGAGACAAAAAATAGAAGCAAAGGATCCTGGAGAGGAGAATCTTATCAACAGGAACCCAGAATGTGCCTCCAAATTCTTTTGGCAAGTCTGATGGACATCAGAAGCTCAGAAGAAAGAGAAGGGAGAAGAAAAATGTCTTAGGTTCTTTAAGAATGGGAACGTAGGGGACACTGTTGTTAAGGGAGTATGAAGGACAGTGGGCTTCCTAAGGCTGAAGGCTGGACCTGTCGTCCCAGATACACAAAGCTGGATGCCTGTACGATCTTCACAGCGAAGAGCCTCAGCTGCAACTGTGATTCAAACACTCTCTTCACTAGAACCAAAAAAAAAAAAATACGTTAAATACAATTCCCCTTGAGTGGATGAAGGGAAGGATTCAGCTATCATCCAGTCCAGTGCTCTCATGTTACATAGGAGGCACAGAAACCATTGAGAAGGTTTTATGGTGTGCCCAAGGCCACTGTGTGGCTTAGCCAAAGTTGAACGGGTGAGTGGTTCAAGAGCAACTGGATCTTCGGGAGCCAATTGTGCCATCAAAGACCACTGAATGAGCAAAAGCTTCGGGGTACTTGAGAATGTGGTTTAAATTAATGTGTTTAAACTGGAGGTGTTGAGTGTGTTAACAGTTATTTGTATGGGGACCTTCCCTCCATTGCATAGTTCATTCCCCCAAGCATGCTTACCCTGCAGTCATAGTTAGAGCTGCTTGAGACTGTGGGAAGGTAACAGAAGAGGAGGGGAAAAGTGGGACCACACCTCTGCCCTCATTTACTCAATACATTATTCATAAAAGCTGAGAAGCATTCTGAGTGGCTGGTGGCATACCAGAAGATCCTGACTTCAGTCTAGCATGCTTACCCTGAAAGTGTAACAGAAGTAGGAACCTGAGAATTGTCTTGGCCTGGATGTAATTTGGGGTCCACCTCTAGCACTCTACCCATTCAAAGTCCCACCCAGGCCACTCATCCCTCGTTTTCACTTGCCTTGGCATACCTTCTTTGGCATACTCTGTAACAAATCCTTGGATCTGGTTTGACCTTAGTTACTGCCTTGGCAGTTCCTCCTTTGACTTTCCAGTCTCCCATTGAGCCAGGAAGAACTGGAGCTGGGGAATCCTCCTTCCCCACTCTCTCTCATTCATTTTGGTCACATGGATCCATTCATGCAGCACACAATTGGTCAACCTTTATATCAATCGTACTGGGGTAGAAGCTGTGTTGTGTGACTTGGGGTGATTACCTGTCAGACACAAGGCACAGCAGAGTTTTGCTGGCAGTCCACCCCACCAGCACAGTCGCCCCAAGAACCTGTGGCATAAGCTCCAGTGAGTGTGAGGCAGCTTAGATGCAACTGTATTTTCTCAGCCCTCCAGAAAACCCATTTCAAAGGCAATCCAAGTCCCAAACACCATTGAAAACATACGCACTCTGTATAAGCACTTCAGGGTTGGCCAAGTGCAGGGAGCCCTCTAATTATGAAGCATTTTCATGATCAGGAGGATTCTAAACCAATACCTAAAGCCAGATACACATCACAATGGTTAAGCCAAATAACAGTCATTTTGCTACTTACTTACTCCTGAAAAGGAAAGTACACAGAAGTAGAGAGTAAAGTCCACGCATGTTAATTAGTTAATTCTAAATAATCGGGTCGTGAGTACACTCATCACCTCTGATTCCCTGGGTTTAGAGTATGTTTGTCAGTATCCTTAACAGATAAGGCCTTGTCCAGTCTCAAAGGGGCTACTTTGCAGCTGGGGCTTCCTTCTTCCTAGTCACCGCTCTCACTGCCAATAAATTACCCAGTGGGTAGGAAGTCTTTCATTCCATTTGGCAAATACACAGTGAGTCCTCAGCATGCAAGGGTCCCCACAGGGGTCTGTGACTGGCAGGTCTGAGGCAGCTTTAGCTCGCTGGGATTAGGAGGTGTCTGTCTATGGCTGGTCTCAGATGATGTGCCTGTTAGCCAGTTCTCTAGTGCATTTCATTTCTCATTATTTTTCTACATTGATGAAAATACAGTTGTTTGCATTTTTACAAAATAGGCTGTTCTGACACCCACGCTTTCCAACTTAAAGAACTAGATGTGTGTGCTTTTAGTGGCTCTGTGACATTTCCCCCAGTTCCTCTGTGAGATGCACTATATATAAGGTACTCTACTGCCACCATGCCCACACTGCACAAAGACACCAAAGCAAGTCACTGCTCCTAGCATACAGGGAAGGTGATGTGGCTCACAAAGATGGTTGGGCACAGTGTAAAAATCACTGGAATGTGTATGGTCAATATTTGCTTTTCTGGGTTTGGGGGACGTTTCTCTCTCTTAATGATACTGAGGCTTGAACCCAGGGCTTTGTGCATGCTTGGCCAAAGCTCTACCCCATGCTATGCCATTTGCCCCTTTTATTGGCACTGGAAGAAGCAAAGCAGTAATGTGACTGATTCTGCTGAGTAGGTCACGGTGTGTGTTTCCCTACGGAGAAGAGATTTCATCTGGAGCATGTGAAATAAGAAGGACTTTTTAAGTTGAGAAGGATGGGTGTGGGGTAGGTGAACTTTCCAGACGGGAAATAGTATGTACAAATGCAAAATGTCTGCTCAAGTTCATATTTCTTATCCAAAACCCAGATGTTTCAGAGTCTGTCAGTATGGCATAACCCTGGACTACGTCCGAACAGTCACAGAAGTGTGGTCCATCAAGATTCGTCTTCATGGCACGCCATCAGTGAAGCCATGTTTCACAGCCAAATGAGTAGAAAACCAAACTTACCACAAATAAATAACCAAACATCAGTCACTAAGAATCCACCTTGAATTGTTAAGCCTTTTGGATTTAGAGATTTTGAATAAAAGAATGTGTCTGTAGTCCCAACAGATTCCCAGCAGATTCCTAACTGTCACAGAGCTGACTCAGGCTATACACTCAGCCCAGAGGCCAGGAGGGAAAATACACTAGTTGATGAGCTTAAGTCCTGGCACAGACCAGGTAGTAGGTTCAGCCTGCTTGGATCACAAAATAACTTGGGGATTGTATTTCCAGAAAAAGTGAGGGTTAGTAAGCAGAACATGCAAGTATCTGGGTGTGGAGAGAATGGCCCAGACATTGAGAGGAGGCACTGCTCTAGCAGAGGGACCGGAGTCTTTTTCCCAGGCCCATTCTGGGCAGCTCACAGCCATCTGTAACACCCGCTCCAGGGACTCTGACATGGCCCTGAACTTTGAGGATGCAAACACTCACATGCATACACACATATGTACATTTATACATACACATACGTGTAATTAAAAATAACAACAAAGAAATCTCTAAAAAGTCACAGATACCTGCTACATGGGATCAACAATGTAACCACACAATATGGCTTACTGACACACAATCTTAGGCGCAGAACAAGTTCTGGATGCCAACTCTCCCCGGTTCTAGAGCCCACTGTAAACCAGGCCACTGGAATACAGCAGGGAATAGTCTCTCTCACATAAGCTGCTGCTCAGTTATGTGACGCTGACAATCAGAACATTGCAACATCCATAGCAAGGTGTGAATTGCACAGCTCAGAGGTCAGATGGCTTAGAAACACAAGAGACTACTGCAGGCTGAGTTCTACAGAGCCGGGGCTGAGCCTGGGAATTGTTGCTAAGAGCGACAGTGGAGACCAGCTACCTCTGGTTTCTGCTTATGGGACTCGGCTGTAAGTTTAATTACAAACACTGCAATGAATCTTCAAGGAGTAGCAGAGTTTCCTGGGCCCTGAGACTGCAGGACATAAATTATAGGAGGATAGTGGCAAGAGGGGGAAACATTCTCTAATTTATTGACAAGGAAAGCAAAGCAAAGGACCCAGTAGGGGTCCCTGGGCTAAGCAGCTTCAGAGATGCTCAGCATACGAGTGCAACAGTGGCAGACAGAAGTGGCTCTTTCTAACCACACAAAGGACTCGTTTCACTGCTTTTCTCAGGGGGGTCCTATAACTGAATGAGACAGAAAGACCCAAAAGAATAGCACTTTAGGTGCATCTGTCCCATTGCCACCTCGATTTCCATTACGAGAAATCTGGGGTTCAAGGAGGAGAATCCTTCAGTATAATAATAGATAACTCTTACAGAAAAGTAGCAGACAAACCCTTTCATTTGGTTTTATTTTAGAGTTCTTTCTCTCTTTCTTTTCTCTTTTTCTTTTTTTCTTTCTCCTGAAATTCAAATCATGAATTTTCCCTAAGGCATGGTTATTCTGTAAGAGTGCATAATCTGGATATGTTTTCTCTTTATGGGGATTTAATCAAATAAAAATGCAAAGTAGGTCTGAAATAGCTGTGAGTAAAAATGCTTACTTTTAGAGTATTGGCACATCTGTGGCCCAGGATGGTGCCCTTGTATTTCCTGAGCACGGGATTAGCCAACAAACTACAACCCCAGTGTTGACAGGATATCCACTCTGTGGTCGGGGGCTAGACAGTCTCATGTACTCTCCCCCATAGTCCTACATGATAGAGGTTAATATCACACTTTGGGATTAGAGAAGAATGATGTGCTGGATATAGCTTGCCAAAGGGCAGGGTTAGGATTCTTCCTTGTTTCTTAGAAACGCGGCCTGACAGCATCCGGCTCCCAGAGCTTCTAGAATAGCCGCTGCTCTTGGGATGTTCAGTGCCACCCTGTTGTCTACTATAAGCAGAGGGTCTACTTGTGCTTCTCCACACCTCCAAAGGACCTGATATTTTCTGTCCATTTACAAATTGCCCTCAAAACCCTGGGGACCACAGTGACTGCTCTGTCCCTGCCAAAGCCACTCCATTTAGGTAATACATTGAGAGATATGACAGCCACTCCAGACACTGTTTTTCTCTCTTCCATGGCCACCATGTAGCTTTCCACCCTGCAGGCTTGACAGAATGGACTGGGATTCCAAAAAGCACACCAGGAAAAGAAAATGTGATTTTTCTTTTCCCTCCGCAAACACTGGAACTCATGTAAATGCAACATGTTATATGTTAAGGGATTTCAGAGACAATGGGGCCAAGACCAGATGGTTCTCTCTTATTAGAGAGGAGAGTAAAGTGGGCTGGGCTGTAGTTTAGTTGGTCATATTTACCTAGCATCCGCAGAGCTCTGGGTTCTATCCCTGGCATCATATACAGCCAGATGTGGTGGTACTCACCTATAATCAGCACTTGAAGAGGTAGAGACAGGAAGGTGAAGAGTTCAAAGTCAATCTCAACTATAGCATTTAAGGCTAGCCTGGGATAGATATAGACCCTGGAGGGAGGGTCAGATGCAGAGAAAGAGAAGCACACAGAGGGGGGGATATGGGGGCAGAGATACAGACAGATAAGGAAACTTTGGGCTAAATAAAGCTAGTCATTCAGCTTCACACAGTGATGCTACAAGTTCACTCTACAAAATGGTCCCTCACCAGAGTGATATTGGATATAGGTTTGGCATTGTTCATGCGAATCTGCCCTTGGCTGGTCAAGAGGACTTCTATAGGAGGTAGTGTGTATTGGCCACCACTGTGTGCTGAGCCACATTGAAACCAACATTGACTAGAACCCAGAGTCTGGTTCTGGTTCTCCCAGGACACACTATGGAGAGAAAGGAACAACCCAGGGTGTCATCACTCAGTGGCAACCATGAGTACCCGGGCTATTTTCTTCTGAGGACTTCTGGGAGTTAGTGTAGCTCAGAGCTAAGAGCTATCCCATGGAGAAGGAAGAGGAATGGCATACTTATCAATCCACACCTTTTCCAGCCAAGACGCCTCAGATACCTTCCCACTTCAGCACTTCCAGCTCACTCCAAGACAGAGCCACAGGCCATCTCCAAAAACTCTTCTCAGAAGTTTGACAGAACACAGGGCAGAACAGCAATGCCCTTCACAAGGGTCCACGAGAGGAGGGACTATCAACAGTCAAAGGCGGGAGAGCCAGAATATCTGCCTCTCCCCCCGCACCCCCCTCTGTGTGTGTGTGTGCGTGTGTGTGTGTGTGTGTGTGTGTGTGTGTGTGTGTGTGTGTGTGCGCGCGCGC